>NC_142493.1:32800904-33110826 GCF_965113065.1 Corylus avellana | reverse complement strand
AGAAAATTAATCTATTTCTCATACGTAATAATTTTATAATTTTATGCGGCTAATGTGAAAAAAAATTTAGGACTAACAATTTTTGATATGACTCACCAACTTGATATGAAATTAAAGGGTTAAGGTTAAGGAGTTTGACCCGTTTTAATTAATGGATCAGGTTAGAGTTGATCTATATAGTCTTATACTCATATTTTGACACGATCCAAACCCAACACACAACATAATGACAGATAATTTTTGACATGACCCATGAACTTGTCACAAACTTGATACAAAATTATAAGATTATAGTTGAAAATTTTGATCCATTTATTTAAATGGGTGGTGTTATAGTTGATCTATAATTTTATATACATGTCTCGACATGATTCAAACTCGACAGACGAACACGAATTAGCACCCCTAAAAAAAAAATTCAAACGGATGAGAGAGAGGCATGGGTTATTTTGTACTTCCTGACTTTTTTTATCCTAATCAATTTAGGACAAAAGGTGTTTACAAAAAATATATATATAGGAAAAAGGCGAAATTACATGGGTCCCATGCCACTTCTAATCTTGATTTGTGCACATTAAATACGTGATCAAATGGGTGGATAAATATCACACGCTACGACGCAACTCAAAACAGTAATAAAAAGATTCAAGCAAATCAAATAAAAATTAATTAAGCAGTCGGCTCTGATTTATGAACTCCTAGGTTTTAAGTATTATTATTCTAAGCATCCTATAAAACAAGAGAACCCGTCAATTCTTATCAGATGCACTATGCCTTAATTAGTCAAGCGGTGATTAATTTCTTCTCATTATTTTATTTTATTTATTTATTAAAGAATAATTAGGTCCTCCGCCATAATATTAAAAGCCATCAAATAAATTCTAGAAAAGCAATCGAATTAAACCTATTGTTTAAAGTCGTTTATCCAACTTGAGCTTAATTATAGAAATATTCAAACAAATTAACAATTTATTATTCAAGAGGTTGTACGTTCAAACAAATAGTTCAACAGTACTGTTAAGAAGAGAGAAAATCACACGTTAAATATGTTAGTAAATAATTACAAGTTTAAATGGTACTGTTTGGTGACGCGAGTGATGGTGGGGTGCATGGTTAACAACCAGATTAATCTTGTACAGTAAAGTTTATTATATAGAATATGTAGGGCTAGAAATATATATTTTAAGGTCTTGTTTATCTCTAGTGCCAAATTAAATAAGACCTTATGCTAAATAGTTCAAAAGATTCTCTATCATCTTACATCATTTTTATTTTTATATTTGTAATTATTTTTTTTATTGGTAAGTGTATACGCATTCAATTGATCCTAAACCCATTATCTTACCTTTCATTCCATTTTTATTGGGGGGGGGGGGGGGGGGGGGGTGAGGAGATGTACATCTTGCTATTGCTTAGCTAGAATATATATTAATTTAAATAAATACAGTCTATTAATTAAAATAAATAAAAACTGTATAATAAAAGTTTTTTTATTTTACTTTTTTAAAAAAAATATAAGGCTCGATCCAATATGGTAAACCTAAAAACTTAATAAATAATCTCTAATTAATAATTGTATAATAAATTATTGGAATGTTCATTTGTTTACTTTTTCATTTTCACATTTATGAAAGTCTAAAGGGCATAACTTTTTTCAAGGTGGGAACCTCAATTTCAATTAAATTGTCAATAAAAGAAGAAAAATATGTGTTTCCAATGTGCTCCAACATCAATCTAAATTGAATAATGAGAATAATACGAAAAGTTTTAAATATAAAAACTTAGTTAGTAATTTTGCATCCCAAAAAGGGAGAAGAATATTTTTTAAATAAAAATATAATATCAATATCAAAATAAATATTATTTAATTAATATTTACATATAAGAAAAATAGTCTCACTTAAACCTGCCTTCCTATGCCTCAAAATATATCAAGCCAGCCCTAGCTAGGTTCATGATGAGGCAACTCACCAAGAAACACATGGTCGCAACCAAATCGAACAATATATTATTAATTATTTGCTTTCAATGAAGTTTTCTTTTAAATTGTCTTTTTGGTTCCTTTCTGTCATTTAGCCCTAATCAATATCAATAAGGGGAAGACGAATTTTTTTTTCAGCCCGGCTATAGTTTAGAAGAAATCTTAATCCATCTATTCAAAATCCATGTGATTCTCCCATATATTTTTAACGTGAAATTGTGGACATATGCCAGTTTAATAGAGCCAATATCTGGTTTGGATGAAAAAGTGCTTAAATATTCCAGGTTTTGTTTATATAGAAGAACAGGAGCTAGCTTTTCATCAATCAGTTCTAAGCCTCTAATAATACAGTATACAGTACTGAAAGATCTCAGCAAATTAAAACAAAGAAAGTGAGGCATCCTGGCTTGCCTGCTAATTGGTTTAATTAAATTACTGTCTCGCTACTTTTCCTCCAGCCTGAACCGATTCGTATGTCGTGGTGTAATTAATATTCATGGCATTTGCATTATCATTGGCAGTTGCATGCTGTTGAGATTACCAGCCATGAATCTAAAAATTTTCAAACGATTTCATTTCCACTTCTTGAAATTCTAAAAGAATCTAAATAAGCTGCCACTTGGAGAAATATGTTACACGCCACTTCTAGAGGAGCTTCGTATATTTGCTTGCATGTTGAGGCCTAATTGCAAATCCAAAGATTTACAGCTTTGCTTGGAAGCAGGCAAGCATGGGGAAGGTTTGAAGATAACAGGCCTATTGATCTCTGCCGATCCGACGTCGGTTTGTGTTAGAGTGAAGCTACACGTGTCTTGTTGGAAAGAGATGTTGGGTGGCAGGGTATTATGCCACTTTGATAACTGGGACTGGGAGAGGGACCCATTATCTTGATCAAAGGGATTGAAGCAAATCTGAGATTCATCATAGTGTGAAAACTCAGGAGTTGTATAAGATGAGGGGCTATAAAACCACGGAACGGCGCCGTTGGAATTAGCAAAACCATGGTTGTTTTGGAGAGGTTGAAGGTAACAGTTGATGCTGGACTTCCTGGCTTGAAGCTGCAGCCTCTTCTTCTTCATCCTCTCCTTCTTGTGTGCATTTTGATGACCACCCAATGCCTGTGAGTTTGCGAATTCCTTGAAACAATATTGGCACTCAAACTTTTTGCAATCTGGGGAGCCGCCGCCTAAGCTTCCGATCACCTCCTTGGAAGGTTTCGTCTTCTCCCTGCTTCCAGATGAAACTGTTGTTGATGAAGAATTTACACTTTCATCTCTTTCTGCAGAGACTTTCACGTTGCTCTCATCAATATTCTTATACGGATTCAACTCAAACCCAAATAATTTGAGCCTCTTCTCAGCACAAGAACCTGCAGAATACCCATTTTCTCCATCCCATGTGGAAGATAGGAGATTAGATTCAGCCTTTGCCATTGCTGATTAAACGAGAAGAGAAGAGAGAGAGAGAGAGAGAGAGAGAGAAAGAGAGAGATACTTTGTAGTAAAATAACTTACCGATTATAAGTTTGGCTTCCTTCCTTTTATAGTAACCTCTCCTCTATGCTTTCCAACGATGCATTGCATAAGTATAGTTTAATAATCATGGATGGCACAAGCATATATAACCAAGGGCCAATAACAAGACATAAAAAAAAAAAGAAAAAAAGAAAAAAAGAAAAAAAGAAAAGTCAGATCCCTTTCATGCAATATTGGTTTATAAAAACATTTTCTTATTGTTTGTATATACAATATAATATACACATCAAACTTCACCCACCAAAGAGGGATTCACTGTGTTCTATAAACACTTAAAATATATAAAAACATGCAATTATGCTACCACTTGGGGCTTTTTAAAACAAATATTCCATGCATAAAGAGGTTTTTAAAGTTATTATATTATTACCAAAAAGTCAAAGAAAGATTGGGCATGTAATCACCTGGAAGGAAGGTTGCGCAAAAATCTCCCTACTTTAATGCATATCTATGATTTTTAACTAGAAAAATTAATGAGTCAGTGGATTTATTATATATGTATTGCCCTCTATTGAAGCTTATCATATAATATAATATATATACACAGATAAATACATAGAAATTAATAGCTGTGGGTGCCCAGTCCCATCTACTACAGCAACTCCAAATAAATATATAATTAAAATGAAGAGAGATCCTGTAGAAGTCAGCACTTGATGAAGCTTGTTTGTAATTATCCCTTGAGGAACACTCATGATCAAATTAATAAAAAATAAAAATAAAAAAAGCCAAAGACATGTCTATCTTGACCATGTTTGAGAATGCTCTTAGAATAGTAAGGGAGATGGGTTACTAAACAAAGGAATATAAGAAGTGGGGAATGATGTAAGCATATATACTAGTAAGGGTCTTCAATTAATGAGATCTGGGCATATCTTCTTAGAGCAGGGAAAGCCTATATTTTATTCCAGAAAAGCATATGTTTTGAGGTGAATCAACTCGTTCAACTAATCTTATTAATGTAAGGTATATATAAATATAAATATAAATATAAATTAAGCAAAAGCATTTGCAATGGACAGTTGTTGCAGTTGGAGCCCACCTTTTTGTGGCTTTGGAGACAAGTTAAAAACTATTGGGATTGTGTTGTTATTCCATTGTCTCTAACAAGATCTTCCAAATGGTGGACTTCTTCCACCAGTAGATCTCTCTCATGCTAATCAATTCCCACTCCTTTTCTTGCTTTCCAGTGTATTCAAATTTTCTAGATTTAGAGGAAGAATTCTGAGGCGGCATGCTGTCACCAAGCATTTCACTATCCTAACATGTGGAATAAAACGAGCCCATAAGGAGGGATCGATTATTGGATTAATTATATATATTAATGGGTGGCAAGGTGGGTTGGTTGGTTGGTTGATTGATTGATTTCTGCTTAATTTTCATTTCATTATTCCACGGATTGATTACAGGATCGGATGGAGGTCCCTACCATCCGGATCCCAATGCAAACACCCCAATTGCTTTCTTTGCTCGAATAATCCCACAAGAATTTTCTTTCTACAGTATACAGAGACTGCCAAAATTGACTGTGGAAGGAAGACATTTTTATATTATTATTGTTATTAACTTATTTGTAGAGTAAAAGTCCATAACTACAAAAGTTGAACGAAACAAATGAGTGAAGGCATGGGTCTTCTTTATGGCGCACCTATCGCGCGCAGGAGCCAGGAAGGCATGCTGTGGATTACTGTTTTTCACTTTCTTTTTTTAAATTATTCTACGCTACAGTAACAGTTCGGTGCATACTCGTGTCCTGTATCAGTAGATGAGGATTCTCTATAGGAAAAATTATAGGAGACCGGAAAGAGAGATTCTCGCCTGAGCAGAACGCCCATATAAGAGACTTCGAGGAAAATTCTTGCCGGAGTAAGTAGGCCTCGTCGGAGCTCTCTCATAGCCCCCCCCCCCTCTCCCCGCCTGGACTTCCAGAGGCCGAAAAACTGCATGCAAATCTACAAACTAATATATTGTAAGGTCACGAACAAAATATATATATATCATATGTCACTCTTTCCTTTTGGTTTTGCAGTTATGCTTTAAATTTAATTTGACTTAAAAAAAAAAAAAAAAACATCTATGAACATTCCCTTCTTAACGCTCTCTAGCTAGGTAGTGGCCTTAAGAGCATTTACATTCGGCTTAGCAAAAGTTTAGCTAATATATATATATATTTAAGCAATCAATTTTTTTAAAGTACCTACATCTGACTCAGTATTTTAACTATCAATTTTTAATAATTTAAATAAAATTTACTATTTATTATTTTTTTATGTAATTTTATGAGAGAGATGAGAGATGATGAAATGATTTTTTTTATTAATAAAATTATAGATTGTTGAGTTGTTGAGCATTATAGCTAACTCTTGGCTAGTTTGCTGAGCCGGATGGAGAGTGATTTTAACACTATGACTTGAACCGAATGTGAATGCTCTAAGAAAGAAAAATGATATATAGAGAGTATTTGAATGCCTGGAACTCACTCAATCCTCAAAAAGCTACCCAAGAGCAATCCATCTCTCCACTCATTAGTTTTGTTAAAATAAATTTTGATATGATAATTCATTACTCTTTTTCTCAGGCCACTGCTATAGAAAAAATTGGCCAACTCGAGCCCTCGATTGGTGAAGCGAAAGCGGTTCTTATGGGTTGGTTAGAACTATTACGTTAATATTATAAAATAACTATAAGATAGAAATTAATATGGTGACAGATCTTGGTTTAGACGATATTTGGTAGTCAAATGTCATCTTAATCAGCATGACAGCATCATGCCCTTAATTGAAGAATTGCCGCAAGCAATCACTAAAGATATATATATCCACTTCTCTTAACATAAAGTTTTCGTCTTGAAATGTTAGGAAAAGTCAGCCGTAGTGCCTACTCCGGTGCACCAGATGGGCCACTTCTTCCCTCTTTCCCGCTTTGTACCTCCTTGAGCATCAGGATCAATGATTGTATCAAATCCTAAAAATTTAATTACCTTATTTGTATCTTCTTCATTTATCATACTTACGAGACATTTTTATTGTAAATTAATCAAGTTAATAAAAGTTTAATCTAGCTTTTTGGGCTTTTTCCTAAATATCAAACACCGAATCACCACAAAATTCTATCTTTTTTTTTTTTTAATTTAATTTACTTCTACTATTCTGAATTCTCCATTATTTTATACTTTACATATATTTTTTTGTTAAAAAATAAATAAATCAAAGAAATTTATGTGCCATTCACTTTAGCATTTGAAATAATGAGTAGTTTACGTGACAAAGTTTACCACCTCATGTTCTCAATGCTGACTACTAGACATTGTTTTATCGAGGAAAAAAAAAAAAGAAGATGAAAAAGAGTGAGTAGGGAGATAATAGATTAATCCTATATGATGCCCAATCCAATCCTGTCACGGTGGTGAGTGCGGAAGGCACTTTAAAAATTCATATTGCTAGTGGAACAATATATACAATACATGCCACCCGTCAACCATCATATACTTACGAAAATTTGAAAGCAATTAACATATGGAAAACACCAACCGAATATATATATATATATATATATAGAGAGAGAGAGAGAGAGAGAGAGAGAGAGGAAAAAAAAATAATGAAAAAATCCAATATGACAAGGACAAATTTGTAGTACAAGATTGACCAAACCAAATTCATACTGCCTCAGAGAATAAAATACTAAGCTCACTTTGCAGATACCAATGGTAGCTCATATTTGTGAAGAAAATTCCTTCTTCAACGGGGAGCCTTGCCCAAGCTTGTCGACTATAATTTTACAAGGTATTCGGTGATTAGAGATTGCAATAGTAGATTGTATTAAAGTATTAATTAAATAATTAAATTAATATTGTTTTATTAGTTTAAATTTTTAAAATAAGTAGTTATCTAACTTTATATTAATCACTTTAATGTAAATTGTGCTGCAATTATTGTACTTAGGGGTGAAAAGACGGTTTTTATTAACCGCCTTATAACCGCTAACCACACTAACCACTAACCGCTAACCGCTTGTTTAAAATATAATATATATTTTTTTATTATAAATATAATATATAATATTATTATTATTATTATATATATATATTTATTAACTTGAAACAACGTCGTTTCAGTCATCCTAGGTCATATTATTAGGAAAACTTATTATTTCTCTTCGACGTAGCCTCCTTCTTCTCACTGAGATGCCTCCTTCTCTTTCAGCTTCATGCCGACGCAGCCTTCATCTCCACTCTCCCTTGAACTCGAGCATTTCTCTTTTGATTTCACGCTGACGCAGCCTCATCGCCACTCTTCCTCGAACTTTAGCATGAATTCGAGATAGTGAGATACCTTGTTCAATTTCTCAAGCACGATTTTTTTTTTGCTGATTAATCTATTGAAAAAGCTTTAAAAGATTGGTTTTTTTTGGGTCTCTGGTTTTTTTGCTAAAAAGCTTGATCAATTTGTTTGCAAGCTTTGTTGAAAGCAAGAAGGTCATTTATCTGCTAACCGCTAACTGGGCGGTTAATTGCTTAGCGGTTAGCGGTTTTAGCCACTAACCGCTAACCGTCTTTTCATCCCCAATTGTACTACTGCTTTACTCCTAAAGTAGGCAGGACGGGACAAGAGGGGTCAACCCCCTTCAAAATAAAATTTTTTTAAAAAAAGGTTTTTAAGCCTTTAAATTTGTTTTAAAAACATAAAATAAATAAAGTGTTTTTTTTTTTTTTTTTTTTTTTTACTTTGGCCACTATATATATATTAACTACAATTTGATTCCTTTAAAGTTAAATTTATAATTTCGTCCCGCGCCGATTGTTGATTGCTTGCTAACCCTAGTTTGGGCAGCATCAAGGAAAGTTGTTAGTTAAAGCTTTAATTACGGTATCAACAAAGAGAAGAGGATAAAGTGTGTTAAGCCATCGTATATGAACTAGTAGCGCCTTTGCAGCTTGCAAGAATCTTTATGTAGAGTAGGTGAGTCTATACTTGATCCAAGTGTAAGCTAAGTCTGCCAAAACTTATCTTCCATGTCATCGTACAGGCGACGTTTTGAGACATCAAGGCGACAAAGATTCCTTCATCTTTTTCTTCTCTTTTCTCTTAAGAAAAAAAAAAAAGTTGGCGACAATGATTCTCCAAGGAAAATCCCATGGGAATCTCTAGCACGGTTTGTTGTTGTTTGCTCTATGGGGTTTTGGGGGAGGTTTGTGGAGTGTTACCAGTTTTGTGCTCCTTGTTGGATCTTTTGGTTGTCTTTTTTGGCAAACCATCTCATACCACCTTTATTATTGGTGGTCTATTTTCTTGGTCTTCGGGCCAAAAAATTATAGGGTCACATCTTTCATTTAATGTATTTCTTCTTTTTTAATGTTCTATTATGGTGGTTTAGAAATTTTTTTGTTGTAGTTTGTAGTTTCGTCCTTATGTACTTACCAAAAAAATATATGAGCACACGACAGGCAGGACTTAATAGAAGGGGGTGATTTCCCTTTTTTGATTCTTTGTTTATGGTTGATTGTCAACAATAAACAACGAAGAATTGCATTACACGAAAATAACACCATCACAAAAAGCACCATAGAGCCATATATTAATTAATAATAGAAGACAAAACCCTTTTAGAAGCAAATGAATGATTCTATCTAATTTGTAACTTAACAAACACTTGAACCCCACATTCAATGTTTGGAGACAGGAAGCGTAGCATCCGTAGAACTATAATCACCGCAACAAACTCAATTAGCCAATGGCTAGCTTTTCCCGTTCTCCTTTCTTATAATTTTCCAGATTTTCCTTGTGGGCTGCTGAGCCTCGTTCCAAATTCCATTCACACCCCTCTTCATTCGCTCTCCTATTATAAACAATTGATGAAGTTCTTTACAAGCTAGGAAGACATTGGACAACAAATTATCTTATTTTCTAACAACTATCCTACAATAGCCTACAATGCTATTGTGACAATTCGAGTTAACCCTTGAATATTCTACACTACTATCCCATTATGTTGAAATGAAACTGCCAACACACTATTATTTTTATTTTTTTTTTCTTTTAATAATAATAGATTAACAATGATACCCCGTAAAATAGTATGACATTACTCTTAAAAAAACTCATAAATTGTTTAGTTACTAAGTGACAGCTCAATTGGCTGGGAACTCCTCCTTATAAATTAAAAGTCACTAATTCGAATCCCCCTCATCTTTCCCTTGTGCGGACATACAAAAAAAAATTAATAGGCCCCGGGGAGGAGGCTTACCGCTTACTCACCTTTCTTCAAAGGAAAATGTAAATGTGTTGGGAAAAGACTTCACTCCTTTGGCAGGCGTTAGCCAGCTAAGAGGCAAGCATACCTAGAGGCGCCGGATCTCTGACGATACCACAAACGATATAGTACTTGAACAGCCTCTCCTGCAATTCATGTGGGAATTTGCAATGATCACGATTCACGACCCAAGCACGAAAATGTCTAATCAATTGAATCACACGACAGCGGAGTGGCAATTAGGAATGGGAAAAAATAAAAATAAAACTATATCCCAAATTTTCTCGCCAAGATCTATTAATACTAATTAACACTGTTCTATGAGTGCCAAAAATGTGAGAACTGATTCATGGACCGCTTTCAAACCCAATTTGAGTTGCACAATATTCATTACATGAAAAATATTTCTGATAGTTCCTCCCATCACAAAAACAGAGGAATCCAACTAATCTTGCTTCAAAAGTGTAACCATCATGGTTGCCGCTTTGATCGAGGCATAAGAGCAAGAATTATCTTTTTTCTAGGCCCCTGCAATTCAAACAACGTTTATAAGAAACACAGAATGTGATGATGGCTATGACTAAGGAAACAACATATTTATGACACACAAGCATGGCGAGAGGAGTATCCATAGTCAGGCAGCTAGTAGCTACTTGTATACTTCTTCCACTTTAACAGGCTACAACTTCCCCGAGAAACTATGAAAACCGCATGCAAAGCAAAGAATTGAACAAGGCTAACAAAGAACGACCAGCACACAGAGAAGCAACTTGCAAATTTTATCTAAATCACAACTTACATGCAAACTTTCCACGAGTATGGTTGATAGAGAACTACACAACTAGGTCTTGTATTGGTAGACTCCGGTTCAATAAATTTTTTATGTTTCAGAATCTTTTTTAATGTTCACAAAACTGTTTCAAAAGTTGATCTACACACAAAGACATCCATAACAGACTTAAAAAGAATCTCATAAGGAGCTCATCGACAAAGAAGAGATCAGAGCATCTTCTTCACATAGCATTTAGAAAAAGACGACGAGAAAAAAAAAAAAGAAAAAGGAAAAAATACAGAAAGAGAAAAAAAATCATATTGTATAATCATTTTAATACGGAACAAGAACATCTGGCTCATCAATGTTCTTGTGATACAATTGACTTCTTTGGCATCTAAATCTAAGTTTTCATTTTAAGACATAATCATTGCTGGACAATGGGCCATCTCTATCATGGGTTGCAGACTGGTAGTACACTCAGCTTTACCGGGATAATGCCTCAAAACAACAAATCAGCCAATTTCTCTGCTTTTGATTTAAATTATATAAAAATTTGGAGATTTCTCTTGTTTCTCAGTGCACGGTGACTATTGACATTTGCCATCATAATGCCATACATATTACCTCAAACTTTATGTTCTTAGTGCACTTATTAGAACAAAAGCAGCTTTCTGATTGCTTCTTCTTCTTCTTTTTTTATTCCAAATGAGGGAAAAAGAAACATGGCACCACATTCAATGTGGACTTGAGATGAAAATGAATATAATTTGGTCAGGTTACAAATTCCTACAGAAATTGTCCATGAATGGAGTGATCCCCAAAGAAATAAGGTAGCATCCACATATGATCCAAAATATTAAACTGGCAGGTTCTCAAGTTGACCTCCAGAATTTTTTTTCTTATAAGTAATTTCCAAAACATTGTATATAAATTCAGATAACTATTGGATAATTTAAACATGCTTCTAAATATTCTACTGAATTTAAGCTTCACTAAAAATCTGAATATCTGCAAAGCAGAGAATTACAGGTTGATGTTTAACTACATACATATGAAACATAAGTTAAAGTGGAAACTACAATTAACCCCCTCAAACTGACAGCCAAATTGCATTGTCCCTCAAACTTTAAAAAGTCACCCAAACTACTAACCCCTTTCACTTAGTCCCCCACCATTAGGATTTTCTGTTAATTTGGGTGACAAATGCTTGAAATTTCCATTATACCCGAAGTGAAATGCATAAATATACAAATATACCCTTAAATAAAAAATAAAAAATAATTCTCTGTAGTTACCAACCCACAGCCAGCCGCTGTGGGTCTTGTCTCCTCCATGGAGAACCATGGTTGGGTCTCCACTTTCAAGGAGACCCATGGCTGGCCGTGGGTCTCCACGACGTTTTCTTTTTTAATCTAATGCAGGGGTATTATTGTCATTTTCAGGTCACGTGTCTATTTTCCGTCTGATTTAACCAAAAACCTAACTGAGGGGCTAGTAGCTTTGGGGGGTCAATGTTTGGGAACGTTGCAATTTTTGGGGCGGGTAAGTGTAGTTTCCCTAAGTTAAATAATTATCAAAAAGCAAAGAAAGAAAAGAAAAGTACCATAGGGATCCCCAGTTCTTTCAAGTCATTTTCTCCCATCTGCTTCAATGCAGCCATATCCACCTGAATATTATGAAGTCAACTTTATCAGTATCAGTATCAGATGAATAAAAAAGAAGCTAGTAAACAACTATCTTGTTCAAATCATAATATTTTAGAACCCAAAAAACATTTAAAGTTCTAATTACTCATTTCCAAATCCAATAGAAATTACCAATTTCAGATCAAACTATGGTTGCAGGCTACAGTACTCATAAGTCAAAGAACCATTAATCTCATCTCCATAGACAGATTAATATACAGCATATAAAAAAACTTAGAGATGCAGATATACATTTCAGAGGTCTAGGTAAATAACCTTTCATCTCATTCAGAAGCATTTCCATGCAACAGTGATGCATACTGGATGTGTCTCAAAACAATTTGATACAATTGTGTGACTTTACAGTTTTATTTTGAAAAAATAAACATCAACATAAGATTGTTAAAAGAAAGTCCGTGTCTCAATTACCTCATCACAGCAATCTACAATTGAACAGTTTCTCTATAATAGACAAACAGGAAAGAGTATGTCTGCTAGATTTGTTCCCCCTAACTTAGCTGCAATTTACGTTTTTAGCAAATGAAATGTGAAAAAATAACGCATACCTTTAGCTTTGATTACATTTTGTAGTATAAAAGATTCAATTCTTTTAGTGACCACTATAGTAACTCTGTTACTCCATTTGGAATTATGCATATGGGTGTGTAGCTGGGGGATTTAAGTAACATGCGACTGAAACCAAACACCATAATCAGGATAAACAAATTAATATGAGTACAAGCATTTAGAATTGACTAGCTGCGAACCAAACCTAAACCATCTAACCTTTTATTCAAAAAGAACAGAATTACTGATTATACAATTTGAGATAATATACACAATAGTTGGATAAGTGCCTGTAGAGGCCAAGTCAACATAAAGAAAGCCTTGGGTTATTGAATCCGTTATTCTAGTCCACCAATAATGTCAGGCTTTGAAAATCGAGGATTTATTAGATGCTGGAGGCACTCAAAAACATACAGAGAATAGACAAAATCCTGCATACTGTTGGAAACCCATTGATGGAAATTAATTAAAAAAAAAAAAAGTATACCATAACAAATACTGTAGACAAACACAATGCGCAATCACTTCACAATATCTAACAATATTTAAAACATTCAGAATAATTTGCCAGCTGGAGAGTACAAACTAAGGCGTGATATTTACATGGACATCTAGTGCAACAACCAAATCCTTTTCTTTTTCATAGGTAACACCATAGATCTTACAAAATTTTAAAGAGTTCTTATCCATGATTCAGGACATTAAAAGGATTTGAGATATTTAACAAATTAAGTGAACAAAGATCAAATAACATACTTCCTCAGCCTTGAAGAGAATAGCATACTTTCCCAATCCCAGTGACTGTAACAAGCCATCAACAGTTTGCTGCTCATCACCCTACATAATAACCCACCAATAACAACGTTCAGAACATGCATGAAAGTTGCTAAAGATCAGACACATAACACTCCATGATCCAGAAGCAGCTAAAATAAGTAGCAGTACCGCGTATGGAATTTTTTGTACAATTCCAGTTGGTGGAGGTAGTTGTCCAAGAGGGGGCAGTGGCTTGGCAGGTGCGGGAGGTGCATGTTTGGCCACAAAAGTTGCAGTACTCATAGGTCCTGAAGTATCAAAAACATCTTTTCTCATATATGGAACCGATCTTACATCATCATGTGTCCTGTTCAATGGCCTTCTTTGTAGTTCTTCCATGTTCCTGGGTGGGGAGAGACCCCTAGAAGTACCTATACCTCGAGCTCTATCAGGTGATCTTCGTCTCAAATGATCCAAAGTCCACGTAGAATAAGAACCTCTCATTGAGCTCATCACAGGCAAATCATCCACACTTCTTGTAGAAGGAATTCGGCCCAAGAAACCTGTGTCCTTCGGTTCCAGCAGGCTATGCCTTGAATCAACATTAGTTACTGGGGGCCGAACAGACTTTGACAACTTCTCACGTAGGTCAACACGCTTCTGATCACCATCGCTCTGAGCTCGTCTAGATGCATTTTTTTGCATGAGTTTAAATCGGAGGTCATCTCTACCAATGTGCACATCTTTTTTTTTTTTTTTTAATGGAAGGGACATTAGTAATTGGAAAACTAGTACAGAACAACAGAAATGCAATGAGATTGCTTCAAAGTAAACTTACTACCATTTAAACCATTAGCACTCAAATCCAGCATCCTAATATCTCCTCTTTGTCTGCAAATGGAAATTAATAGACATAAGCTCTTATCCAAGAAATTTAATTTTGCGAAGAAGGTTGAAAACACCATTTGCACACAAAGCTTATACATCAAAGACACGATTATAGTGATGCAGTGATACAATGCATAAGTGCCCAAACGAATTGTGTGCTTGCTGAAAGTTCCAAACAGTACAATAATCCAAGAGGAAACAGAAAATTAGCAGAAAAGAGGGTCACCACAACAGAAAGATAAAAAGGAAAGCAAGACGCACCGTTTGTTGTCGAGTTTGTTGCCATGTAACACTGAACTATCTACATTACTTCCTAATCTATCTCTTACGGACCGCTTAGTCCCAGCCACAGGCCGAGAATCAGCATCTGATACTTGACCAGACCTCTTTACTACCTGTATAACGATGGGTACAGTTAGTGAAAGTACAAGTAATTTCCTCTGCTTTACGTTGCTTTTGTTTCCCAATAGATTTGAAAATAAAAAATAAAAAACGAAAATAAAGATATATAGGTCACTTTTTTTCTTCATTTTCTCCGAAACCAAACAGACAGAAGCAAGAATTTCTCCATTCAACTAAAATTTCGAAACACAAAATAACAAAAATATTCAAGTAAAACTTCAAACAACAAATTAAAGAAAAACAACTTTTGGTGTTAATAAAATTAAACTGAAAAAAAAAAAAAAAAAAACCCTAGATACCTGGCCACTACGCCCGAGAGTAATGGTGACTCGTCCCGAAGCTTCGGCCATATTGCAAAACCGAAACCCTAGATAATCAATTAACTAATCTGGCTCCAACAACACATGCAATGAAATAGTACACGAAGCATCCCTGCCTTTGAGCAAACGACAAAAACCCTAATCTCACTGCAAACACTAGCTCGCTGGAATCGAAAGATTGCCCTCTTTTTTTCTTTTTCCGAGAAAATGGAAATAATTTTGAGAGCAAAGAATATGCTGACTCGCAAACACGGTTAGAAAGCGAGAATCTGGTTATGGTTTTGGTTTTGGGCAGAAATGAGAACAGGGAGGACTCGAGGGCCTCACTGTTGCTGCGGAATATCAAAGTGCGGACTTCATCTAGATTGTCTGGATGGACCTGATCAGATTGAATAAGGGACGTTGGATTAGTTGACAGCCCCGCAGTTCATTTTTTCAAGGCAAGTCAAATATACTTTTTATGGAAAATGCTCATTTTAGCAGCTCTCTACTTTTATATCGTAGGATTGTGATGCGGGAAAAACAATTAAATAGACTCATTTATTATTCAATTACAAAATACATATGATTTTTATTATTCCAAAAAACTAAAATATTTCATGTTTTCCCTTTTGTATCATACTAGTTTTTTCACTAAACTTCTCGACCTTTTTCTTTCAAATATTATTCAATATTTCAAGAGTAATTCTTTACCACTAATCAGCTTATTATCTCATAATGCCAACTTTGTTGTACACATTACTAATTGGACGCTTCTCACTCTGTGTTTATAAACATTTTCCTTTTCTTTTTTCTTTTTTTTTCTCTCTTTCTCTTATTTATTTGCATTAAGAGTAGTAATGATTCTCCTTTTTAAGTCTCATCTCTTAATTTTTCTTAATTGGATAGGAAAAAATAGAATGACGGAGACTGCGACACGTGCACCTGAGTGGCATGTAATATGCACTCACGGGGTGGAGAACGTTAATAGAAGCGGCGGAGGCAGCAGGATCAAGGCGGTTTTTGTGCAGAAGAAAAAAAAAAACTATCTCAAAATCATAGAAATGGGCTTTGGACTAGCTGAAGCAATCATAAAGGTTGAAAAGCCAGAAATCAGGGGCAGCCATGGGCTGGGCTCGGCCAGATTCTGTGCACTTCAACACCATAAATTACATTTGTAATGCCCATTGGACTTCTGGGGTAGACAAACCCAGTAAAAGAAGAAGAAAAAAAAAAAAACGAAAACGTTTTTCGGGTAAGATAAATTTTAGAATGGAAGAATCCATTACGTTGTAGTTTACTGGTATTTCTTTTCTTTGTAAAGAAAAGGAGGTCTAAGAACATTAGCATCCACTTTTATTTATTTATTTATTTATTTTTCAAATTTTGAAGAAAAATTCGACTTTTTATATTTTAAAGACTTGCTTTTGAAAAGCACTCCAAATCACATTCTCTCTTCCCATTCTCCATTGAATTAAAATATCCATTCTTATTCTTCAAACACTCTAGAATCTACATCCCACTTTTTCTCATTTTTTAAAAGAATGTTCATTCTCATTAAAATACCATTAAATTCCACCGAAGAATGCTATAGTGGTTTTTCCTCTCTCTCTCTCTCTCTCTATATATATATGAAGAACTACTGCAACATTTTATCAAAAATGAAAAATGATAAAGAACCAGATGCAAATGCATTTTAGGATGCGATTAGCTATAATTTGAAGAAAAAAAAAAACAGTTTGAAGAATTGGATGTTGTTAGAATATAAATTAAATGTTGTTAAATTAATCTATTTTTATCAACTTAAACTTTTTAGATAATTAATAATTTAATATGGTATCAGATAGTTTAAATATTATTTCTATCATTAATTTCTCATTTTAATTAAATATTTTACGTACTGAGCTTCATCTATTAAGAGAGAGTTTGAGCACACACGTGAGATGGAGTGTTCGAAATAATAATTAAATACATCACTTCTTATTGAACTTAAACTTTTTGGATAAATAATAATTTAATAAATATATTGATGCTCTAACGTTTGATCTACAATAAGTGTGGAAGTTGCAAACATATTTTTCGGAAAAAGGGGCTATTAGTATTTTCAAAAAAAAAAAAAATCTTCTGAGTGTGGAAGAGTTAATAGAGGGGACAAGCATCTCCCCTCCTTTTCCCTTATTTATATAGGGAAAAAAACGAAGCAGGCCATTCTAGTTGTTTTCCCCTGTCAGTACTCCCAAGTTTGGTGATTGTTTTCTTCATCATTTACTGACAGCCAGAATATAGAAGGGATATAATTTTCCATTGTCGCTCTTTGTTGATATCATGATACGAGACACGTAGTACAACCTTATTAATGTGGTCCTCTCTTGTATTCAACATATAGACGTACACAACTATACTACTGTGCTCGTCGGGAATCATAAAGATGTATATGTTATACAAAAACAATTTCAGCCCTATGAAGAAAACCTTGTACAAAACGCCCTTTTTTCGTGCATGTTCTAATGAGGAAAGTTTAGTTCGAATTTGATAAGCTCCCTCCTCCATAATTCAATTCAACAAGATGCCTCTTGGCGAGAGAGAGAGAGAGAGAGAGAGAGAGAGAGAGAGAATTTCACAAGCTCAATGTGCATTCAGAATGGAGGATTACTTGGGGTTGCAAAAGAAAAAAAAAATACAAGCTAGTTAAGAAAAATAGAGGAACATTATGTAAGGCAGATCGATGATAATGCTAATGTTCTATATAGTATCCAATTTGGGAGTCAAATGGCCAAAAATTAAAAATAAAAATATATAATAGATGGGGCATCACGAACATGAGCTTGCAATTTGGAGTGCAGACGTGCAGTATTAAAGAAATTAATTAATATAATTGTTTCAATTATAAGGAAACAAAAATTCTACATGTGTGCACGTACGCTAATTTTTCTGATCGGCATATGTGGGGAGAGCTTGATCCAAGTGGGTTAATGCTTTCATCATTAATTGAATATGTAGGTGAAGATCTTCAAATATAATTTGTTTAAGTATAAACATTCCAGTATAAAAAAAGATTAAGTCACATATTAGAGATATAGCACAAGTATTAATTAAAAAAAATAATAATAATAAATTCGGCCCAAACTCATAAGCACTTTTGAATTTGACAGTATTATAATTAACATGTTATATTATAACTTCGTTAGCTAGAAGATTTACTAAGGTGTCAATCTTTCTAACACAAATTTTAGAAACACACACACACACACACATATATATATATATATGGTTTGGAATATTTGATATTTTGCCATGGGAATGTTCATTGAACTAACAACAGCTTGACAAGTATATGCACAGTTAAGTACATATATAATCTCTATCGTCTCACATTTTATGTACGTGCACGTATATACAAATGTGCATCATTGTAGATATTTTGTGTGAGAACCTCGAGTACTGCATATGTATTTGACTAAAACCAGAGCTCAAAACTGTAGTAAACATAACAAAAATGCATCTAAATTCATTAGGAAAATTCTCTTGGTGCTTAATCATTGCATCTTCTCCAAGGATGTGGTGATTGTTGAAGTCCAGGAAGCAACTAATTACTCCACAGACAGTACTGTTTGTGAAGCTGCAACCCTAAGGAACTTTAAGAATGAATTTTAATTGTAGATCGACGATAGAGAAAATAGATCACTAGATTGAGGTGCATTAATTAAGCAGCATGCACGAAGAAGAAAGAAAGGACTATAGTTAATTTCATGTCCCTCGAGAAAACCAAATTCCGTCCAGTCAGAACTCAAAAGTGTCCTAAAAGCAATAGCAAAACCAAAAAAAAAAAAAAAAAAAAGGATCAAGTCCAACCACCTTAATTACCACGAATTATTCTCTTGTGCAACCTGTTAAGGATATAGAATTAGAATTTCAGATGTTCAGAAAAATAATGTGTACGTAAATTTGACATGTGGAAATATGCACCAGAATCATAAAAATTCTATCTGCTCACACAAGGGGCTGAGCTGGAAGAGGTTTCAAGAAGATCATCTGAGTAATTACTCACATGCATATTATCATAATTACGATTATCATTGTTCTTGCTGACATGGGTAGAAGTAACAGCCGGCAACATATATATATATATAGATAGGATCTAGAGGAGTCAAACCCAAAAGAATAATGAACCCTAACTGAAGGAAAGTAGCAGAGTAATTGATGGATCTGGTTACGTAGCAGAGAAATCAAATATGCATCACACAATTAAACTGTTCATCATAATCTCAGCTTGAACAACATTTATTACCATACATACATATAGAAATCCAGATCTACGTCAAACAGTTTTCTGAAATTTGCATAATTAAACACAGCTTCAAACATAGTAAACAATATTAATTATCTACCTGAAAATCTCACATCACATGCGTAATATATAAGATGGAAAAAAACAAAAGAAATTAAACCACATAAGGATAATAGCTCTTAAACAATTAATTGTACTCTGGATTTGTAAACAATCGGACCATAACGCTTCAATTCCCCGAGAGAAGAGAAGAAAGTAGCATCGAAGCCTAGAAGACCCTTCATTCAAAACAGACTAGGGCTTCTTCTTCTTGAGTGAACCGGCCATCTTCATCTTCTAACCCTCTCTTTTCTTCTTTCTCTTTCTTCTAGGTCTGATCTTCGAGCAGGATGATGGTGGGTTTGGTGAGCTGGGTGGGTAGTAAAGGATGAGGTGGTGCTGCTGATGATGATGAAAGTGAGGGACTAATGATGAAGTGAAGAGGCGAGAGGACATGATGATTGCTGCAGCTTGTGAGTTTTTTTTTTTTTTTTGTTGGCGTTGAAGGAAGAGATGAAATTCCCAAGTGTTGGAGTGCTAATTCACACTCAATATTACTCCTCTCTCACATGCCATAATTATCATGAAGCCACCATTATATTGTCTTTTTCTCTCTCCTAACCCCCAAGAACCCCTAAGCGCTTCTTGTATAGTAAAGAGAGAGAAAGAGAGAGAAAGAGAGAGAGAGAGATGGGATCTGCTGTGATCACCCTTTTCTCCAACATAAAATGAGGCTGTCTATAACTTGTCAAAGGGGGGGAAAAATTGATAGTACTAGGTACTTCCTCTGGGGCATGGTTATTGTAACCAGCTGTAGAATGACTGCAATAATATCTTCATTTTTTTCTCCTAGTAACACTGTTCTTCCTCTCCTCTGTAGACCATTCGAAAAGTATTAATTATTAAATTACATACAATACTTTACTCTTGTCGTTTTAGTTTTGAAAGTTGTGGTTGTCTTAAAAGTTATAGTTAATTAGTGGTTGCTCCTCAAATTATCAGCTCATTTGTATTTACACCCATGAATTATGATTTACTGCAACTTGTATTCTTAAACTACTACTAATTTATTCTACGTAACACCCTAAGTTACATTTGACTGTTAAATGTGGATTGAAAATGCTCCAGATCCGGGTGATGTAGTCTATGGGTATAAATGTAAATCGGGTATTAATTATGAGGCAAAGTCTGATTAACCCTATGCCTCTGCAACAACTATAACAGTTTCGTCACAACTAACAGAACTCAAGGTGTTACTCATAAATAAATTATATAGGTGATGAGAACGAGTTGCAGTGAATCATAACTTATGAGTATAAATACAAATTAACTGTTATTTTGGAACGACAAAGAGTGAATTTACCCTAAAAGTTAATTAAGGGTCGGTCGAAGACCCTCATGAACTTGTTTAACATTCCATATATTATATATAGTGCATGAATTGCTTCAAGAGGATATGAAGAGGTCATCCAAAACATAATAAAGTTTAATTCGTTACAATAAATGAAAATAATCATTCATTACAGCAAGTATAAGCAAGCTTAATTATATATCTATCTATCATATATATGTTGATTGCAATGGCATAACATATTGATTATGACAATGTAGATGAAGATAAGTTGATGATAGTGATTAGCAAAAATGATGCAATGATTACGTGGTGAATTAAGTACTTCAGACGAAGGAGTTGAAGGCATCATGGCTGCTTTAGGCACAGAGCTTCTTGCTCCGGCGATCAACCACCTCCTTGTGAGGCTTACCCACCTCCTTGTGAGGCATATCTGAGGTGATTTTTTAATCCCTTTTCTCCCCTGCCCTAGCTTCTTGCTCTGGCGATCATCCATCTTCCCCCACTCTGTTTTGCTGTGAAGGTCCCTTCTTTCCTGGCTAGCGCTTTTTATTCTTCCTTTTTCGGCTTTTCCTCAATCTCCCCATGAAGTTGATGGCCTGGAATTGTAGGGGATTGGCTCGTGCTCCGACCTTTCGTACTCTTCGAGCACTGAACAGGCGCCACAGTCCTGACCTAATTTTCTTGTCTGAAACTAAAGTTCCTCCAGATCGGATTCAGCTTGCTCTAAATGGATTGGGCTTCCCATTTCTGGTTCAGGTTCCCCCCGTGGGTCTAAAAGGTGGACTGATTATTGCCTGGAAGCAGGGTGTTGAAGTTGAACCAATCAGGTTGGATCCTTCTAATCTTACTTGTTTGATCTATTCTGATCCTCCCTTTTGTCCGTGGATGATTTCTTGCATTCATGCTCCCCATACCGCTCAATGGCGTAACTCCTTCTGGGATAGTTTATCGAGGGTGGGCAATTCTTTTGGAGGTCCGTGGCTATTGTTGGGTGATTTTAACTCCATCCTCTCCCAATCTGAAAAAAGTGGGGGTAGATCGTTTGGGTCCTCTTCTCATAACGACTTTGCTGATTTCGTTCATTCTAATGCCTTGATTGATTTAGGTTTTAATGGTAATCGTTTTACTTGGAGCAATCATCGTCAGGGCTGTGGTAATATTAGAGAAAGACTGGATAGGGGCTTAGCTTCTCAAAGTTGGGTCCATCTTTTCCCAAATGCTCTTATTAACCACCTACCTGCTGCCCAATCTGACCATTGCCCAATCTTGCTTTCCACTTCAGGTTCATACCAGAATCTTCCCAAGCCCTTTAAATTTGAAGCTTTCTGGACTAGAGACCTTACTAGCCATTCTGTTGTGGCTAATGCTTGGTTATCTGATGTTAGTGATTCCCCTGCTTTTTCTCTTAGTAGAAGATGGAAGAACACCAAAATGGCCCTAAAAGATTGGAATCATCAGCACTTTGGGAGAATTCAGTCCAACATCAAGGGCTTACTTTCTAAAATTGACAAGATTCAAAGCTCTCCCCATTCTCCTGATAATTATGCCAGAGAGCTCTTCCTTCAAGATGCTCTTCAAGAACAACTTCAGCGGGAAGATGTTCTTTGGAAACAGAAATCTAGAGAGCAATGGCTCACATGCAAAGACTTAAACACTAAGTTTTTTCATGCCTCTACCATCAATCGGAGAAGGTACAATTCTATTAATTTTCTGAAAGCTGCTGACGGAACTATTTGTAATAGAAGAGAAGATATTGGAAATATGCTCGTTGATCATTTTAGTTATATTTTCTCCTCTACTGACCCATGTTTGAATTCAGAGCTTGATGGTTTGGTTCATGGTGTTATCTCTGATGCTGATAATGAATTATTGTGTACTACTCCTGATGAAGCTGAAATATTTCAAGCCATTTCTCAATTGGGCCTGAACAAATCTCCTGGCCCTGATGGAATGACAGGTCTATTTTACAAAACTTATTGGCCTATTGTTAAGGAGAATGTTATTGCCTCTGTGCAATCTTTTTTTAAGGGAGGTTTTTTGCTTAAGGAATTCAATCACACTCATATTGCCCTCATTCCTAAGATTGATAATCCCTCTCGAGTTAATCATTTTAGACCTATTAGCCTCACAAATTTTAACTACAAGATCATTTCCAAAATTCTTGCTAACAGATTTAAGCCTCTTTTCCACAAATTCATCTCCCCCACCCAATCTGCTTTCCTTAAAGGTAGATCCATCCATGATAACACCATACTTGCTCATGAGATTTTCCATTCTATGAAACAGAAAAAGGGCAATGGTGGTCTTTTGGCTTTAAAATTGGATATGGAGAAAGCTTTTGACTCCATGGAATGGGCTTTTATCCTAAAAATTCTGAATCTTCTTGGCTTTTGCCCTAAATGGGTGAATTGGATCCATCAATGCATATCTACCTCCTCCTTCTCTATCCTTCTTGATGGTTCTCCTTTTGGAAAATTCTCTCCATCAAGAGGATTGAGACAAGGAGACCCCCTCTCCCCTTTTCTTTTTATCCTTGGAGCTGAAATCCTCTCTAGACTGCTTTTCCGAGAGGAACAAGCTGGCCGCATTAATGGTATTAAGATTTCTAGATCAAGCCCACCCATTTCCCATCTACTTTTTGCCGATGATCTTATGATTTTCTCCAAGGCTAAATCCAGTGAAGCTAATTCCATTCTCTCTTGTTTGTCCACTTTTTCTAAATGGTCTGGTCAGAAGATTAATTTAGCTAAATCCTCTATGTTTTTCAGCAAGAACAGTAAACCCTCCATCATTTCTGCCATCAAAGGTATCCTTAACCTCACTATTATCCCTTCTAAAGCCAGATATTTAGGGATTCCTCTTTTCATTCACAAAAACAAGAAAGTGGCTTTTAATGATCTTAAAGAGAAGATTTTATCTCGTATTACTGGATGGAAAGCCAAGCTTCTTTCCCAAGCAGCTAGGACTACTCTTATCAAATCTGTTGCCAATGCCATCCCCTCCTATATTATGTCTCTTTTCCTGCTTCCCAAATCTTTTTGTCAATCTCTCAATTCTTCCATTAGAAAATTCTGGTGGGGTTTCCCCCAAAACAAATCCCACAATCTCTCTTTTCTTGCTTGGAGAAATATTTGTCAACCTAAATCTGCAGGTGGCTTGGGTATTCGATCATTGGAATTCCTCAACAAGGCTCTCTTGGCTAGACTAGGTTGGAAGATTGTTACCAATCAACCTTTGTTGTGGGTTGAAGCTTTGAAGGGAAAGTATCTTAATAATGGCCATTCATTCCTTGACTTACCTCCAAATCTGTCTTCTTCTTGGTTATGGAAAGGCATTCTTAAGAATAGAAAGGTGATAGAGAAAGGGGCTTGTTGGGCCATCTCTAATGGTGTTGATATCAATATTTGGAACTCTCCCTGGATACCAGCTATCCCTAATTTTAAGCCCTCTCCAAACCCTAATCTGGTTGATCTTCCTGAATTCAAAGTTGCTGACCTGATTATTCAGAGAGATAGAACCTGGAACTCCCTCTTGCTTAATGATCTTTTTGATCCTAACACTGTTTTGCAGATTCAGAACATTCACTTATCTCAAGTTCCATCTCAGGATCGATGGATTTGGGTTCCTTCTCCCAAGGGTGTATTTTCGGTTAGCTCAGCTCATGAGGTGGTAGCCTTGGATAGTTCAAGTAAACCCTCACCTTTTTCTCCTGAAGATTGGAACTGCCTTTGGGGCTTGAAATTACAGCATAGATTAAAACATCTTCTTTGGAAGATTACTTGGGATATGCTCCCTGTTAGAGCTAAAATAGGCAGAATTATTCCCTCTCAGGATCCTGATGCTTGGATTTGTCCTTTTTGCAATGGTCCTGAGGAGACTTTGCAACATATTTTCCTTGGTTGTTCTTTTGCTAGGATTCTTTGGAGGAACATACAATGGCCTATTGATACTTCTTCTTTCAGCACCTTGCCTATTTCTCACTGGATTATGGCTGTTGTCAAGCCTCATCAATTTCTATCCATTCCTAAGGAAGATGTTTGGAGATTTCAAATCTGTGCAGCAGTGGTTTTGGACCACATTTGGTTTTCTAGGAATCAAATCATTCATAAAGCTCAACATCCGGAGATCAAAACTTCAATCAAGCAGATTTTCACCTCGTTCAGAACTCACCTCTCAGCTTGGCATTCGTCTGTATCCAACTCTGTTTGGTCTCCTCCGCCTGCTGGGATTTTCAAGGCCAACTTTGATGTGGCTATTAGAAATGATTTTTCTGTGGCAGCAGCTGTGCTTTCAGATTCTTATGGCTGTATTCTTGCTGCTGCTTCAAAACGTTTATCTTCTGTTGATGTTACCTTAGGGGAATCTCATGCTGCCTTGTTAGCCTCTCAACTTGCTGCTTCTCATGGTTGTTCAAACTTACTTCTTGAAGGGGACGCTCTCACGGTGATAACTGCCATTAATAACCCCTTGGTGTTTAGAGATTGGAACTTTTCTAGTGTAGTGAAGGATATCTCTCTTATTTTTTCTTCTTTTCAAAGTTGTAAGGCTTTGAAAGTGTCACGTTGTGCTAATTTTAGAGCACATTGGTTTGCTAAGTGGGCCGCTTCTAACCTTGTGTTCGGAAGCATTCCCATAGGATCTCCCATTCTCTCTTCTATTAGGATCAAGAGTGGGAATGATCCTCCCTTGTAACCTTTTCCCGCATTTGATTAAAAAAAAAAAAAAAAAAAAAAAAGTGATGAGCAGCTAGCTTGACTTTTTGGTTTTGGCTAATTATTTCAATGGGAAAATATTATCCCAGATCCAACTTCTAGATAGCTAGACATTCTTCCACCATGAAATGCTGCTTCTGACCTTAATTTATATATGCAGATTATCATTTTTGAGATAACTCCTCTTGCATCCTTAAACACTGTAGGGTTATCACAAGCATTAAGCCTTCATAGTTGATATATTATATTTGTCACATGCACCCTAGTCATAGGCTTTACCTTGCCTCTCATGCATCCAAAATTTCATACGGAGTTTTCATAATGTTTGGCACATGCATTGGATTCTAGCACTTGCTCATGCCACTGAACTTCGCTCCCAAAACTTTGAAATAATTTATGCTCGTTTGTCGGTTTTAGGCCTTTTTTTTTTGTTGAAATGATTTTACAACAGTGTTCTACTATAAAGTTATTTACAAATTGATGTAACGTTAGACCATAATTGATGAAATAATTAAGCAAAAATTTGACTTATTTTTTAATTATTTTATCAATTATGAATTCTTACGTCAGTTTATAAATAATTTTATGATAAAAATTATGGTATCCCTAATACCACTCTTTGTACACATAAATCCAGCCGGCATCTCGAGAGGCTTGCAACTTCTTGCAAACAAGATATTCATCATGATGCTAGCAAGGTTGTACGAGAAGCAAAATTAAGCACTCCAGTGCAATTAATGTCCTCATTTGTTGGGAAGAAACAGTTCCAAATTATAATAGAAGAAATCGAAATGATCACTCATTTACCATGATCTAGATCTAGTGAGATCACTTGCCGAGCACAAGTAGTACTGAAATGCCAAATGTGGTAGTGATCATTCATGTAAAGTGGCAGTGCATGATTTCTACTGTATAAAACAGTACTACGTTGCTCAGGAAAAAGAAGATTCACAGTTTATCCCATCTCTCTTTCTAACTTTATGTTTGACCCTATAATAAAGTTACGACCTTCATTGGACTTTATATATATATATGAAAAAAGCCAATATACCAGGGTTTAGCCTAGTGGTTAATCACAAGGCACATAATTCCACTACGGAGGAGTGCTTCTGTCAATTCATCGATGAAAATTAAAGCCAAGCAAAAGAACAAAAAGAAGAGCTAGCTTTTCAGCTGAGTGGAGGCCTTGCTCCTAGCTAGCTAGAATTAACCCTTTTGCGTGATGTTCATTTTAGTGGGAAACTCAAGTAATGGACGCAAAAGGTCAGGCTGTAAAAGGGAGTTTGAACTTCTGGTGCATTCCTGTTTTTATCCGACCAATTGTTGCGAGAAAAAAAAATGAAAAAAAAAATTATACCTTATTATTCCGACATAAGAAGGAGACAAACTTAGTGGCCTTGAAAAGCTTATTCAAAAAGCTACAATATTTGTATTTCACAAAAAAAAAAAAAAAAAAATCGTAATTCCAACATCTACTAGGTGAAAATTGTCCTAGAAAGAATACAAAAATATTTGTAGTGTTCTGTTTGCCACATCACACATGGCATTTTTTAAAAAAATTTCTTTCTATTATTATTAGTTACTTTTTTGGGTTTCATCTTAATTAGGCTCTATATATATATATATAACCTTAATAAGATGGATTTAGCAGTCAATTATGTTGGTTATCTTTGCAACCCACTGCGCAACGCTGCATCAACTTCAATAAATTGCAAATCTCTTATTTCTCAATTACTTTCTTGTAATTTTCTTGCCTACAGGAAAATCTTCTTTCTTTTTTCCCTTTTTGGATTGAGAATCATACCACCAAAGACATTCTATGTGTGCCAGTATATATGGATTCCCAAAGAAATCACTTTTAACTCGCTGTTTTTCTGCTTAAAGTCGATCAGCAATTCATGGCATGCATGTAAAGCACCATGAATGAAGCCACTGGAACTTTTATGGGCATCAATTATCAAAGAAGAGCCTAAAAGAGACACCATATGATAAAGGTATACAATATACTTTTATCAATATAGTTACAACAAGCTTTCGATCTCTTTCCTTTTTTTGGCCTGATACAACAAGCTGTCTTCAGTCTTCATTTGTGCATATATACATCTCTAACTAACTGGGTATAGTTTTTAGTTTTACAGCACAATGAAATTAATCATGAATCTATCAAAGTTCAACCTTCAGAATATATTATGAGATTTTATATTATTGATTTATGTTTCTTTATATAAGTCAATTTAGGTTAATTTATTTGTATGGGTCGACATATTCAACTAAAATAAATAAGTTAATAACCATAATGTAGTCTTAGAGACTATTCAATTCAAAGTGGTAAACTTAGCGTTGTCTAACACCTACCTATAAAATCAATAATATAAAATCTCAGAATATATTCTTCCATGTTTCAACTCGAAATCTTTTGGATAGGGCCAAAGCTAGCATGTGCTTTTAATTAAGAGATCACGAAGAAACCCCCAAGTATATATATATATATATATATATATATATATATATATATATGCAGGAGTTCTTGAGAAGCACGTGGGAGTGTCCTCTTCATATATGGCACCTACCAATTCTCATTTTAAATTAAAAGCTTGCCCAGTGAGGAGGAGGAGGAGGAGGAGGTGATCGAGGTGAATCCAATTTCTCATTTGTAATCATTATGATTCCATTTTATGGGGCAAACAGAAAAGTCATGATCTGTGGAATCAAATTTATTTTATTTGCATATTGGGGAGGGGGGAGCCATGCTGACCCAACGGCCACCCATCTTGGGCTCCACACCCAATTTCCTTCAATCTTCGTCTAGGCTTCTAGCTGTTGGCCAACTCCAACACTGGTCAAAATTCAAACTTTACAGCATGTGGTACAAGCCATATTTCCTAAGAAATCAGACTCTTTTCAAATGAATAGATTTTTTTTTTTTTTTTTTTCCGACTAGTTGGAAGGAAATTGTTTCAATTCAGTCTATTAAATTAACATTTAATTTTAAAAATATATATATAAATCACATGTTTTAAAAATGTATGTAAAAGTCTCATGTTCTAAACTTCTAAGAACAAATATTAATTTAATAGACCATATTAAAAGAATTTTTTCTGACCCTTTTTATTTATATTTTTTTTGTTGTGGTTTCCAAATACTATATATATATGTATCCAATGCTGCACCTTTAGCCATGAGCTTAGTCTCTTTGGGCCTCGACTCCTATAACCATGTTTAAGATCTTTAATAATTTGTTACTCAAATTATTAACAAATTGCTAATTAAATTTTATTTGAAAAAATAAATTTTATACGATCAAGCTCTCTTAACAATTTATTTAAACAAATAGATTCCTTAAGAGTTATTTCATAATTCACTGATATGATTGACTAAAATGGCTCATGAGTTGGCAGATTTGTCATATCAAGCCGATCGAGAGAACAATTATGCTGCACATGGGCTAACTAAACCCGTGATTATACAAATTATGAATAGGGTATGGATGGACTAAAAATTCCTAGTTGAATCGTTGTAACTTTAGAGCAATATGGTTTAGATTTTTCAGTTTGATTGAATGAAAGTTGAAATTTTTCCTTTTAAAAAAATATATATATATATTATTACTGACGTGTTTGGATTGTTATCTTGAAGGTAAGGATGGGTCCCATACGAGGACATAGCGAGGAATCTGCGGTGCATTGAGAATGTTGGTTAAAGTTGGAAAAATTATCGTCTTTGAGAGATAACGTACGATCAATAATTAAAGTCAAACCACTAGTTGACTTTAGCCCTCAGTTTCCTCTTATTTGTCGCCTTCTGAATGATGCAAATATCTTTCTCTTCTCTTGGAACAAGGTTTTAAAGTTGAAAAAAGAGGGTGATATGGCGATTAACATTTTCTAAAATAATATTTATTTTGATATCATTATAGATATTGAGATATCACAATATCTTACAAGATTTTTAACCGTTGGATCAAAGTGTTGTTCGGTCCCAAGAAACTCCAATTTACACTGCCTTTGGTGGGATCGGAAGAAAAGAGAGAAAGGGGAAGGACGAAATAATGGATATTTTTCTTCATTTGGTTGGATGGAAAAAGAGGAAAGGGGGAGGGGGGATGGAGGGAATTTTCTTCTTTGGGGACCATTTTAATTTTCTTCCCATATTAGGAGGAAATGGAAGGAAGAGGAAGGAGAAAAAGTAAAATTTATCAAATAATGGGTATGGGGGTCCATAGAAAGAAAAAAATATCCTTTATCTTTAATTATTCTCTTCAAGGTAACCAATCATCTCACTCCTCTCTTGCTTTTTTTAAATTTTATTTTATTTTATTTTTTTATTGAGAATAACTTCAATCTGGTCGTACTATAAATTGGTTGCACCCTTCAATAGGAAGCAGACGCCTCAGCTTGAAACACTAATAAATAATATATTTTTTCACACTAAATAATTTTTCTTCTCTTGACAAAATATATATCTCATAGACAAAATATTAATTGATAAAATCACTCGTTTTGGTTAGTTTTGGAGACTCCAGCATTGAGGGCTCGAAAGTGAGCGAGAAGTTCAGTGGTGGCTTGGTGGGTGGTGAACTTTGAGTTAAAACAAACGAAAAAAAATTCATGAAATTTTTTTGAATTAAAATTACAAAAAATTTGGAAGGACGAAAGAAAGCCCAAATTGCTTAAGTTGGGCCTTTGGTTGGCCTATGTTGGAAAATTATTGTTATCTTGCCTTTATTTGTAATGGTTGTTTTATAGTAAAGCAATTATTTTAGGATTGCATTCTTCTTTTTCTTTTTCTTTTTTTTGAAGTGATGTGGATATCTTTTATAATTTGTAGTGTATTTTATCAAGTAGATGTTCATAAATCTCAATCATTACTTTAAAAAAATAAACATTGACACGTTTATTATATCAGTATTTATTATTACTAAGCTAAGACTACAAGTAATGATCAGAGTGGAACCCTTATCCCATTCTAGAATTATAAGGGAAAATGCTGTCGTTTAAAGACCAGCTAACATCACATTATATCTATTTCTCTTTCTTCCATCACCCATGTTACTTTGGCAACCTACTTCTTTTGAAAAACCACATATCACTTGGAATTCATTTTTATCCATAACCAATTATATATATATATATATATATATATATATATATATGCAATTATGCAACTCATGTATGTGACCAGGTCCATATTTAGAGTGTTCATATATTGTCAAATGAGATTAGATTCTAAGAGATGACTATTGCTTTTGTAACAACTTAGGGAAAAACGCTAGTCATATCTGCGTTATCACTTCAAAAGGACTAGTCAATTTGGAGCTTCCTTAGAATTCATTATAAAGCTCAGTTTCACCTAGTAACTAGGCAATGTGGGACTTAGCATTCATGACTTATCTCTATAAACCACCCAATCTATGTGGGCTTCTTCTCATCTTCTCAATATGGGACCAGGGTGTTACAGCTTTTCTTTTAACCTAGCCGAAAATTCTACAGTTTCTACTTGTACACACTCGAAGCAGCGAGTCAGGACTCAGGAGAAAGTAGTTTCTAATTAAATTATTTATAACGTGAAACGGCTGAGAACGTTTTTTAGATATATTTTTTTGATTACCTTTAATTAGAGGGTTGGCTTATGTCTCGTGTCATGGGAGGAAGAGAAACAACTGCATGTGTTATCAAAATTTGAGGCCCGCGAGATGACTTTTAACCCAACTCCAATGCCACTTGCAATTAATTAATCAGACCAAGTCTTTGACGCTCCTACTGAAATATAGTAATTTAATTGAAGAAACATTAAATAATAGCTTTCTTCACCATCGCACTGCAACATTTGTCAGGAAAATACTAATTAAATCACGTGAGAAACATTAAAAGATTAAACCATTATTTGTTTTAGCACAAGTGTTCTTGTCATTACACGCATGTGTTACGTCAGAACCGACGCAGACATTGTTTGTAATTTTTTATTTTCTTCAAACCCTCGTAGTCTATGAAAAGATGTCGGCTGATCATCAACTTACTTCTGTCGTACGTGATTCTATATTCATATATACTTGTTCTTCTTCTCTTCGGTTGGAGGAGGGGTGTTTCATGTTTGCTTAGAGACAAGACAACATAGAAAACTGATGATAATTTTTCAATAGCATTTGAATATAGTTGAATTTTCACACATTTCAAACTGAATTTTCTGTTTTAAAAAAAAAAACCTCCACAAAGCAATAATACACATACATTAATTTGATAGAAATGACCTTGTTTTTATATAATTTTGGATTATTTGGGTGTGACATTTCTTATCTTACACTTGTACGCTACCATGATAATAAAGACACGAAACATGTCATGTCGGGCTCTCGTATAAATTGCCATGAGATTGATAGGTTTAGATAGAGTCAAAATTGTTTTCTCCACTTAGAAGCAAAATGAACACTTTAATCTCTTCTTCTATTAATATGGGATATCTTAGTCTAACGTCTTATGTAAGCAGTTGAAATGATTAGCAGGAGGCTTATCTTTTGAGTTGAGCAACTGAAAAGCAAAGCAGGTTGGACTCTTGCGGCCTGACTGGTTTGGGCTCATATACGGGGGATGTGGGCTTTGCTGATGTATTAATTTTAGTTATATACATTAGGAAAATACTAGGTATTCTTTTAGTGTTCTCTGTAATATGACTTTTAAAATCACCAATAGATTAAAAGTCAATAATAATAATCTCAAATTCAATGATAATTTTAAAAGTCACATCACAATTTAAAAGACATTAGAAAAATACTAGAAGAACACTTATTATTTCCTTATATATTATATGCTATTGACTTATTTGAAATAATATTCTTAAATGGGCGAAGCATATTCTAATAAATGAAATTTGGAGGCAATTTGTGTGTAATTTAAATTGACTTCGAAATATGAAACCTCGTAATAATCTTGTTGCCGGCAGTGGGTGGAGTGCCCCATTAGTTATAATGGATGAGTATTTTTATTTTTATTTTTTAAATAAAAAAATAAAAATACTTATCTATTATAATTTTAAATTTTTTTCAATTCATTTGAATTGAAAAAAATCCTATTCCGACAAGAAGAAAGTGAAATATAAATGCGCGTGTCACAAAATAACAAGGCAGGGGAGGACAGGACTTTAATGGTGGTAGGTATCCAGTCATGTTAAGGCGAAAGAAAGTTGAAACTCTCAATTGCAATAATTCCAAAATTCGTTGTGGTCATTTCTTGCCGGAGTTGTGTAACAATCAAACGCTGAGAAAATGTGTAGGAACCTTACCTTAGTCATAACCTTCTAGACCCTGGGCCCCTTTTGCCTATTCAAACTTTGATACACCGAAAATTGACGGAACCTCTCCATCACTACTCAACTCTCTCTCTCTCTCTCTCTCTCTCAAGTACCCACATTTCACATCCTCTGTTTTAAGGGGAGGGAAAATGAGTAGGTAACTCACTTAGAAATGCTATAAAACTATATTTTTAATTTACAAATTTACAAATTTAATGCTGACTCTCTAAAACCTGACTTTAATTAATTTTTAGATTAAAGAGTAACGATATATATTACACATACATTTTATAAGAGCATTATTAGCATATTCACGAAATTTTATAATTAAAATTACATTTTTCTCTATTTTAATTATTCATTTTTTTTAGAACATCCGTAACAGTCTCACTATTTTAACAAATCAATTTCGCTATTCAATTTAAATATTATTTTTCAAATATTTATTTATTATTTCTTTAACAATTAAAGGATAAAAGATAAACAAAAATGAAAAAAAAAATGGAAAGAGAAACTATTTTTCTATTAATAGTAAGTACTGTTCACTTACTATTTTTATTGGGTCAAATTGGGAGATTGAAAATGAACATTTTAAGATTCTTTTACTAAAATAATCAGAAAATGATTTTAGTGAGACTGCAAATAGTTAACGTAATAGGGTACAATATCTCTTCATTTCTTTAAAAAAATAAAAAATAAAATTCCAAGGATTGTTAGAGCTTTTTAGGACAACTTTGTAGAATATCACCTTTTCGGGACAACTTTGGAGGATATTTATGTGATGTGTAATACTATTAAAAAAAAATAAAAAAGTTAATTAGAACCGACACATAAAAATTATATGAAATAATTATAATATAAAATTTGCTAAATTATGAGCAGAGAGAACAAGTAGGACAGCAATTGACTTTGCAAATATGAAGCAAAAACTTTCTCATCCGTGTGTACAAAACGGTACTAAAAAAAAAGAAAAAAAAAAAAGAAGCATTAATTAATTAATAAAGAAAGGGAACCCATACACGCCAGACCTTAATATCACAATCCAAACTACCACTGTAAACCAGAAAACAAGTACAAGAATCAGAGCCACTTGGATCTTCAATACTATTGCCATCAACCGCCGCAGCCAAACACTTAACGGGGCGTCGGTGCCCTTCCAACACACCCAAACAAGAATAGCTCTTCCCCATCCCTCTCCTCCATATCCTAACCGTTTTGTCAGCCGACCCACTGCAAACCAAATCCCCCACCACGGCCAAGCACAATATCGCTTTGCTGTGGCCCCTAAGCGCACCCACCAACACCATATGTACTCCACCGCCATCGCCATCACCATCTCTCTCCCACACAAGAATCGATCGATCACAGGCACCGGAATAGAGAACACACCCATCGCCGCTTAGAGCCAGGGCATTAACCGCCGACTTGTGCTTCTCTAGCGTAGCCACCGCTGAATGCTTTTTTTTTTCTCCCCCCGCCGCTTTCTCCTTAATCCACACCTTGATTTTCTTATCCGCCGATCCCGTGTAAACAAACCCATCTTCCGACAATACTATTGCGTTGATTGCATCGTCGTGCGCGTTCCCTACAGACTCCAAGCACTTGAAATCGGAGGTCCGCCATATCTTGAACGTCCTATCCCACGAAGCCGAGTAGAGAAGAGACCCGTCTCGAGATATCGCGAGCGCCGAAACATTATCCACGTGGTGCACCCACGTGCACTTCTTGTGCCGCCGCACCTCCACGTAGTTCTTGGCAGAGAAAAGCCTTGAGAAACGATCGTTCAGCGTGGGGAGCGCGGCTATGAATTTGTACTTCTGTTGTGGATTATCGTCGTCGATCTTCCACACGCGGATTTTGTTGTCTTGATGAGCGCTGAATAGCTTATCCTCAAAAACTACGAGAGACTTAACGGCGCCGTTGCTGACAGCCACCACCGGCACCACGTTATCCGTTGAACTGATATTGTCTCGGCTCCATGAGCGTATCTCGCTGTTGGAAGAGCCGGTGTAGAGGAATTTTCCGGCGACGGCGAGAGAGGAGACATAGGAGGAGTTGCCTTTGACGGTGGCTATGCAAAGGTGGTGGGCAGTGGTCGTAGGTTGTTGAGTTGATGTGGAAAGGGAAGGAACAGAGGGGAGACTTGGTTGGGAAGAGAGAGAGGAGGTTGATGACTCTGAGTGAATAAGGTGATTGGAGTGAGATTCAGATTCATTGTCTGCGAGGCAAGGCAATGGACATGGAAGCTGAAGTCCCATTTTTTCTTTTTTCACAAGACTATGAAGAGGTAAGGAACAGTTGGAAGAGACCTGGGTAGTTGGCTTTTATATATAATTATGTATCACCTGCTCATCAGATCGTCCAAAGGGAAAAAAAGGATAATAAGGTATTCAGGCTGTAAAGACACGAACACTTTTTCTTTTAAAAAATATTAATGCCAAAAGTTACTTCTTTTTTTTAAAAAAAAAATCTCACAAATATCTCAAATGCTGCCGTAGTAATCATAATTAATTTTTAATTTTGTTTTTAACTAATATTACATTTTTTAAAAATAAATGCATTCTTTACATGCGAGGATGATAGAAAGATTGTGAAGCGAAACTTTTTTTTTTCAATTTTTAAGTTTTATCAGGCACAACAATAAAAAATAATATAGAATCGAAAAAAAAAAAAAAAAAAAACAAGAGATGGTCAAAACATAGATTTTCATTGTTTAGTAGTGTGCTTATGTGTACAGAGAGTACAACTATATTTTACTATTAATGATTTAGAGATACAACATAACATATATATAAAAAAACTTTAATTGTCCGGACATATTTTGGAAAACTCCACAATACCCCGTACCGTACCGGAGAGCGTTGCTCCCACTCTATGAATGTCACTACGCTTAGAATTTTGCTCCGTCTACTTGATCAACTGCTAATATTTCAATATTATTTTTTATGCCGAAAAGAATATAAGCTTTTAGTTTCAACAATTAGTTATGGGCTTTGTAAAATGAGAAGTCTCTCCCAGCTTGTAGAATTTCATTCCACATAGAAAAGCAATAAGAAATGAAAGAAAGAAAGTAGAAAAAAAAAAAAAAAAAAAAAGGAAATATGGCTGGCGAATGTTGCATTTATCGGTGCAAAAATTTTGATTTGGACTGTTTATTTACAATAAATGATCTAGATTGTCATAGAATAGAAGTGAAAGAAAAAAGTTGGCTTGCAAGTCACGAGGGTAACTTCCATCCCGATCACTTGCAACAATTCTCGTTATTCACTAAATTAAGATTTAATGCAATAACCCTACTTTGGACCGCTCATTTAAAATGAATGGTCCAACTGATAATATCATGAGTAGGTGAAAAAAAAACATAAAAAAAAATGAAGCAAACCATTCGAGAATAACCGAACAACCTCTTGGCTTTCAAACCACTCTTATCTTATCCTAATCTAGATAATTGTTTTTAAATCAACGGCTCAAATCATGGTTTTACTGCATGGTAATGTAAAAAATCCGCGTTCATTACTGCCATCAAATTTGTACGGCTCACAGGCATCGCCTTTTTGAGTACAACGCGTGGGTCCAGACCAGTTGTACAGATAAAACCAGATGATTCCACAATGAGAAAGGCGATGGCAGATGGATGCAAGTGGAAATTTCCCACCTTTCTCATGTTGCCTACTATTTTGGTTTGCTTTTTGGGTGGGGGGGATGGTAAGAGCTAGCTGTTCACATCGATTGGGTCTAAAGTTTGTAGATGAATTACGACTTGTTCAAAAAGTTATGCTTACTATTCCCAACTTGCTAGCTTCAATACAGATGCTGGCTGCCAAATACTACTGGGTTCCACCACTTGAAATACTTCCAAATTAATATTGGGCCAGCCATGAGCCATCATCTACAGTGGTGCCTTCTTTGCTGCCAGTCTTCAATCTTCCTTGTAGTTTATCTATTGTTCTTTGTCGGCGGGCATGTTTTTGCCAATTTGGAGCTGCTTCGGGACCAGCAGTTACTGGAAAGGAAGTAAGGCCCAACATTGTATTTGTAATTTAGAGAAGCCCAATATGTTCCAGACTCATCTCAAAAGTATAAACCGCGTGGACCGAGCAAAAAGAGAAAGGGGAAAAAATCATGCCTTTTCTAAAATCTGATTGGGTCATGAAGTCAAACTAATCATTCAACGTCGGATGGAAAAGTCCAAACAAGGGCATCACGGCCTATTGGGTATTTTGGATAAAAATTAAAATAGGGTATTTCTTGTTAAAAGCAATAAGAATTAAGAACCGATCGTATGCTGCTAAACGTATGCAACGACAGATGCAATCATACAAAACCCTCCGCACATCACATCTTCGGTACATAACATTGCTGTAATGACGTGGGAGTAAACAAAGATCGTGTGCTGTTTCTATTTCTGACAAATTTCTGTTCTCGACTTAATGTGGACTCGACAAATAGTGGATCGGTGCTGTTAAAATAAATAAATAAATAAATAAAAAAGAAAAAACTAATGCCGTCAGCGATGGCCGATGGGTGTAAGCAATCAATCATTACCGACTTTTTTCTTCTAAGCAATTATAAACGGGCGAGAAAAAGACAACTGACGCAATACAAATTAAGGGTGGGGGCAATCAAACAAAAATTACAAGACAACTCAAAACGATAAGAACAATACATAAGGCTAAACTTGGCCCGGCCCATTTATTACTCAGCTTCTCAGCTAAGAACTGGCCGTGAGCGGTGGTTTGAATTGGCAGATTAAAGGCGGATCTGCCTGTTAAAGTACAAATTGCAGAAGTGAGTTTAGAGACAAAACAAGAGAAAAGGTACTAGAATTGGTTAGATGAAAATTGTTTGAGCAGAGCACCACCTCAATTGATATCTGGTGAGAGAAGTACTCGGCTTGGAGGATACCAAATATGAGTCTGCAAGTGGGTCTAAGAGTCCCTATAGACAAAAATATTGTACCACCTATGAAGATCTAGATGCAAAATAAAGAGTAGGTCGTTGATACAACATTTGGATCCTCTCCTCTCCAATTCAAACGGACGGTAGGGGAGCCGGTTCTTATTAAAATAGGGATAAAATTGTCTAAATTTATTTTTTGAACAATCCTACCCCTATATTAAAGAGAACGGGCCTCCGGAAGATCCCAATTTGTTGATACCATATGTGTGGCCAAAAAAGATGAGAATGAGGTGGCATACACAACAGATATGGCTTTCAAAATGCACAACATGAGAGAGAGAGAGAGAGGAAAAAGAAGAAAGAAGAATAAAGGCTAAAAATGAAAAATGAAAAGATGGGGGAGGAAGAGCGAGGAGCCCTTTGCCTCTCTCGTTGGCAAATACAAGCAGAGATCAAGAGTGATAACCGGAGGAGGAAAACCAGTGGAGTAGAAAAAAACATAAAATAAAAATAAAAAACTCTAAAAGGAAGTCGGAATCTTTTTCGAGAAAGGGAAAAAAAAGGGGAAGTTAACAACTACGTGCCTTCAATCATCATTACCAGCTTGCTCTACAAAAACCAAGATTGAGATTTCCCCACAATTCCTTAGAATTACGCGGAATTGCAATTTCTTCAATTTAGGTTGTTCAATTTGAATGTTATCATTTTCTGTTTAAATTAATCTATATAAGCATTAAATATAGAAACACATGAAAAATAAAAAGTTTTAAAGGTGGGAAATCTCTACCCCTCACCCTTAAAGGAGTGGCTAGAGATACCGACCACCAACCCCAAGAAGGTGGCTCACTAAGGTAGGCTAGGTAATTAAACTACATTTTTTCGACCACCATAAATGCTTAAAAAATTGACTAAAGGACCCAGGCCTAACCCTAATTAGAATATAGGAGGAAGAAAAAAAACAAAGACTTAACAAGATCATCTAACAGTTGTACCAACATTCATAACTTTTTTTTTTTTTTTTAAAAAAAAAAAAAAAAACAACAACAACAACAACATTCATAAATCATGAACCATGAAAGTTCATCAGATCAATAGGAAAGCACCAAATTTATAATATTTTGGATTAAATTTAAATTCCCTAATTGATTCACCGCCATTCATTGTTTTATTTGACACATTCCAACTAATCCCATCAAATATTTTATTCCGATCACCATAAATTCTAATTTATATATATATATATATAATCAATTTAACTGTGATCATCCCTAAACCTATTCCAAATCCAACGGCAGTTATGAATTTAATCTCTCTTTGTATGTGCAGGTTGCTCGAGGAGAAAGAACAAGTCCACAACACCCTATTGTAGCCTAGAGGAGTTCGTTCCCAAACGTATAAAGTGAGAAAAAGTTCCAATTCGAACGAAATTGAAGAAGAAGAATTTTAGAGAAGGCGAAAAAGAACAATAATACTACATCGTATAATATCATCAATCAACTGTGTATAAAAACAATCATGTACAACTCAGTATAGCAAAGTATCATATCTGATATCCCTCCGTATCACTAACCCCAAAAATACAAAAACAAAGGAATAAATTTTAAAAATTAAATAAATCGAAAATGAAGTAAAACTAAAAAAGCAACAACAACCCAAATCCGACGGTCAACAAGGCCCTCATCGCCCACATGGAGCCCGAAATGTTGGGCGCAGCATTGCTATTGTCCCTCTCCTCAGCGCCAGCGGACGGAGTAGAAGAACCGTTATAACTGGGGTTTGCACCGTACAGCTGCTGAATGCCCGTGACATCGTCGCTGGCCAGCTCGACCTTCCTGCTCCGCGACGAGATCGTAGGGTACATGATCGCTTCCTCCTCCGAGGAATGTCCGAGCCCTAGAAGATGCCCAATCTCGTGCACGGCCACCGACTCCAGGTCCACCGCCGAAGTCTCCGAGGATGTAGTCACGTCACCGGAGACCACCCAGGTCTCGGCGCCATCCAGGTGGAGCCGCCCGCTCGTCGGCGAGAACGCGTGTGCCAGCGTCCCCAGCACGCCGTCGAACGGCTCGCCGTCGCCGTGGTCCCCGACGAAGAATCCGATCTTGATGTCCGCGTCGTAGAACGATGCCGTCTGCGTGAAGGTCAGCGTCGTCACGGTGGACCACCGTTCGAACGCGCGGGTGAACACGCTCTTGACGTCGTCCGTGAGGTTGTTTTCCGGCTCGAAGGCGTAGGTCAGGTCCCGCCGGCTATCTGGCCAACGCGGCGTTCCGGGGAAGAAGCTGTAGTGAGAGACGGTATGGAAGTGCGTGGCGTTCGACGGAGACGTCGTTTCTTTACCGGAGTTCATGGTCGTCGAGCCATTGACGATGTCGGGGACCCCGCATCTGGGCCGCACAATCTGTTGGAGGGTCCGCTCGTCGAGCTCGCCCGTGGCATTGAGGTTGAAGTTCTTCTGGTAGGTCTCGAGGGCGAACCTGAGAGCGTCGTCGAAGTCGTCGGTGAATTCGGACGAGGAGTTGATGTAACCAAAGTGTTTCAGGTAGTTCTTGAGCTTCGACAAGCCGTCGACTTTCTCGCCGGGGTGGCACCCGGAGAAATTCCGGAACGCCTCCCACGCGCCGCGCGGGGGGTTAAACGACGGCGGTATCGATGAAATATTGGGGTAGAAGTGAGCAGAGATTGGAGTGGATGAGACCGTGAGACACACTGCAACAACGAAGAAGTAGATTAATCTCATGTTTACAGGTGAATGGAATTGAGAGAATAGGTTTTGTGGATAATGGGAAATCGAAGAACGCAAGAGCACGGCTTATTAAGAGATCGAAGAAGAAGAAGGAGAAGAAGGTGGGTGTTGAAATGTTCATATGTTGTATGTCTCTGTCTCTCTGAGGTGTTCGTCAAACTCAATTAATTTTAATTTCCACGTATTTCTGCGTGTTGAAAAGTCCGCTTGAATTTTGGAAGTTTCGACGATTCCGTGGCGGGTTAATGTACGGGGGCGTACTGGCGTGCTTCTCTAAACGACGCCGTTATAAGGTATCTAGCTCCTGATACGAGTCATGTTTTGGTTTTCCCACTCTACTGAACGCCGGCGTAGATTCCGTTCCCATACACGTTGGGTGAAATTAGAGGTGGAAGATTGAACTTTGCTTCCAACATCTTAAATTGAAACGGAAGCTATGAACTTTGAGGTAATAATGCTATTTTGACTAGATAGATAGATCAGAAAGTAATTTACAGTTGATTTTATACATACAAAATATGAAACATTGCTAAATTAATTCTCGTGCTATTCTTTTTTTAAACAAAACCTGTACTGGTTAATTCTCCGTTACGTGTTGATATTTGACTTTCCCGTTTAAAACATGTGTGTCAAAGGGGGCGACGATATCATGAATAGACCAATGCCTACAATTTTGTTGACTTTTGATCCCTGAAGTTAGTGTCAAAGAGAGGGGATGGACATTGGTGAACAGCCTTGGTCAATTGCTCTATAGAGAGCCACTGTAGAATCAACTATCATACACGTGGACTGATGTTACAGGTTTGGAAACTGATCAGATTTCCGAAGATACTTTGGGCCAATCAAATATATTTCATAATATTTGCTTTGCAAATGGGTCACACCTCTAGTTTCTTTGTCATTCTAGAAGGTAATGTTAGATGTCCATAAGAATTAATGCTTCTAGTTTGGGGGCATCCAATAGAAACATGAGGCATTTTGCTGCGATATTATTTTAATTAATAATAATTATCTCACATGGAGATCAGACAACACAAAGACTATTTTAATTGAAATGAAGGATAAACTGTTAATGAAACTTTGATTTTAATATTATATTAAATTATTATTTATCTCAAAATTTAAAATGGTAAAAAATAATTAAATAAAATTTAAAAATACGTGTCAATTTAATAGAATGAATTGTGGGAATCTCCCAACCTAGCTTGGAGAAAACAATTTTCCTAACATAAAAATATTATGCTAATACGTGCAAGAAAATGTTCTAATACAAAACATAAAAGAGGATGCTTGAAGAAGTAGATATATAGAAGGTGATGGGTTTGGGAATCAAAACTCGGCAACATATTGGATGATTTAGCGGCTAAAAAAATAATATTCCAATCCACTGATCATATAAAATTTGCCACTGAATTCTTTTTCTTCAACTAGTTATATTCCCTCAACCAACATTATATGAATAATTACAAAGCAGATAATTAAGCAATAAATTAACTTTACTTAAATCATATTTAAGTGGTATATAATTAGTATTGTTTTTTGGTTGAATACATCTATGGAACTTAATTTCCATATATCCCTGCCATAAAGTAATTAAACAAAGATTATCTCTAAAAAAAAAAACAAAAAACAAAAAACAAAAACAAAGATCAAACAGTTTGAATTTTTAAAAATTTAAATATAAAAAAAAAAAAGGTGAAGCCCAAGATAACTAGCAAGCAAGCATGCTCTCACGAACAAAAATTAGTTACAAATTAGTTTGTATTTTTGTAATTATTTCATATAAACTAGCAATGACATGTTTCTTAGCATATAAAACATGTACTTTTCACGTGTCATTTTATTATACTAATTTGTATAAATTAATTACAAACTAATTTGTAACTTGTCCCAACGATGAACTGTCAGTGTTATATATATTCTTTTTTAAGGAAAATGTTTACAATTTTTTTTAACAGGAAGACCGTTTGGTAAAAGAGTGTGTGGTATTTGTACATGTTTCTGTTTATGCCAATTGTATACATCTCTCATTTTAGAGTGAATTGTTATCGTGGCATATATATAAAAACAAGGTTAGCCGCCTTCATGATCAACAAGAGAAGCAGAGAAAACGTGGCTTCCAAACATCCCCACACCTTCGATGACCAAAATTAGCAAAAAGTCTTCAAGAGCCCAGAAAATCCTTGTCCCTCCACGAGACTTTCTTGTCCGCTTTTGGTTTGTGAATGGAATCAAAAGGCTCGTACGACACCTTGTGGTCTGACCTATGGGGCTACAGTATTGACCCTGACCCACTCCCCGGGACCAAGAGGAGCAGTGGTGTTGCTGCAACTGCAAAGGCTAAATATTCCAAGAAGTCGGACGAGGACGATCACCTTGGCAAAACCACAACGGCGGCATCCACCGGCGTGAAGAGAGCTAAACGCGGAGCCTCTGGGGGTCTTTTTTGGATCAAGGGCAGATTTTCAAAAGCCTTCCGGCCTAAGGTTCGGCCGGATGCCAGGCCCTACCCTCGCCTTCAGAAAAAGCAACGCCGTTTGCTTGGAATCAACACGTGTCGGTTAGCTGTAGTGGTCAACATTCTGACTACGGGACCCACACGTCCGGCTCCCGACCGGAACCACAAAGAACCACGGCTTGGTCTTTTGTTTTCTTTATTGTAACTTCGTAGCGGGAGTTGTCATGGGTTGTTGTATACGGATAATATATAAGAAAGAAATTAATTTCATTTTCATGAATCACAATTTTGATATTCATTTGCAATCTTCTTTTCTAGTCTTTGAAAGACAAACTTCAGAGGCTATATATATAATGGAAATAAAATAGTCATCCAACAAATTTATCTAATTCAATATATATATATATATAGCCTATTCCTACCCACATACATCATGTCTTACGTTATGTACCTTTGTCGTTGCCTTGTTTGCCAACTGCTCCTTTCTATTTTAACACTTGCTTTGAAACATATAACTATATAAGAGAAGGTTCATTCAATTTGACTATTATTATTTTTTTGGGGGGGAAGAAGGTTCCTTCTATTGTTTGACACAGATTTTGTTTGAACGCACTCGTTTTGATTCGTTAACGACGAAAAGGCTGCATCCATAAATAGACCCTATTTTCCGAAAATAATTGAAGCTTCAAACGAGTTGGTCTTCTTTCTCTATCTTAAGAAAAATCCTTTCCTCCTTCAAAAAAACAAAGAAAAATCCTTTCCTTCTGCTTGTCAAATTGTCATGGAGTCAAACGGCGCGAACGGGGCCTCGTGGGCTGATCAATGGGACTACAACCCAGACCCGGTTCCTGATGAGACCAAGAAGAGCCATGGTGCTGGTGGTGGTGGTGGCGCGAGGGAAAAATATTCGAGAAAGGTTGAAGAAGGGTTCGGGAAAACTAAATCTGCCGCATCAACCGGCCTGAAGAAGGTTAAGGGAGGAGCCTCCGTCGGTCTTCATTGGATCAAAGACAAGTGCCAGAAGACCACCCAAAAGCGCTAGCTAGCTCATGCCTCCTCTGTCATGCAGCATGGATATTATGATATTACCATCATCCTTTTGTTTTTTGGCCTTATACAATATTCGTCCTAATTCTTTCCTTTCCTCTTTTTATTTGTATAAAAAATAAAACTTCTTGTTGTTGTAAATGAATTTGATTCAAAGCCAGATTAATTTAAGATCTATATACGCTTTTGTGGGGCCGTGATTTTGAGAACTCAGGCTATTTTCATTTTTTTAAAAAAATTTTAATATTAAAAAAATAAAAATAAAATAAAATTGCCGGCGTGCCGTTCTCTTTTACTTCACCCCGCTTTGTGCCTTTTTTTTTTTCTTTTTTTTTGGGTTAGTGAGAAGGGAAAAAAGACCAAAATCGGCATAATACAACCCAACAAATCATATCATCATCATTGACATTCGCATGATCTCTTAGAAAATTATGAAACAGATTTTTCTTTTGCAATTAGGGTTGTTGACTTGTTGTTTATGAGATTGTGTCGGAACAAGATCTGTGAATATAACCCAACAAATCATATCATCATCATTGACATTCGCATGACCTCTTAGAAAATTATGAAACAGATTTTCTTTTGCAATTGTTGTTGACTTCTTGTTTATGGGATTGTATCAAAACAAGATCTGTGAATATAACCCAACAAAGCATATCATCATCATTGACATTCGCATGATCTCTTAGAAAATTATGAAACAAATTTTTCTTTTGCAATTAGGGTTGTTGACTTATTGTTTATGACTTGGCGGTGACTAGTCCAGCTCGAACGAATTGTTTTTTGTTTTCCTCACCAGATGAGATGTGTGAAAATTGTGAAGCAAAGAGTTGAACAATCCATAAATCGGTTGACCCATTAATAGGAAAAATTGAGAGAATTTCCAATAAATTTCCTCTAAATTGGGCTGAAAATTTAATGTGCTTTTAATATGTTAATTATAAAATATGTGCTGCTCTCGTGGCAAATTTATAATCTGGGTTAACAGAAATTCTTGAAGAAAATTTTGGAATATCTTAACCGTAACTCTGAGGCAGTTGCATGTATGAAGCGTTTGCATAGAAAGAAAGAGAAACAACTTTCCCTTCCAGGAGTTGCTCCATCAAGTTTACTGATTCAATATTTTTTTAACAAACCCTAATAAAAATGTCTTTCACTCTAACATCAGATATGTACATTTATTTAATCTCTCAAGTGGAAACTAAAAGAACATATTAGTGATTCATCCCACACATGTTCCAAGGATATTCCATAGACACATTTGCAACTACGTACAGAAGTCATATCATACATGTATAAAAGCAGCATAAACGCATGCTTGAGGAACAACAACACAAGCATGTACAGTGAATTTCGAATTTAACATTGAACGGGCCTATCATAATTAGGAGGTAAGGACGGGCAGTTCTCATTCATGTTGGCATATGGCTCTACCGTGTTATACTGAGGCAATTCCATCCAATACTCGCCAAGAATCTGGCAGAATGGGAGCCGTCCATCCACATTGTTGCACCAACTTGGAAGCCGTGTTTGGTTATCATCAAATATCTTAAGCATATATGCGTCACGAATCTGCAACAAGGGATAAGAGCCCATGTCATATACACTATACAGTGACCATGATGAGAAAAGATCCAATGGAATACAACCCCCAAAACAATAGATTACAGAATAGAGAAAGAGGAGATTCAGAAATATGACTCACAGTAAACTCGGTTACTTGAATAGAACTAGAAACAGGCCCGAAAACTCCAGCCTCTTTATACATCGAAAGGATAAATGCGACGCAGGTTGTCGATTTCCCATCGCTATACACCCAATCATCTTGTTCTGGAATGGTAAGCAATTGATCAAATGCTATGCCGCGCTGTTCAGTTTCAGCCAGCATTTCATATAAGTCCAAATCCTGAAAGAAAACAAACAGGTCTTAAATGAGAAGCGACATTCAATATGGAGCAAGAAGCTAATAAAGGAAAAATTTGCCAATAAAAAGTCACTTGAGCATTTTGTACTAAGACTACCACAAAGTTACTTCTGGCCAACCATTTTGACAATTAAACAGATCGGTACTGCTTAAAATTTCCATCCTATGTGTAAAGTCATCTAGTTTTAAAAAAATGCTCATACCACCAACTTCTGTGGCACTCGAAACATATTCTATATATAAAACCAAGAACACAAGAACTCATAACCTCTGTATTTTTCAATATGAAATTCCATCTCTGTATTTTTCAACTATAAGGAAGCTAGTCAACGGTCAGGGAAAGAAAAGAGATAAGGCACCTAATTCCTAATGAGATCCATTGGCTGGCATACATTATTAAGAGACAGAGAGAGAAAGAAAAAAAGCTCCCATACTGGTACTGCCCATTATCCATCTTTGACAACGTCAAATATCTCTTCATATTGCCTGTTGCAGATGTACTTCTTTGGTGCCGTGTCACTAAATTCCACAGAACATAAATATTATCTTCAAACACAGCAATGGATGCCAATTACAAATGATCCTCATAATAAGGAGATAGAACTCATGATAGATATGTTGAACAGTCTATCAACATTTCAAAGCAAGATATTCATTGGCTTATAAGCAGTTTTCCACTTAATACTTCATTTGTAGGTTTCTTGATGATGCATCATACACCCAGGTTGACTAATTTTTATTTGAATAAATCCCCATAAACCGTAAAATGAATGACCTATATGAACGCAGCTACCTCAGTCCCTAGTCGCTTGTTTAGAGCTTCATTCCACATATTTGCAGCATATGCTGGCTGCATCCTAGTCCACATAGACATGACAGAAATGACCTGCAAACAGAACCAGCCAGTGTAAAACTACTGCAAAATTCTCAATGCACAAACCTATGAAGTACATGCTTAACTGTACTAGAGGTGCATACTGGATTAAATATATTCTTCTTCTTTGAAAAGTGTAGCGGGGAAAACTGAGAAACGATACCTAGTATGAACGTGAGAGAAACATTGACAACTATATATGGGTAAGATAATCATGCAAAGCACCTTTTTCATATATCAAATTGTTGACAAAAGATTATAACAATAATGTACTGTATGTATCAATATACTCACCTCTAACTCAACTCTTGGAGTCATTCAGAAATACATAACAAACACCCACCTGAGCAATAAATTAACCACAATGCCAAAGCAGAGATAAACATCGTTTCACAATAGCCTTGCAAAGTTAATAACAACTCCATATATGAACCATTTGTCGAGAAAGGATGTGCAACAACATTTTCATAGCACTCAATACCCTCCATGGAAACACAAGTTCAATAAAGCAAATTTATATTATAATCAGTGAAGATGTATACCAAGTGAGCATCAAGAGGTGGAGGATAGTTGTCAGTCACAGTGTCAATCCAACTAAATATCATGTTGTGATAGCCATATGGCTTGCCTGCCATGCTCCGAGCATATTCCCATGCTGCAGTGGAGTTGAACTTTGCACGCAACTCCGGATGCAAGGGAAGCAAGGCTATCTGCGGATTAGAACTATCCTTTAGTGCCAACTCCCACCATTCATCCCATGGAATTACCACTATAATTTCTTCACCCTGCAAAGTCAGCAGAAGTATGGTGGAAAGACGAATCAATCTGCGGGTGACTAAAAAAGAAAAGGAGAATACCCTCAGAATACTGTTGAAATCCAAAATCCATTCAAATAATTTCAAAATATAATTGAAGGAATGGATAAAAATCAGAATGATATCCACCTAGCACAGTACTCCTGAAGCAAAGTAGCAAACATCATCTACAAGCATGTGTCTGCATGCTAAAATATATGAGTGGTAATGTAGGCATTATTTCATTCTCATGCCCGGAGTCACCAACCCAAAGACTACCCATTTCATTCTTCAAACAAACTGATGTATGACCAGCAAAAGCACATTCTACAAGCAAGTGTTCACATGCTAAAATATATGAATGAACAGAAACACACATTTTACAAATTTTTACCTATATTAAGTGGTAATGTATGCATTATGTCATATATGTCATACCTTTTCATTCTCATGCCCAGATTCACCAACCCAAAGATCACCCATTTCATCCTTCAAACAAACTGCTGTATGACCAGCAGAAGCACCGGTTACCCATTTTTCTAATGTCTCAAATCCACCCCAACGACCACGGATCTTTGATACGGCTAAGAAATCACCAGAATGAACATCATCAGGATTTATAGTTGCAAGCCAAGGCTGAGGACGTTTTTCAAATGAGGCACCCATGTGCTTCTTCAAGAAATCTATGTTAGCATTCTGACCCCATGCAGTGTTCGAAAACAAAGGCAAGACATCCACTAAAGAAAGCAGGGTCCCCAGCATTCCTGATGGCATAAGAAATACAGAAATCCCATGCTGCTTAACCTGCTCAGTAGAGTCAACAATATCACCTTTATGCAATGATACTCAAAAGCACGAGATCTAAACAAACAATAGAGAAAACAAGCATACATATTCCAACTCTGCATGCTCTTCCCACGAATCAAATTTCAATGTATGTTCTCTAGCAGAGAAGTAGTAATCCCATGTAATCCTGTAGGGCGTTGCAAACACATACAGATCCATGCAGCTCCAGCTGTGCGCTTCTGATGTCTGTAAAGGAGCAGAAAGTCAATCCAGGGAACCTTAGCATACTATCAAGATTAAAACAAAAACAAAAATTGAGAGCTTGGTTGATTAACCAATCTACTAAACACTTTCTGTACTTCTGATGTGCATTTTCCAAAGAAAATCAACACAGCTTCAACCATTTAGTACTAGCTGATTCAACTTGATAGCACCACCAGTTATAAATCTAACTTATGCCACATGCGGCGCAATCTATTGAAGTGTAAAATTATGTTTTTGGTCAGTCCCCAGCATAGGTGATACATTAAACTAGATGGTTGTACACTAGGCCAATAAGCAATCCGTTTCTGCTACACACCTTATCTCTCTACTGCAATATGTCACACCTAATTTTTTTTTGGAAGCCCAAAATGAGAACATGGAAGTTGGAAAGATTAATACAAAACGCCACCTAAATACGAGAAGATAAGATTAACAATCAGAAGGCCTCAAATTTTTTTAAAAAAATCCTTATTTTACAGCCCAAATTAATATGAGAATCTAAACATTTCAACTACTGGATTTATTTATTCTGCTTCTATAATTATTTTAAGGAAACAAATGCTCTTGAGAAATAACAAATTTAATAACTTTCCAAAAAAAGAAAACAAATGCCTTCACTTTCTTAAAAGTCAATCTTGAATCGGTATCCAATTCAAGTTTCTTAATTGCAACGAACTACAACTGACAATCTCTATTCAACCAAATTACACAATACAACACATAAAAAACCACGACAACAATCACGATCGTCAAAAACCCTGACCTTGAGATAGAGGACGCCGCCTCCCAAGCCCTCCTGCTCGTCCCGGTCGCCTTTGGTGAACTCGAGGCGAGCCTCGTTGCCGTAAAAGCACGCTCCCTTCCACTCAACCGTGCTGTTGTATGGACTCACCGATCCGACGAAAGCCGGCAACAAGTCCACGGCGCTGTGGAAGTTGTTCAGCACCGGCCACGATATCTGATGTGGCAGCACGGGAAGCACGTCCTTGACCCAAAACGGCACCTTCAGAGCGTGCCCGAAATCCACCCCGAACCCTAGCCCCAAAACGCACACTATCAGCGACAGCCATACGGAGGATAGGTGTGGGAGGAGGGACATGGATAATAGAAAACCCTAGGACTTGAGAATTGGGGATGGGGATGGGAAGGACTGGAATTTTGATCTTCTACTCTTTCCGTGCGGTGCGGGACTACTTGGCTTTGTTTTTCTCGTTGTTATTGCTGTCGTTTATGTCGTTTGTCGTTGTGAGTCTAGAAGGAGGAGGAAGTTTCATTCTTTGTTCCACGTCAAGGGCAATAACTTTCCCCTTCTTTTTTTTTAAGAGAAACATTCAAAACTACATTTTTATCCTGCAACTCTTGAATTTTCTTTTACAACTAATTTTTTTTTTTTTTAAAGGTTTTTTCAACTACAATTGATTTATGTCCTCAATACATAACTCAATCGATTGAAACCACGCCTAATAAAGTAGAGGTCACTAGTTCGAAACTTCAAATCCCTTTATCCCTCTTGTGCGGACATATCAAAAAAAATAATAATAATAATAATACTATTGATTTACAGGTTAATTAACTTAGAAATTTTCTCATAAGATAAATATTTACTCTACTTTTTATCCTACGAAAATTGCAAAGGCAAAATAAACAACCCATTTAAAAGTGCATTTGAAAAAACTTAGCTTTCAATTTTTATATTTATTTTTACATTTTCAAATTACAGACAATGTGGTACATTTTTTAAAATATCACGATTTTAAAAGTTGATTTCCAATTTTACCAAACACTTGAATGAATTTATTTAAAAATGTATTTTTATTAACTCTGCAAAATTACTATTTTTTAAAAACCGTCTATTTTAAAACTGCCAAACAAAGCAAACACGTAATTTACGAATTTTCATACTTACTTGATCATTTGCTTGATATTGACATGATACTACCGATTCCCTTATTGGAAGTAAGCTAAAATCTACAAAGAAAATGTCCAAACGTCGCCACCTTCGACCAAATTCACCCGTTTTAAAGGTCAAGTTCGAAAGGTCATGGCATAAATAAATAAAGCTCTTTGTGTAGAATAAAAGCGAGAAAATGAGAGAAACAGATAAGAGCCAAAGAACCATTGACTGCATATCAATCGTGTTGAATTAATGTTGAGAAACTCCTAGATCTTCCTTTGAATTCTTTTTTTTTTTTTTTTAATTTTTTTGATTGGATAGGTATCTTGGAGTGTATATATAGTTAAGGTTGCATCAAGCCTCTTGATCTTGATCAGCAGAGTAAGGCAGGCACATGGTGAGCTCTTGCAAAAACCCTTCATGAAACCTCCGGAGTAAACATGTCATATATGCATTGATAACCAAGTGAAGTGATGGTCTGATTCAAGAGCTCCGGAAATCCATCTAAAGAAGTCAACGAAGAGTCCTCAAACTGACGTTTATGACCATTTCAAATCCCAAAAAGGAAGCAATTGCTATAGCAAGGAAGAAATAGAGCACTGTTTTCAACCACCATTGGCTGCCTGAATGGGTTTATTTGAATCTACAAGGCAGAAGCATCATTTGGAATCAAATCAAATTCAGCAGCAAAATTCAATGCTTTTGAATGCAATGATACACAGTAGCTTAGAAAAGAAGAAAAAAAGAAAGAGAAACAATGGAGCAACATGGACATACAGGAAATGTGAGAGGATGACCAGTTACAGTGCTTATGCAACAAGCTCCAAGATGACAAGCTTCTTCACAGTAATCGGAGAAGATTGCTGGGACATTAATCTCCTTTATTAGCTCCTGAAATGCACATCCAAGCAACCAGAAGGATTGAGAGAAAAGAAAAATATATAAGGCTAATTCAGTTCTTAGTTCACTGATAAAGGTAACGGCTTCCAGGTAGGTTAGCTAACACAGCCAAACATATACAAACAGTGAGGCTGCGATGTTTAGAGTATCAAAGGCATACAATTGTTGGCAACCAACTTGCATAAGCAGCAATGCCAGCATTTGGAGCGATCACCAAATGAGGAGAGAAATCCTGTTTAAATAAGTCAGGAGTTACTGCCCAAAGGAGAATCAAGCAGACAAAAAAGCATCAATGATAGAATTTAGACAGACAACTCGAGTACAAAAGACATAATCTAACATGAGTTTGAGTGTGTGTGGGTGTGCATGGGAGTGTCCGTCTATCGAGAGATAGATCAAGAAAGAGACCTTTGCTATATCCCTATAGCGGTCATGATAAAAACCTCTTCGAAGCTGCAATGTCACTTTTGACGTTCTACTAGTTGGTACATCCCAGCTCAAATTCTCACTTAAAGATTTGCAAATGCAATCCGCCTCAAGGCAATGAGCATAATTGAAAAGATTAATCCTCTCACCATCCCTGTTTTTAACCCAGTGCAGGAAAAAGAAAAATAATATGGTTAGCAATAATGTTTTTATGTATCACAGTTTTTTTCAATAATGTTTTAGTATCATAATGGTTAACGCAGAATGGAACACTTTAAATGCTAACTAAATTTATCTTCATGGGCTGAAGTTCTACTAAAAACTACTCAACTAAATGAATCTTCATAATACATCCATTACGAAGTGCATAACTGACCTATTTTGTGGAATTGAAGGCCCGACAAGCTCTATATGTACATGCACACCAGGAAAAAGTGCATGCAACTCTGTGAAGACAGCGAGCTGCAAAAGCTCCTTCTCAGGCCCTGTAAATAACAAAAGTTTCAGCGAAACAATGATGTTATTATAGATGATCAACCCCCTTGTCATTACCAAAAAGGCACATAAGACTGTTCCAACAGATGCCATCAGCATTTTGTAGAAATCATAAGCTTAACACAGGATAAACATCATGTTTTAATAAAATCTTCGTACAAACATTTTTTACCCCAACTCAAGTAAACCACTGTACTTATTACAGTAAGACTTATAGCAGTTGTAGGGATGTTGGGCACAAAGTTCATCTGCTATAAACCCAATTTCACGTCCATAAGCATAAAACCATCATATTAGAACATTTTTCACCCCAACTCAAGTAAGTGCCATACTTGTTACAGTAAGACATATACAACTCATAGGGAGGTTGAGCCCAAAGCTCATCCCCTATAAACCAGTCTAGCGTCCATAAGCATAAAACCATAATATTAGAAGAATAGTGAGAGACAATAAACATTAAATTTTACTGCTTGCAGAGTGGACAATTGAAGGCAACAACATACCTAGATAGTGTATATAAAGTTTGTCCCTTATTTCAGGGTTTGAGCTTCCCAAAACAGCTTGAGTGGCATGATATATCGTAAGTGGCTGAAAAAATAAAACATATGAATATTTCTGATGAAAACTTCAATATCCAAGAAAAAGCAATTAGTTAAGATTGTGCTTGGATTCATAAATCTTTAGGGGATAGATGTGAATTCAACTTTTTGGCATGATTAGCAGCCAAAACATAAACCACAATACTGAGGATTGAAATATAACAGAGAGCTGCTTGTAATTCAAATCACAGATTTTAACATTATATTCCACGAAGGATCCTAGAAGCAGCCCAACAAATTAAAGATTCCAAAAGGAACATTTTTTTTTTTGCATGTAGCAAAAACATAGGTGTGTTGATTCCTCATGCATGTTTCCATCTTTGCCACATAAGAAATAGTGTAGACTGATCTTTCAAAAAAAAAAAAAAGAAGAAGCATAGTTGAACATGAGTAATATAAATTCCAACTCAACTGACTGGAACACAAAATATTATACCCAGTGAAGAAGCAAAGCAACAGGTGAATGAAGCGGAATGCACCTCCACTCATAGTAGTCTTTCCAACTACTTAACTGCTTTGATATTGGAGATACAGGCTCTGCATGTTCATATTGTGAATTAAAAAACATCAACTTCTACTCCAAAACAAAGAGCCAGAAGCAAAAGCTGATACCATTACATGGGCACAAGATTCTCAGAAGATGCCAAACATCATTTGACCTGCTAATGAAAAAAAAATTGGCCAGAATTAAGAAAACAAGCATGATCATATAATGTGGAGAATTCTTTATGTACAATGCAGATATGAAAGATTAGAAAAGATAGATAACCTAGAATGATCAGAGGAAGTAACTGACTCCCCACAACAGCATTCATACAACCACATTCCCACTTGATGAACGCCCCTTTTGCTCAAGAATAAACATCTAGTCTCCTTCTTTTCAAGAACCTAACAGATTTTACCAAAAGGAGTACATAAATGAAGTCACAAAAATATCACGAATACAATGTGTAATAATTACCTGAAGTGTAGCTTCTTGAGAAAATGTAAAGGGAAAGTCATTCAAGACATCTACGCATTTCATTTGTTGTTCTAATCTTTTGCACTCTTCTTTATGATCATTCCAGTGCAAAATCTAAAGGCAGAAGTTGAATAATAGCTTTCAGCCAAAGAAAATAAAAAAGACAATATAAATAAATTTTAAGAAATAAGAAAAAATCATGATATTGATACCCATATGATTGTTTTCCTTTTTCTTTTTTTTTGTTGGGTACGCAACCATATGAAGGTCTTGTAAGATAAAATACAATATCAACCCGAGTAAATAAACATTGAAACAGTGTTGGACTAAAACAATAACAGGTCCCATAGGTATGATGGGAAGTGTTAACAGCAGCTTGTGGGCAGTCCAGGGTAGTCTTTGAAGACACATACATAATCCTAGTAAGCCACTATAAGTAATCTCTATCTCAAAAAGTTTCAGTCTCACATTAGTGATCGTATTGATACTGAAGTAACTTTTCACCCCAATAAAATCGGAAAGTTACGGATAGTGTAAATATAGTTCATTTTCTTTTAGGCTTGGAACATGACTGATTGCATCTTCAACATAGATATTGAAGTCATAGCAATTATTCATCCCACATAAGTCAATATAGGCAATAATTTGAATTAGGTAATAAGCACAAAAATGTCCAGCAAAAGCATCGTAACCAGCTGTCTCACATTCCAAACCTCGTACGAGAATTACCCAGGAGGGCAAAAGCATGAGAGATACTAGGTTGCACTAAAAAACAAACTTTAGGACAAAGAATGACTTCTGAAGGCCAGAAGACCTACTCAAGGCACCTACCGCACTAATCTCAATAACTGTATATTTCACAAGTTTTACAAACACGTACTGTGGCACTCTTCTCACTTGTCAATTCTAGGTTCTGCTCGCTAAAGAGAAAAACTCTTCTCTTGTAGGCATTCGCTGATAAACCGTGTCATCAAACCGTTTCAGTCTAGCTAATTACTAATTAGGAGCCAATTTTCCTTTTCAAGCACACACCAATTCTGCTCAAACTGAGACCGACCTAATTGTTGCTATACACTAAAACAATTACCACTGACAAAGTTCAGAACAACATGAAATCCAATTGGGTGTTTTGTAGAACAACCAAGTTCAGACAAGGACGTGATTGAAAAATACACATAGAATCTAAAGTAATATTAGCTTATGTATATTGGGAACCTGGTGAGAGGAAGAGCAATAAGCAACGGCTCCGCACCGGTCACAGCGCCTTCTGGGTGGGCCTAAACACCGAGTTCCCCTCCCTTTTCCGGCGCACTCCATTGCTTCCTGGGTCACCTCCCTCACAGCATAACTGCCAAATAAAATTCCAATGGTGCAGATTTCAAAATGAAAATCTTGGGCCTGTCTAACTTTGCTCAAATCCACCTTCAACCAGCCCAAAATTATTTCCCACCCTATTTACACTTCTTAAGGCTATAAAATTTGGGCCCCAACAACAAAAATGGACCATTGGGTTAAGGTTTACTCTTGCTTTCATACACATGTTGTAACCATGGCGTCCTTATTATGGAAGATGACTGGGTAAACACAGAAACCAATCTACGGGGCGCTTTCCTTTTGAAGTTAGGTCTGGAGCTGGAGTTCCTGTTGCAAGATTCCACTTTCTCAACAAATCAGACCTACCTTTGGGTTAAGTGCTACCTTTTTCTTTCTTTTTTTTCTTTTTTTTTTTTCTTTTTATGGGCATATTGAGTAGTTAGTTCCCTATTCGAGTGCATGAACCTCATAGAAATTCTTTGACATTTATTGTCTAAATTATTAGCAATCTTAACAAGAAGTTTTTAAGATCCGAATTCCAAAAACATCCTCTGAAACACGGTAACAAACATACTCAATTCATAATTTTTCTCTAAACTTACTTAGTGAAATTTCTTTTAACTTAGCCTGGTAATTAAACTAACATGTATTCATATTTATTTTTAAGTCCATTTAAAACACATGCCATTTTTACAAATGTCCTTATCAATGGGACGAATCCTTTAGTTCCTCAATTTGGGTCAATAAGGATTGCTTCAACACTAATGTGTAAGTTCCCTTGTACGATGATGTGATCAATATCCAAAATCTTGGCTTCTATTGGGATCCACTAAGGAAAGTTAGGGCTACATTTTGCTTAGCATATGCATGCACAAGATGCCATGAACTTCATTCATGTGTGGCTAAGCCTAAATGATTATTTCAACCAATGGGAGTAGGACAAATGTTGGAATCACGGCCCATCTAATGATGACTCTAAAAAGAATATATCAACGGTTAAGTGAAATCATCTTTCAAGGCCATCCAACCGACCCTTTTTCTTCAAAATCTTAACCAATATTATTATTCCGATAATATTATAGCATATCCTTTGATGTACCCCCCACATATCCTATAGTCCTGAAGTGATAAGTGTTTGAAATTTTTGGAAAGATGTTCTGATTACCTGTCTGGTAAAGAGGGATCCAAAGCTCCTGTGGATTTTGCTAGTACAAGAAACAGCATGCAAAAGATGCCCCAAATCACACTCCATTTTGAAAAAGGAGATGCCATATCTTATAAGAAAAAAGAGGGATCATTCACACGGTCATTGTTCTTTTGTTTTTTTAACCCTTTAAAGTTGTTGAAAAAGATGATTCAACCTCTTGCATTTGAACCTTCAACGCATGATCGGATCTGATCCATACAATTAGTTCAATTGGTCGGCCATAACTTGTACTCCCAATATATGATTTAGTTTTGCAACATGGAACATCACCCATACTCATTTCCCGTTAAAAGAAACGATAAGATTGATATTATGATACAAATTCTTAAAAAAAATGAGATGACTTTTAAAATTATCATTTGATTAAATTCAATAGTGATCAATTAGAAGGCCAATAGTAATTTGAAGAGTTACATCATCCTTAGAGTAACACAATAAAAACTTATAGAATTACTCGGAATACCATGACAACATTTGTTGAGTAATGTTACATACCACATTTTTATCTCACTCGTATTTTATTCATTTTACTGGGTTTATGTGATAGTGTCCATCAGCTCTTAGATTAGCCATTGTTAACATGTTTTATAATGCATTTTTTGTTTGAGAAATGTAATGTACCACATTTTTTGCATAATTTTATCTCACTTTGTTAAAGTGACACCGTCAATCAGTCTTTGAATTAGTCATTGTTCGAAGAAAAAAAAAATCACATTAGCAAAGTAAAATAAAAATGTGATGTATAACATGACATAAAAGTAAAATTAATTTTGTGTTTTTGGTTGTTTTTTGTCTTTAGAACATAAAACAAAAGACAAACATAACTTACAATTTTAAAACTGATTTGTCACCGATACTCTTAAAGTTTATTTGGAATTGCGTTTAAGAAATAAAACTTTTAAGTCTAAAATAGCTTTTAGGCAAAAGCTTCATTTTTAAGCTTTTGCTAAAAGTATTTTTTGACAATTTTTAAGTTTTTTGGACCCTTAAAAGTACTTTTAATTTTTTTATCAAACGAGTACTTTTTTCTTCAAACGAATTTTTTGAGCATTAAAGGTATTTTTAAGCTCCTCAAACGCAATTCTAAACATGTCATTAATAATTTCACCGACTCTAAACAGTCATTTAAAAAAAAAAATGAAGTTATAATAAAATTTATAGGATCCCAATTATTTTTCAAATAATAAATCCTGAGCCGTTGAACCCGCCGGTAAGTTACGGTTCCACACTATTAATGGCCTCTTGATAATCATGAAAAAGGTAAACGGCGCTTTATTAAACTATGGGATCCTTGGTGCCCCAAATTGAGATTCTGTTTGACTAAAGTGAAAATTAGTTCTTATTTTATTTAATGCCTCCCTATTATAAGCTTTGTTTGTTTAGCTTTGCTTTTCATGATTACAAAGTCAACCAATTCTTAATACTTTTATGATTTTATCGAATTATAGGCAGCAATTTCGTATACATAATAATAATAATCAAGTTAATAATTTACTTTGCATGAAAATTTAATTGAAAATTGTCTTCATAGGCTTTTGGCCAACCGTTCCATATATATGACAACATCAATTTCACACCGAACTCTTTTTATGACATTTTCATATGCTTTAGCAGTAGAAACTAGTGGATTGTTGAAAAGCAAATCACATATTTTTCACGCATTTATTTGGAGAGCATTATAATTTATGTCATGGGCTTTGATTTCTATTATTGATGGGTTTTTTTTTTTTTTTTCCTTTTTTTTTAAATTACTTGGTAAATATTACTCTACAAACTTTAATTTTGATTGTCAAGTATTATAATCCAATTTCTTTTACAAGAGATTTGTTAGTCGAATATATATATATATATATATATATATATATATATAGTTACAAGTTTCATCAAGGATTTTTGGCCGAATTATGGAGTCATTTTATACTGGCCTTATAATTATTAGAAAAACCCTTTGCTCATTAGTATTGAGCGTGCAATTTTAGCTAAGACCCACAGTACGTGTTGGGCACTCCAGCACTCACGGTCCTGCCTAAGCACTTAATAGCCAACACTTTGCGCTCAATGTTGAAGGCTAAAGGCAATTTAGATTGCGAATAAAGATAAAATTCTCATGTATAATCAGTTAGACAGGTCGGCCATGTGAATATGGGTTAACGGATACAGCTATTTAAGCATAGGGTCCAAAGTCTAAGACCCATCTTAGGTGAAGGCCTACTCACAAGGAGAGTTAAAGAGATGTATGAGCCTCCTACCTACAAATAGCTAGTATAAAAGCTACCAACTCTGTCATATGGCAAGCATTTAAAAATCACCTCCAAGGAGCCTCAAACTAAATGTGTCACCATCTCCAAAACTCAGGCATTTTCCTCTTTCCTAAAACTCTTTTTATTACATTTTTTTTTTTCTCTCTTAAAATACTCTATTAACTTAAGCATGAAACCTACCCAGTCTTTCAAGAGTTGACAGTTTTTCATTAAGTTTCTCTTTATTTTGCAAAAGACCCATAATCCAATCTTGTGGCCTGCGAATCTGCTTCAATAGAGTTTTAATTTGTATCTAAGCTCGATTTGTTTGTCTGTTTTTGTTTTTTTTTAATTTATTTGTAGCGATTGCGAAAGAAGATAAAGAGATCAATGAGGATCTTTCTTACTCTAAATTCATAAAAATAATAATAAATAACAATTAAAATGCTTCCATGAGAATAACAAAAAAGAGCCTATTTGAAAAAAACCAAACTCAAGATGCCGTGATGAGAGCAAAGTGGCCACAGCATCGAATTGACAAACTGAACAATGACCTCGGCATCCAAAACGACCGACTTACCCTTTTGAATATGAGATTCGGTTGAGCCTGACCGAATCAACTCACTAAATTAAAATTGATCAACACAATCGCTTTTATCATCAAAATTCGTACCAATATAAATTTAAGGGATCGGTACTCACCCTTTAACTTAAGTTTGAAAGTTTGAAAAGCGAATATATATTGATTTAATTGCTCTCCCCCACTCCTCAGCCTTTCACGATTCTCCACCATTTTATTAAGTCAATTTCGTACCAAAACAAAGTATAAACACGCATTTTTAAGGACAAGATATTGAATAAACCATGTATTTAATTTACCTTAGAAAAATGCTACAACTAAACCATAATGTTATTCTACTTTTATCCCTTCGCTTTTTATTAAAAAAAATATATATCAATATTTATTCGCTTTCTAACAAAGTAGGACAAAAAAGAGTAAACGGGTGATGTATAGTATAGCACTGCAATGAGAAGCAACAAACTCCCAAATTATAAAATACAGTTAGTACAATAAAAGAGATATGAGAAAGATGCGCGCGAATAAATATTGTCCTAAAAAGTGAATAAATTTTATATTTTGACTTTTGAAGATGGACAAATGGGACATCCCAAAATGATGTTATGGATTATTAAACATGGCAGGGACGAGAGTATCTGATGTATTTTATTAGACTGTCACTGTTTTTTTTTAAAAGATATAACATATGCATCGACAAGTTTGTCTACGGATGAAAGACTGCGAGAGAGGCTGAAGAAGGTTCAGGAGTTTGATTAATTTGCAACACATGCAAAAGAGCACAAGCCCGTATCCAATACGTGACCGTCCGTAATTTGTGGCTGTCTTGTTCCTGTATTACTTTGAGGCAAATACGCGGTCCTTTTTTTTTGGGGGGGGGGGGGGGGGGTAAAATGTGCTTCTTCGGGCTGGGGAGGTGAGATTGTGATGACAACCAAGAAGAAATCGCGCTGTGAGATTAGCTCACCTCTGGTCCACACCAATCGCCATAAACCAGCGATACGGGTGAGATCTGACTACGAGAGAAAAATCAATCTTGGAAAGACAACTCGAGAGAAATATCCCAGATTTGATCTGCAGTGTCTGAAAGAATGAACTTTGGGTAGCAAAAGTCCAAGCACAGAAAAGGAATTCGTGGTCCCACCTCCAGATTTCCTTGGGACTTCCAAATCTCCTCAATTCTGTCCCCTGTCGTGTTGGCCCTGCCACACATTAATTTCAATTCAAGTGTGTATACTACACTTTCGTGCTACATCAACATCCCAACACACCCATCCTACGCGTCTGCTCGTGTTTCTTGGCATGAGTTGATAAGTATTACCATCAATTAATTAATTTTTTTTCTATATTGTTAGGTAAGCAAGTAAGGAATTTTCATATGCCCAAATAAATGGATCTAAACATACTAGCCATATAAGTAATATAGAAAAGATAGTCAACGTAAGATTCATCTGCTGTTTGGATTTCAATCCTCCCAAGTCCTATTCCCATCGCCTTTAAGTTAAAAAAATAAAATAAAATAAAATAAAAAATCAATGGTTTAACAGAAATAAGAAAATAATAATAAAAAAGAATATTGCTATAAACTACACTTTTATTTTATGATGATCTTAATTTAATCTTTAATTCAAAAAATATTTAAAACGATCACATTAATATTATGAGATATTTGTAAAATAAATACATGATTTGTAACATTAAGGTTGGAAACTTTATTCTTCACGCCATTTATCATTAAGGTTGTTAGTGATATCAGATATGGTTGGTGTCCACATCATTGGGTGGAAAGTGTGCGATCAAATTGTAGAGTAAATTGATTTTGTTTTTTGGCCAAGTGGCTCACCTTAAAATCGAGTGAAACAGTTTTGAGGATATGCTCCCTCTCCTCTCCTCTTTCCCATATGCTCTTCGCTTCTATTCTCTTTCTACCTTTTTGGTTTTTTTTGTTTGTTTATTTATATTTGTAGGTTTTTTTTTTTGTTTTTTTTTTTTTTGCCTATATCAGTAGCTTTGGCCTTTTTGTTATGCGTCCGTCTACCTTCTATTGTGTTGTGTCATTCATCTCCTTCTCGACCATTGCTGCTGTTTACTGGTTGTTTGTTTTTATTTTTTGTTTTGAATATGAAGTTTATTCTCTTTAGATCTATTCTCATGAGTGAGAAAAAATAATTAGGTGTGAGGGATTTGGCTAGTGGCTACCCATGTCTTGGAGAACAGATTTGATCTTTAACTGTATTTGTACATGAGTTAGCGAAATATTGAAATCATAAATATCACTTAATTGTAAGAATTTTTGTTTGTATCTATGACTTTGTAATCTCATAGCACGTGACTATGATTTTGTAAACCTTTATACTTTGTACTGTAAGAGTTTTTTATGCCCGTAATCTTTACTAAATAAAATTCTCAAATTTCCATAAAAAAAAAAAAAATCGAGTGAGGGGCTTGAGCTACGTAATTAAAATATCTTTTATTGGCAGTAAGAATCGGGTTAGGATCTCTTATATTGTGTAGATTTTTTAAGTTATAATTATTATTTTTAAACTAAATTATTTAAATCCGATCAAATCAGCATTTATTAATTAACATTACAAATATTGATTAAAATATTCAAGGGATTACATCTTATAGAGTACCTTAAAACTTTGAGAGGATTTAGATGTATAAAAAACCAAGCCTAAATGACAGCCAAGGAGCCTTTAAAAAAAATTATAAAAAATTGTCGTACTATAATTGTATTTTTCACTTTCTAAAAGAGAACTCTAGAGTTTAATTTATAATAAACATTGATATTATTTTAACAAAAGTAAAATAAAAGTAGAAAAAAAAATTGAATTTCCATTTAAAATTCATAAATGTAGATCACAAATAAGGTAGCTGAATGCAAATAATCTCCCAACAAGCTAAAACTCACACGGCAACATTTACCTACCAGTAGCTGAAATATTTAATGGATCGTAAGGATTAGAATTACGTCAAGGATTTCGTCAACAAAGTATTGTTGGAGCATTGTTTAAGAAAAAATTATTATTCTTAATCAACAAGCTTTTTTTATATACAAGTTGCTTTGAGAATTCTTACAATTTCCCTTAATAAATATTCAAAATGATTGAACCATATATACGGATTACGGACCTCCATAATATTTGATGAAGATCAAAAGGGAAATACGGAGCACGAGGTAGCACGTGTATGAGGGCGGTTGGGGGGGGGTGTAAGCGAGGCTCACAAGATTGGCAAAGATACTTGCCTATCGTATCTTTATTGCGAGGAAATGTAAAAGAAAGACTTGGGAAGATGGGAACTCATCTGTCAGACTGTACGAACCGCATAGTAAATGTCCACCGGCAAAAGGCGGTAAAAATCTTCCCTCTTTTTCATGCCGCCGGTTCCCGAGCCCTTCTTGTCGCTCTGTCTGATTTTTTTTTTTTTTTTTTCCCACCTACGGATTTGACGGCGCGGTCCTCTGTTGACTTGCGGTCAACTTCCACACCCAACCAATCACTGTGGCACACGTTCCTAAGATTGACCAACATATCGCGTAAAATATCGGTCAGGGTCTGCTCGCGATACGATCAGGACACTCGCGCGAGATATGAGGGCCGTGATTTGGAGATCGCACCAAAGTGGATATCGAATCTCAGCGTTATGGCTTGTATTAAAAAAAGCAGATTTTGAGATTTCTTAGAGAGAGAAAGATCGGATTTGAGAAAGGGACTAATACAGAGAGAGAGAGGGAGAGACCGAGACAGGTAGACCATTTACATTGCAGCGTATAAGAGAAGATTAGCCAAAGAGGCAGAGGGGGAACCTTTGTTTTGTTTCTTTTGCCTCTTCTTCAAGAAAATCAAAAATTTAGAAAGAAAAAAAAGAGTCTACGTTCGGTAAATATTTACTAACTCGGATATGGAGGGTAACTTTGTCGTTTCACGGCGGATGATTGACGCTTTTGATGTTTCGCCGTCTGATTCCGAAGAAGCTCACGTTCTGGCCGTTGACGACAGCCTCGTTGATCGGAAGGTCATTGAGCGATTGCTTAAAATTTCTTCTTTCAAAGGTTTGCCAGTTGATCAGAATTTTCACTTTTCTTATAGGTTATGTTTGTTTCATGGAATTTTGAATGGAAAAACGGTCCGAATGTGCAGTGACGGCCGTGGATAGTGGAAGGAGAGCCCTGCAATTCCTGGGGCTGGACGAGGATAAGAGCGCCTCCGTTGGTTTTGATGTGAGTTTGAGCAGAATGAGATTAATTCAAACAAACTAGATTGCTTCATCTTCATTTCCAGTATAGGATTTTGTTTCTTTGTATTTCAGGTTCTGATTCTTAGCTCTCTGTCACCTTTAGGGCTTGAAGGTGGATCTGATCATCACAGACTACTGTATGCCTGGAATGACTGGATACGAGTTGCTCAAGAAAATCAAGGTTAGAAAATTTTCACATAATTCACTTTCTACGCAGAAATTTAACCAATTCTTGTAAATGTAATTCGATCCTGTTGTTGGAACAGGAATCCTCTACTTTCAGAGAGATTCCGGTGGTGATTATGTCGTCTGAGAACGTCTTAGCGCGTATTGACAGGTATTTAAAATTAAATGCAAAAATAATTAAGTGAAGCATACTTGCTCGTTACTCGTTAGAGAATTATATTTGATTTGATTTTTTAATTTAAAATAATTGTATGATATAGATGTTTGGAGGAAGGGGCAGAGGATTTCATAGTGAAGCCGGTGAAGTTATCGGACGTGAAGCGGTTGAAGGATTACATGATGAGAGAGGACGGAGTTGGAAGTGAGAGTAGAGGAGGGATCAACAAGAGAAAGCTACAAGATTGTTGCGATCTGAGTTCATCAGAACCGTCCATTTCATCATCACCGTCATCTTCTTCATCAGAATCGCCATCACGGTCGCCTAAATCGTCGTCATCAGCACCGTCTATTCCCACACCTTTAGATTCTCCAATCAGACGGCTTAAAATGACCACCACCGATTTGATTGATTAAGATCGTGCACACCTCTCACAATCTACAGTTGGAAATCCTGCAATCTCTGCAATTACTTTTTTTTTTTTGTTTTTTTTTTACTTATTTTGGTAAAAACTGCAATTATCCGTTACGTGTAACGGTTTTTTGTTGCATTTGTTTTTCCCGTTATTTGTTTTGTTTGTTCGCGTGAGTGGGTGAGTTGGAGTTACTATACTGATTTCGTTACTATACTAAGATGAATCTCGGCGCTTTGAGTTAAATTTGGTAGCCAGCTGATTTATCTTGGAGGAAATGTGAAATCGTGTGAAGAAGATTTATCCTGAAGCCAATTTTTAGAATGGCTTGAGAGTTGCCACGCGTTTGAATTGTGCATAGAAAGAAAAAATAGTGCAAAATGGGCTGGAATTAGGCTTGTGCGCGCAGAATGTTATATTGTGATTGAATTGATTTGTCAGGGATTGGGTAATGGATTTGCAAGATCTTGTCTGATAGAAAGAATATTGGAATGGGATGTGAAATGAAGGTAGTTTGAAATGTTCCCTTTCGCATGGACTGGAAGGAGTGGGGCTGAGATGTACTGTAGGGTTTGTCTAGTTGTCTCTTTGGGAGTGGCATGCTTGCATATGCCCTGCTGGCTAAAGGGCGAAAACCAATCACAACCTACAGCCTGGGGGCTTAGCTGCCTTTTCCAGATAAATCATTCCAATCCACGGAGATGGAGGCACCTCTTTTGATGCTAATAGGGTTGTAATTCGCCACAAAAACAATAATTCAATATATATATATATATAGGAAGAAATTTGCCTTTTATCTTCTAAAGTTCTTAAGATCTCTCATTATAAAATAAAAATAGTTATATAAATTAAGCCAAGTTTATAAGAGTATGATTAGTTTTATTATAAAACCTAGTTTGGGTTCACAATCGACTACCAAGACCTAGCCGAGTTCAAGACTGTTAGTGAGTGACTATATTCATTTACAACCCTACTTAGAAGTATTTTTCTCGTTTTGTTAGTTAAGTTGTAAGTGTTCTAACTTAAACTTGGGTAAGGAACAATTCAAATGTTCAGGGTTTATGTGGGGGATAATATAATTTAATCTTTTGAATAATTATGCTTACAAAGTTTTTTTTTTTTTTTGACATTCTTACAAAGTTTCTTATTGTTATTAAAAAAACAAAAATTGTTTGGTTTCGTCGGTACACAACTTGTGACCAAAAGTGCCTCTTTACGAAAAAGATTCTAGAATCTAGGCTGCAGATGGCAAACAATATATAATTGATCCGATTCTGATATAAACTCAATTTGAAATAAAACCAGTTAAAAAAATATAAAATAAAATAAAAAAGATAGTGAGAGAGAGAGAGAGAGAGAGGGGTTGGCTTCGTGGGATGTGAAAAGACACCTATGACCCAAAATGGAGTGCTTGATGTGAAAAGACAGGTGGGCTTTCTGGTGGCTATCTTTGGGATGCCTTTGCTGTGGCCTTGTTTCAATTAACTAATATCCGGTGCTTTGTTTTGTTTCTCCCACCATGCACGAGGTATTTGGGCCTTAAGATCTAGTAGATGTAGGTTTTATTCATTTTATTTTTTTATTTTTTGAAGAAGGTTTTATTCATTTTAGAATTGGAATTGAAATATTTTTGTTATTTTTGTTCTCTCTTTTTCAAATATTTACCCATGATTTTAAATGCATTAACAGAATCACAACAATCCACGTTATATTTGTGTGGTATTTTGTACATTTAAAAAATGAAAAAGACAAAAATGCCATTTCAATCAAACCAAAGTTACCAAAAACATGTTTTCTTCTCCTTTATTTTCTTTTAAGTCACATAACCAAACAAGAGAAAATGATAAAATTTATTTTCTTTTTCCTTTTTTTTCTTTTTTATGCCTTGTTTCGAGCACAAACAGACAAGCCATAAACCCTACTCGGGCACAAACCGGCAGGGACCAAAGACCTCGTTCAAACATGATGATTTAGTACTATGCACAAGTAAACATCAAGTTTTGAATGATTTAGGAGACCGGCTTACCCAATAAAAGCAAATCAAGCAACTATTTACTTTATATCTACTATCACTAGGGAAGACAATCTGCAACAGACACAAAGTAACAACTTACACCTGGTCTATGATCAGCCTAACACAAATTATCAAAGATTCCTTCAATTGTTGAAAAATACAGATGTGTTTATGGGATGGCAATAGCATTCCGCTAGAGGAACTCAATCCACAATAAAACTTCTTCACTTCAAGTGAAATTTAAGCATTTCCAAAGACAAACTCTCCAATGGGTCTGACAGTGTGCATAAATGGATTTGAGAGTATAGTACCAAAACAAAGAAAATGATTGACACTACTTTCTGCGCTTAAGGGGTCCAGTTTTGTAACCAGACTTACAAGGCTTGCCCCAAGGAGTGCGAGAACACTTTCCATGACTCCCACTACTCTTGCTCTTACCCTCGCCTCCACCATGTGGATGATCTACTGGATTCATAGCCACTCCTCGAACTTTTGGTCTTATACCCAACCAACGGCTCTGCCCAGCTTTCCTGAGCTTCCGAGCTGCATGGCCTGGGTTTGAATTCATACCAATTGTGGCCCGGCACCGAGTACTAATCAACTTCTCAGCACCTGAAGGCAATCTCACTAAACAATATTTAGACGATGGCTCTTTCAAGATCTTTGCACAAGTCCCTGGAGCTCGAACAAGCTTGCCACCTTGACCCGGGTTCATCTCAATGTTGTGGATCATTGTTCCGATACGCATAGCAGCAAGTGGCATACAACTCCCAATTTGTGAATTTATGTCAAGATGAAAGATCTGATTCATCATGCTATCATGCAAAGGACGAGTGCCCCCTACATCTATGAAAAGTGAAATAAACATAAGAAAAAAAAATTGTACAAAATTTTCTAGTTCTAATAGTTTCTGATCTCATAATAAAGCAACAGACTCAAATAAAATTAAGCTTAATACAACTGTTGCCGTGATTGGGGTTGAATTATTATTATTTTTCTCTTGAAAATGTCCAAAGAAGAAGTATATAGTCACATGGAGCCAAAATGGCTTTTCACACCTAACTAAAATTAGACAACAATATGGCTTGCTTAAGTAGAACTTATTTCTAAGTAACCAAAACAACAATAATAATGAAATTTCAATTTTCTTCTCCCTTTTCTCAGAAATCAAGCAGCAACTTGGATTTATAAAATGAGATTAATATAGCAATTTGGCTTAGTAAACTAGAGTTTCTCTCACTAATAATCAAACTTTATGCTCTTTAATTTCTTTACTTCATTTTCTGGTAAACCAAACAGTAAATTAGACCTCAAAACCTCCTCTTCACTGAGCAATATTCAAAAATCTGCCTCAAGCAAAAGTCTTTTTTTTTTAAAAAAAAAAATAATAATTTAAAATTTTCAGTTTCTACTCTTCCGATCCCCTCCGTTTCCTCAGAAATGAAACACCAACTACGCTTAAAAAATAATCTTAAAGGGAATTATATCCCTCACACTCAAAATTTCACTCTAATTTCAATACCAAAAAAAAAATCACTCTAATTTCTTCGCAAACATAAGAGTAATTTCGTTCAACACCCCCTTTTCACTGAGCTAGATACTGAAAGCTGCCTAAGGCAAAAATTTCTTCATTTATTGCAAAAGATATCAAAATTTACAGTTTTTATTCTTTCCCAGAGTTTCTCAGCAACCAAACACCAAATACGCTATAAAAAAAATTCGAAAAAAAAAATAATAATAAGAAAGGTGTGAACAAGAAAAGTACCCGCTGAAAGATTGCGATGAGCAACGTTGTTGAGATTGGGATTGACATTGAGCTTGAGCTTGTTGAAGAAGCACGATGAAGCTCGCCGAAGAGCCATTGGCCTTCCAAACGCTCGCAAGAAATGTCAAAATTTTCAGTTTCTATTCTTTCCCAGAGTTTTCTCAGCAACCAAACACAAAATACGCTTTAAAAAAAAAAAAAACACCAAAATAAGAAAACCGTAGGTTAGGATTTCTCTTCCTGCAGCGATTAGGGTTAGTTATCAGTCCTAAGTCCATCATTTTTAGAATTATGTGAGAGAGACGAAAAAGAAAGAGACAGAGAGAGGAGCTTACCTTGAGCACGACGGAGGCAAGAGGCTGCCGAGACTCGATCTGGGTTTTGATCTGAAGAGAAAGAGATAGAGATAGAGAGAGTTGAAGCGGCTGCCGAGAACACGAGAGAGTGAGAGATGGAGAGAGACAGAGCGACTTTGGACATTAAACTTGAAACTAATAGCATAGTCCATATAAATATAATGCTTTTTATTTTTTATTTTTTGAGGGAATACATATAATGCTAATTCACCTTAATTAGTTAATTGTATATAGTATACACATTAAATATATGATTATTATTGATTAATAAAATAATCCATAAACATAGTTATATTCTTGTGTGGTTGGGTCGGGTCAAGCTCGCGAGCCCTAAACGAGCCGGGCGAGCCTTGAACGAGTTTGACTTAACTGAGTCAAACTCAAAAGCTCTTGTTGAGCTTAATCGAGGGTATGTGTCACTAGCTAATCGAACGAGTTTCAACAGTAACAAATGAGCTTGTACAGTAACAAGCTCGGTGGGAATCGAATGAGCTATGGTGTATGTCGGCTCATTTACGGCCCTATTCTAGGCTGTAGATGGCAAACAATATATAATTGATCCGATACTGATATAAACTAAATTTGAAATAAAACCAGTTAAAAAATATAAAATAAAATAAAAAAGATAATGAGCGAGAGAGAGGGGTTGGCTTCGTGGGTATGGGCTGGACCTATATTTAGATGTACTGTTATAAGGCACCTATGACCCAAAGTGGAGTGCTTGATGTGAAAAGACAGGTGGGCTTTCTAGTGGGGCTATCTTTGGGCTGCCTTTGCTGAAACTAATATCCGGTGCTTTGTTTTGTTTCTTCCACCATGCACGACGTATTTGGCCCTAAAGATCTAGTAGATGTAGGTTTTATTCATTTTAGAATTGGAATTGAAATATTTTTGTTATTTTTGTTCTCTATTTCAAATATTTACCCATGATTTTAAATGCGTTAACACAGAATCACAACAATCCACGATGGATACTCTCCCGTTCATTTGATCTGGAGAGGATCTAGTTCCCATCTTGAAGAGCTATCTTAATTAAAAATAATAACTAAAATTTATGTTGATATTTTGACCAAAAGGCCATCTATGGCCTTAACTTAAGCGGGCCCCATAAGCATGGTTCTTCTGGTTAAGCTCAGCTCTTCGTGAGCGTGGTTTTGTTGGTAGCTGTGCTGACTCATCTCTGTTTATTCACAGTAGTTCAGGTAAAAGTTTTGAAATTAGAGACGTGCAATAAAGGTAAAGGTCAGAGTAACATGTCGATAATGATGGTATTCACCTCTGATACTACTTAAGTTAGTGATAATAAAAGGTGATTTTGAGAAGTATAAATGGATATGGGAGATTTGGCTTAGGTGTAAAAAAAAAAAAAAAAAAAAGATCTCTTGTAATTTTTTTAACAATCTAAATTTAGTTTAACTCTCTCTCTTTTTTCCCTTCTCATAGAAAACTTGAAATCAAATATCAACAGTTCAAAAAACTATAAGATATGAGATATCTTATGGTATTTATTTTATTTAAATTTTATAGCACCTAAACCGAATCCGAAGACAGAATGTAAACATAAGCAAAATGTAAGTAAGAGAATGAGTGGGATCAATGTACTTGTGCAACAATTTTTCTCTCCTTTTGTAGAGATTGCTTGCTGGTTCATGGAGGGAGGGTAGCTGCGGTAGCCAACGTCTACTTTTGGGACAGATTCTTGGATCATGATTCCTTATTACATAATTCATTTAATGAGCTCGGGTCTTGAATTAGGGCCTATGGGCCTTTGGTTGAGCCAACTAAGCCTTGGTCTATTCTACGTACTCCAATTTCAAAAAAGTATACCCTCATCCTCATATGACGCACAAGGAGTAATTACAACCATCAACGAGAAGCGGCAAATTTAGACCGATACTTTCTTCCTCTCTCGCTCTTCCATCAATTGCATTCAATCTATCACTCTTTAACATTTTCTCTCCTTTCACCATTCTTCTTATAATAATAATAATAATAATAATAATCCGTTTTAGTTTGAATAATACTATTTTTCTTAAGATTTCTTCCTGATATTTAAAATGGTAGATGTGAAAGAAACCTTATGAATAGATTTCACTGAAATATAGTTATTTTACCAAGTCCGGCGCATTCCGTTTTGACGGAGTTATGTAAGCTGCTAAGCTGCAAAGACACACCACCATGACCGGATCCATATAAAGCCTTTTCTCAACCACTACATAGAAAAAGCCTTAACTTCTCCAGAAACAATTTGGTGAGCAACTAACTATTCTTGAGCCCAGAAGAGGTCCACTTTACAGTTCCCATAACAAAATCATGAATATTTCATGGATTATTATTATTATTTTCTGCATTATCTCTCTCGAGTTTTTTAATAGCCGGCCGGATTACACCAAGAAACTTTCAACTACAATCATTACGTAGGAAAACAAAACAAAACATAATGGAGGAAGTCGTCCTTCTGACTTTTGCTTTTAGTTTGACTATGTCACTTAGTGCATTCCATTTCCATTTGTTTGTGATTGGCCACTTCAACTCTTCTGCACCCATTGATTTATGGTTTGACAGAGTCAACCACTCCTTCCACCGCCAACCTGCAATTAGATTTTATTTTATTATATTTAGCCGCGTCACGTTTTATATATTAATTAGATTGTAAAATATAATTTAAAATAAAGAGAATGCATTTTACAGTTGAAAATTTGTTTGAATACAAATAATAATATACTAAATTGGTAAAAATTAATGTAGACCATAGAAATTATGAGAGAATGATTCTATTCCTGAGCTGCAAGCTAATAGCCAATAGGCGAGACAAATTTATTTATTATTTATTAATGAAGCCCCCCTCCAGGTTTAAGATAGTAAAATCTAGATATTAGCAGAATCATAACAGAAGGGTATTTTGGTTATTGCATATACAAAACCCCGGGGAAGAATATATGGTATGGGATCGCAACAAACCACCCTTTCTCGGAAATTGTCAGCAACCAAATCCCAAATGCGTACGACAACGGGTATAATAAACCTTGGGTGCATAAAATACAGAAAAATAGAACGAATTCAGTTTCATGAATATTTTGCAAAACGTTCAGAAACAACATGGCTGTGATGTTTCAGCCATGGCTCCCTCTGTACCTATTCCTCCTCGCGTTCATCATTTCTGCGCTTCCTTTCTCTCATTGTCAATTCGGTTCTCCCCAGAACATCGAGACTTTCTACCCATTTGATCAAGCTCCGTCGCCGAATTCTGTCCCGCAACCTCCAATAGTTCGTCCATTTCCTCCAGCGACGCCACCGCAACCGGCGCCAACGAAGTCTTCGACGACCGGGAAGATTGTGAAGGCAGTGGCAGCCACGGCAGCCGGCACTCTGGTTGTTTCCGCGTTGCTCTTCTTTTTGGTCCATAGGGGTTTTGCTGCAAGACGCAGAGGAACGCAAGGCAGTAGTCGTTCTAGTGATGAAGGTCCGCCTGCAGCGCCACGCAATGAGTTTTCACGGGTTGACGGAGATCTCAAGGGGTTCATTGTTGATGAAGATGGTTTGGATGTGCTTTATTGGAGGAAACTTGAAGGGAGAAACTCCAAGAAGTGTACTTTCCGTAAAGAGGTATTAAAAAAAGAAGAGCAAGAACAAGAAGATCGGCGGAGGAAGTCTGAGCGACAAGAAGTTCCTCTGCTCCGAGGGAAGTCTTCAGCTTCCCATGTTAAAGTTGTGCCAGAAGTGGATGATCCCAATGGAATTAGTCCATCAACTCCTCCCCCTCCTTCTTCCCCACCACCAACACCAACACCAACACCACCCCCACCCCCACCCCCACCCCCACCGCCATTCTTGGCAGTTTCTGCCGTCAAAAGGCCGGCACCGCCACCTCTGCCGCCTAGGACAGGTGGTTCAAACACATCATTAAAGCCGCCCCCGGCGCGGCCAAAAGGCGTGGTAGGGAACAACCAGCCGGGAGAGTCTTCATCTGGAACCGAAAATGGTCATGTAAAAATGAAGCCATTGCATTGGGACAAGGTGAACACTAACACAGATCATTCCATGGTGTGGGACAAAATTGATGCCGGCTCTTTCAGGTAACAATATATATATATATACATAATCGTAATGACCTCTGGTTGGTTGTTCTTGCTGATTCTCAAAAATTTCAATTTGATACTTCAGGTTTGATGGAGATCTTATGGAACACCTCTTTGGCTATGTTGCCACCAACAACAAATCACCTGAAAGAAACAGTAACTCGGTGGGTCGAAGCAGTCACAACTCTTATCCGCCAGCACAAATATTTATCCTCGATCCTCGAAGGTCTCAGAACATTGCAATTGTTCTGAAATCTCTGGCCATATCTCGCAAAGGAATCGTTGCGGCGCTCATTGACGGCCACGGCCTTGACACTGATACTCTTGAAAAGCTGGTCAGAATTGCTCCATCCAATGAAGAACATGCCCAAATCCTAGAATACGAGGGAGATCTCACACGACTAGCTGATGCTGAATCCTTCCTCTACCACCTCCTGAAAGCTGTTCCTTCAGCTTTTACTCGTCTTAATGCCATGCTTTTCAGAACCAATTACGATTTGGAGATTCTATTCCTTAAGCAATCAATACAAACACTTGAATTGGGTTGCAAGGAGCTTAAAATACGAGGGCTCTTTATGAAGCTTTTAGAAGCAACCCTCAAGGCTGGCAATCGCATGAATGCAGGAACAGCGCGAGGGAATGCCCAAGCCTTCGACCTTAATGCTCTTCGAAAGCTCTCTGATGTTAAAAGCTCAGATGGAAGGACTACTTTACTCCATTTTGTCGTGGAAGAAGTAGTCCGGTCAGAGGGAAAACGGTGTGTTTTGAGCAGAAATCGTAGCATGAGCCGTAGCATGAGCCGCGGCGGCAGTACTTATAATCCTGAGAGTTTAACAACAAACGAGGAAAGAGACAAGGAATATAAATTGCTAGGATTGCCAATGGTGGGAGGCCTCAGTGCTGAGTTCTCTAATGTAAAGAAAGCAGCCACAATAGATTATGACACCTTTGCTAGCACGAGCGCAGCTCTCACAGCCCATGCAGCAGAAATTCGAGCACTTAATTCCCAATGTGCCAATGATAGAGGAGGAGGGTTTGTGAGAGAGATGGAAGGGTTTCTTGAAGCAGCTGAAGAAGAGCTAAAGGTATTGAGAGAAGAAGAGACAAGGGTAATGGATCTTGTAAAGAAAACAACAGAATATTATCAAGCAGGAGCTTCAAAGGACAAAGCAGCACCCCCACTTCAACTATTCGTTATAGTTAAAGATTTTCTTAGTATGGTTGATCAGGTCTGCGTTGAGATTGTGCGAAGCCTGCAGAAGAGGAGGACAGTGATGACAACTTTGGGATCATCATCGCCAAATTCACCACCGCCAAGGGGCCCTGTCAGATTCCCAAACTTGCCGGAAAACTTCATGTCAGATAAGTCAATGAGTAGTTCTAGTGAATCAGATGATTTTTGAATTAGGATTTTTATCACAACAGGATTTTTTTTGTATAGGAATAGAAGAAGGATTTTGTTCACTGTATATATTAAATGCAAAAAAAAAACACATGAATTGTTAATTGAATAGCCCGAGTATTTTTTAATGTAGCTAGTTCTTGTCTAAATCCTTTAGTCATTGTGGAAGGCCAGAGGTTTATTGAACTAAAAACATTAAGAAAATGTGATCAGATCAGTGAAACAGTGAATCTAAGGCTACTAAACGTAGAAAACAAGTACAGTCCATTGATATTGCCATATGGTCCATCTTGAGCCTGGATAATCTGAAGGCCTTTTACCAACCCACCATCTTTCTGAGTTGATTCTTTATATTCCTACTTTATGATTCCCGGCTAATTGCCAAAAACATGTAAAACCCTGTTCTTTGCAGAGATTTCTGGGTCTATGGGTATTAGAATAAATTGAATATGCCTCTGAGCAATTCCGACAGAAAGTTCGGGCATGGAATGAGCAATATATAATCTAAATTAAACTTCAGTTGTTCACGTATTCCATATAATAAGGATCAAATATCATATACTTTCAACAAAATAACTGACTAGAGAGTACCAGAACAATAGAATGGCAACCAACTACAAGAATTAATGCATTTCTAACAGTTTGACACTTTATACACAGCATTTCATCTTTTCTTTATCCTATATATGTTTGGTTTGCGAGAGCAAGTGCAAGAGGGGTAAGTAATAAGTTGTCAATGGAAGATAGCAGCTGCCCCAACCTCTTCTTTATCTCCTGCACATTATAAATATGCATGCCCTACCTAGACAACAAGATTGATGAGGTAAAATGTCTCTTCTAGCCATTCATATGCAGTCTGCAGCTCATTGGTGACAAATTGCTTGTTGGCTAAGTAATATATTATGGCACGAGTCCACTCTAAGCAATTCCTTCAAATATATCTTCTGTCTTCACCCAAGTATTTAGCTTTTGAAGCAGATATATTTCTTAGAACATGTATGAGTCCCAAACCCAAGAACATTGCTCACCGATGAACCTCATTTTTGGAAACATCCTGCATAATTTGACAAAGTAACATGATTCATGGGAGAAAAGATTAAGAACAATAATAACTTTACATATGCAGCCATAACTTATTAAACAGAGACGTTTTCATGAGAATAATATTTCAACATATTCAGAGTAATTCTCTGTTTCTTTGGGATGGCTAGGGCTTTTCGTTGTTTTTTCTCTCTTCCTAAGTTCCCTTACAACTTCAATCCACAGTTTTAAATTGCTAACCTACGCTGTCATCTAGTTTTGTCCGGCATCAACATGCCTTTAAAATCAATCCAAATTCACAAAATCAGGGGTACTACAGCTTCAGGCTAATAAAATATTTCTTCTAGTTTCTAAAATACTCATTTTGGCTTCTCACAGAAGGGGGACAATAAACCAAGGGGCATTTTCTTGTATCACATATCACTAAATAAATTATCTGTTCAGCAGACGAAAAAAAATGGAACTTATCTCGAATATTAAACGTATAGCTAAAACAACAGTTTGAATTGAAGCCATTCTTCTATGGTTCTACGAAATCGCTGCTGTTCAGAATCAAGGAACACTTCTACTAACAAGGCCTGATGGATGATGTTTCCAAAGGATCGAAAATATTATGAACCCGTATAACTCCCATGCCTACAATTCTAGAACTGTTGATACCAAATGCATCTTACTTATGGAGGAAATAAGTCAAATAACACAAAATTTGTACCAAATCGTCAACAGTGAGAAACCACCATGGTTTTTTTTTTCTTTTTTTGTTTTGATAAGTAAGAACCATCATGGTCTTTTTTTTTTTTTTTTTTTTTTGATACGTAAGAAATCATCATGGTTATTGTGGCCCACTTTATGTGGAGCCAACTTGACACAATACTTTAAACCGCAAAGCAAGACAGCCATAGCCCTCGACACTTCATCTACCACCACTGGCAGTAACTTGTGGAACACTAGTGCTACTTGACTTAAATTAAATACTTGAGTTCTTCAATTAAATCACCCAAAAAAAATCAAGTAAAAACAATAAAGCTAAAATATGGAGAGCACAAAAAAAAAAAGGAAAACTAGCAAAAGAAAAGGAAAAAAGGAAAGACAGATCAAATTTAAGTAAAGAAAGACAGACAGATGTGATATACCTTATCTGAAGTGCTTTTTGACATTTTTACTCCCCGATAAAAGCTTGGCACGGGTGTGGCTTTGAAATTAAGGCTCTGTCTTAACTTTCTGATGTCTGTCTCTTTTTGTTCCTGTGTCAATCATAGGATGTTGAAACATGCAATTTATATAGACTGAATAAAGTTATTTTTCTGATTAATGTATGATGGTAACAGTTGCTCACAGAAAGTGAATGTTTGAGGACATTTTTGAAATTATATTATTCATTAGGAAACTGTGCAGCCATACAACAGAGATGATGGCATAAAGGGAATGATGATATGCCTTTTCTAAAGAGAACTCATTGTAAAGTGTACCTTTGATTTTGATTGAAGACCTGTCCTCACTGCCTCTTTAGCGTTTGATTTTTCCTCCAATTTCTTTGAAAACTAAAATCAAATGGGTAAATAGAGATGACCAGATATGAGATCAGTAGAAGACAACATTGTATCTTTAAGATATCAAAAGAAATTGTGTGTGAGCGTAATGGAGATTTTATTTGGGGCGGTTCAATGGGGGTACCTTGTTTGTTTTCTTTGCCCTTTCATCGCTTTTCAAGCCATAAGAAGAAGGGGCCGCCTTAGCAATTCTTTTATCCACACAACCTGGTTTTAGTGACCTATTCCAGGATAACAATTAAAAAGGAATATATTGAACTTTCCATAAAAGAAAAATCAAAGATTTCAAAAATGAACCCATCCCTAGTAATTTCATTAATGCAAAACATAAGAGGACGATCTTTGGGTGATTTGCATAGCAGAAGGTTAGAGGCATTCAAAAGCATTCTTTCAGAATCTTTTCTTCATTGAATTGGAACGGATATCAAAAACTGATGAATTATTATCCAGATTATGCTTAGTTCATTTAGGCCCAACAATTTAAAGGAAACTTATCTGCATTGATATGAAGATGTAGATGCATGTTGGACTTGAAGAAACATAACTCCATATAATAGGCATAATTTTAATTAGGGCATTGAGATGATTGATAGAAACAAAATCGATAGAATTAAATCTCCTTGCATTCGTGAGGTAGTGGTGGCGCATACAGCTAAGATTGGATAACCAACATGATTGGACATTAATCATTACATTACATGTAAAATATGAGAAACTCTTCAGATTTCACCTTTTCCACTTGCACTACCCTCCTTGTTCTGATTTGTTTAGATTCGATAAAGAACAAAGTTCAAAGCAAATGCAGCGGTGGTGAACATATAGAACCAAATAGTGTTAAAATGCTAGTATGATAGTATCACAAACATTTAAGCAGAAAACTACAACACATAAATACACACACAGCAGTATACAATGGTAAATACATTCATCATAGGAAAAGTGTGAAGCCAAAACATTACCCTCCATTCTCTTTTCGTGAAGTCGTAGAAGTGGAAACCCTTGGTCCTGTCCCCTTTGCAGGCACCTAGTCCAAAAATTTGGAAAACAAAATGTTCCACAAAATGAAAATCGATGTCAGATAAGCCAATCATTACTTTATTCCCAGAGACAAAAGTAGTTGTTCAAAGGGTCATTCTTTTTTTTTTTCACGGTAAGTAAAAAGGTCTCTTCTTCTAGGCAAAGATAGCATGATAAACCTGTTTTGGTACTGAAGATCTCTCTTCAGCAGAAGATTTCAGCTGGTTGAAACTTTTTTCAAATGTCTTAAATGCTCGTTTGACAATGTCCTTGTCCCCCATTTTCTCCATAATGAAGGATTTTCGAGTGGTGGGAAGCGAAGTTGGATCAGAATTTGTAGGATCCATGCTAAGGGACATGTATAGAGACTTGGGAGCAACTTTCTTAATTTCAACAGTTGAAGAATTTTTGCTCCTTGGTAAGGACCAATCATTTCCCTTCTTTGTTGAAGATCGCGTTGCAGATATTGCAGTGGAAGCTGGTGTAGGCTTTGACACTTTAGGGGTGGAAAGATGTGATGCTTTAGTTACAGGTGGTGATGCTTTCTTCTTTACCCTTGTCACATTTCTGTCCCTATTCACTGGAGGAACCTGTACAAGCAAAACTAAGAAAAATATGAGCCGCCAGATTCAACCAAACAAAGTTTCTGCATAAATTTAATTTTGACAATAAAGATCGATCAGTTAAAGAAATTAATCACTTGACCTTCTTAGATTCCTTTGGATGTTCCAACTGGGCTTTTTCCTCTTTAACTTTTGGAGCATTTCCTATGGCATTGTCCTTATGAGAAATTTCCTTCGTGTCTTGAGATTCAACCAAAGTACTTTCTTCTGCTTCTTCTTCTTCTTCTTTTACCAAAACCGCCTCTTCTGGTTTGCTTGACTTAGGGCTATCTATTCTGCTACCCATTTCTTCTTCTACTCCCTCAGATAATGTCCTTTGACTTTCTGTACTGATTGCAGCATCCTCCTTCAGATCAGCCACGTGGGTGCTAATCACCTCACTGACCAAGTTGGTTTCTTGCTTCACAACTTCTTCTGTGGGACTGTGGCTATTACAGATATCAAATTCAAAGCCGGCACTACTAACATTACTGGTCAGATCTCCACCATTTTGATTCTCTGGCCTCAACGGATCATTTTCCATTTGATTTGCTTGATCCATTAGCTCAGCTCTGCGAGCAGCAATCTTCTTGTAATGAGCTTCGAAGTAGGCCTTCTTCTCGGCTACTGATCCGGGTGTTGCAAACTTCTCGACTTCTTCCAAGTACTTATTGGGCGAGAAAGCTGACCATTTCTCCCAGGACAGTGAATCATTCTCAAACCTCCCGAATGAAACCGACACTTCCAAGTCAGGTTTTGAGGCAGCTCTCTCTCCCATCTGTTCATATATTAACAGAAAAACCAAAACCCAATCAAATCTTCAAGCAAGAAACAGAACGGCAGCTCGCAATTACACAAACAGTAAAGAAATTTGGGAATTTGTAGATGGCAATCAATCAGTAAACAAATGGGTCACTTTTAAAGAACTAGAGGACAATTTAGGTGTACCTTATGGTCCTTATCTTCACCTCTGTAAACATCTACTACTGGTTCACCCATCTGAGCGTCAAAAAACTCCGGTTTGAATTACCAAAGAGCTACCTCACAAAGACACGAACTGTGTATACCGTGGCCTGTAACGAGCATGGACATACCATCAATGCGCTGGATCTCAAAAAAAGACCAAGAATAAGCTCATTCAATATGGAGACAAAAGAAAACACTAAAAAAATGTAAGCAGTGTAGTAGAAAGGAAAAGCTTAGGAAAATATGTAGCAAGGAAAGGATCACATGCCCATGTGTTGGATTCTACTCTTTTTTCTTTATCCCCCTATAATTCAATTACCGCTTTCAGCTTTGTCCGGTAATGACAAATTTGTCTGTCCCTCGTACTTCTGGAAGGTCCTAAATGGTAAATCCAATCAACAAGAAGAAAACAATTACATGAAGAGAGAGAGAGACAACCCATATCATGTTTCCAAAGATGATTAACTGTACTATTTCCAGTTCGATATAAAAAGTTTAAACTTTTTGAGAAAGAATGTATGATTGGTTAAAAGAGAAAAGATGGGGTAGTGTTTACCAAATCTTCAATGAGGAATTAAGATTGGTTGGCAGAGTTATGGAGGTTCAACAAAACAAAGTGGGCACATTGAATAACCAATGTGCTACAATTTTCTCTGAAAATACCTTCAGATTATCGTACTCCGGGCTTCAGAGAGAACCATGATAACCCCAAAAGCAAAGGCATTGATCAGATCAGCCATGGAAAGTAGATGGTAAGGAAGGCCCACTTCAAAAAGCTGTGTACGTAGTAGAGAGAGTGACTGACAGGTGTCCCTTAATTGAATTATCACAGACTACTCAGGCCATGTCTGGACCCTACGATGGAATTAGTTGAACAAAACGACATTGAAACTTTATCGTCAAAGAAATATCATAACGGGGAAGAAACGACATCGTATGATTTGTAACTTCTTGAGTTCATACGGCGTTCCCTTAATAAAGGATGCCCAAAACAAAACATAAATGCATGCTACCCAAGTGGTTGGAAGATTAAAATTCGAAATAATCTTTTAATGAGGTTCTATATAACATCATGTAATGTAAGGCACTATTTTAATTCAAAAGTTTAAGCTTATGCCCATAATTCATAATTCCTAAAGTTAAAAATTTGGCTCTAATACTAATTATTGATTAGATAGACAATGGGGGAAGTTTTCAATATAAATCCCGATTTGGAACATTAAAAGTCATATTGGGTAGCAATTGAACCATTTTTTTTATTTTATTAAGATAATGTCTAAAAAATGTTATATCAATATCTCACTTAGACGCGGACGAAATCAGGGAGATTACGGAGATTAAGGGTCTGTTTGGTTTGCGGAATAGACCCCTAAAATTGAATGATTATTCTATTCTTATGGAATAGGAATTCTTTTATTTGGTAGGGGTTTATTTGTAGGAATAGTTATTCTCATGAAAATGACTAATCTCATACACATAAGAATATGTATTTCTTATGGAATTTAATAGATTTTCCAAAACACCCTTTATTATTTTTCTTTTATTTTAACCCCAGCTTTTTTTAAAAAAAAATAAAAAATAAAAAACCTAAAAATTTATTCATCATCTTTCATATGTTTTCCCGCATTTTCTCACCCTCCAAACAATGCCTATCTTCCTAGATCTCCAAAACCCTAACCCTGTTTTTATTCTCTCACTCTCTCACAATAGGATCGTCCTTCTCCGGCGACACGTTAGCAAAGATCTTCGTCGCCGGCCATCGGGGCTTGGTCGGCTCAGCCATCGTGCGGAAGCTTCGCCACCTGTGCTTCACCAACCCCATCTTGCGCACCCATGCCGAGCTCGACCTGACCCTCCATAGCGACGTGGATGCCTTCTTCGTCCCCGAGAAGCCCCGGTTCGTGATCCTCACCGCGACCATGATCAGCGGCATCCACGCTAACAGCACCTACTCAATAGACTTCATCGACCAAGGCCACCCCAAATCGACCACCCTGGGGCACCTCGGGGGTCCACGCCCAAGGTGCTCCGGGGGTGTTGCGACTACCCCCAAGTCATGTAGGGGATGGCTGGCCACCCAATGCCGTAATTATAGGTTTTTTATTTTTTACTTTTAAAGGGTAAAATTTTTGGTAATTTTGATTTAATTCCCTTTATAATATATATATTGTTATCAAACTAAGAAATATGAATAATTATTCTATTCTACCTCCCTCTATTCCTATTAGTAGCTATATATTTTTTTAACGGAATACTCAATCTGCAAACCAAACAAGCCCTAAGGGGCTCCGATTTTGAAAATTCCTTTATATTATACATATAGAGAGAGAAATTTTCATTTATCCTGTTTGAACTATTATATATTTTACAATATCGCCCTCAAATTATCAAAAGTTATAATATGGGTATTCGATGTTTCAGTCCATTTGAGTCCCTCCCACGGTTAAGATTTTTCTAACTAATATGTGAAATGTCTCTTATATCTTTATAAAAATACAAATTTACAAATTATTAAAAAGATTAAAAAAACAGAAAATAAATAAAAATAAAACAATAGAAGAGAAAGAAAAAACTAAAAAGAAGGGGCGGCAAGTCGTGGGTCACCAAGGCCCACAACTAATTGTGGCATGTGGGTGTTTTTTTTTTTCTTCTTTTATATATATATATATATATATATATATATATATAAAAGAAGAATGTTAGGCTTACAAATAAATTTTACAAAAAAAACATTTACAAACTGATGTGGTACAACATGATTAGACATAAGATACGTTTAAATTTTGAAAAACCTAATCATGTTGTGTTACATCAGTTTGTAAAAATTTTTCTGTAAAATTTGTTTGTAAGTCTAGCACTCCTCATATATAAATGAGATATTTTAGTCATTTTCATTCCATTATGAGTTAGTGAAAATTTATAATGAAATGTGGGATTAAAAGGGACTAAAACATCGGACATTGCAAAACTCATGATAGTCAATTAGACAAGAAAGGAAAAGTGGGAGTATAAGAGCTACATTTCCTTAAATAATCGTAACCAAACAATCGTGACCCATCCTCAACTTGTGCTGGATTCAGCCCAGACAACATTCCCTCTAACTTGCCTTGCATTTTTCCTCTCAAATGCTCTTAAGCTACTCAATCACCTTCCCCACATAATTTCATGCTCACTAAACATCACTCTCCAACATTCCGTATATATATAACTCAATAGTCTTTTGCTGTTTAACAAATCGTACCTCAAACCCCAAAACCTTCTTGTTTTCTTGCAATGAAAACCAATTGTTGTTCCCAATTGCTCCAATTACTCTTCGGGTTGGCTCTTCTATTGGGTCTATCGAAACCCGACCCGGATCCGCTTCAAGATTATTGCGTTGCGGATAACAGCAGCCCACAATCTCTGTTCCTCAATGGTGCACCCCCTTGCATTGACCCAAATCGAGCAACCCCTTCCGACTTTGCCACGTCCGCTCTATCCAAGCCCGGCGATACGCGCGCCAACTTTGCCGGGTCCAATGTCACACTAACCAACACCGTCAATTTGCCTGGGCTCAACACCATGGGCCTGACCCTGGCCCGAATCGACATAGAGGCCAATGGGTTCGTGCCACCGCACTCACACCCGCGGGCCTCGGAAGTAACCATTTGCCTCAAGGGCGAGCTGGTTGTGGGCTTTGTGGACACCTCTAACCGCTTCTATACACAGAAACTGCTGCCCGGTGACTCATTTGTTTTCCCCAAGGGTTTGATCCATTTTCTCTCCAACGCCGACGAAACGCTCCCGGCGCTAGCCGTGTCGGGGCTCAATAGCCAAAATCCTGGCGCCCAGCTCGCATTGTTAGCCTCATTCGCAACAAAGCCTGGGATTCCTGACGAGCTATTGAAGAAGGCGTATCAAATGAACGGCCTAGATGTGGCCAGGATTCGGAGGAACCTTGGAGGGTGATGTTTATACTTTCTGGAATACTAAGGTGACAACTCGTGCTATCAGAACATTTATGTTTGCTTGTGCTGTTGGCCATGGGGAAGCCCATCTTCTTTCCAGGTAAAAAGGACTAGGCCAGCTGTCACGTTGTGATTCTATTGTTTTTTTAATTTAACTATTTCTATCAAATAGTATGAGATTGCTTGAGTAATATCAAACAATAAATGCAGGCAAAATGGATTGATTGCTTTGCATCATTTAAGCAAAAATCAGGGGTGTAATATGATTGAAATCAAATTCCACCGAAAGAATTATGGTAACATTAATTAAGGTAAAACTAATCAAGGATTTAGACTAAGTGTTTTTAACAAATTATTTTGGGAAAATGAAATGATCCCATTAACCCTCACAAAGCTTCAATAATGTTGCACAATAGCTCCATGATAATGACATTTGGAATTTGGATATTGAATTCAACTCCTGCTGTGCTATTGGAACGGAACAAAAAGAAAATGAAATGTGAATGCTCCAATTCTTTAGTTCAATAAGTGTGGAACCTCCTGGCGTGAGAGGAATATTTCTTTTCTGTTAATTTTTCATTTTCTTGGTAGGTGAGAGGGATTTTTCGCATATCTCATTAGCTTCTATAATCTTCCCAACCTTATGTCATGACACGTCGTCTTGAAGAAATTTGGCTGTCAACATCAACAGGAACATGAAAGGAAGAGGCATGAAACTTCGTAGCAAATTGAATGAGAAAAGAGACATAGGTTGTTGACTTGGATCCTGCATCGCACATTAATATTATCCACACGTATATAATATAATAACACAAAATATTAAGGCGATGGGTATCCGAAGCCGAAGGGATTGAAAATGCTTATCAATGGCAGAACAAAATATCGTATACATTATTATTGTTTCTTGTTTCTACTCTTCAGCCCATCATATGAGCTTCGACGAGGTCCACTGTGAATCTGTGATCGATTCAATCATCACGGGATAAAGTGATTGTCCACCTTTTCCAATTTATTTTATTTTATTTTACTTTTAAAGGAAAGAAAGTAAAGTAAACGACAAAAACGGACCTGTCACCACTTGATGAGCCAAAACAAAGAATTATGTAAAAACAAAATGGAAACTTGAAGCGAAGAACGAAGAACAGCTGTGTATTTTGTGAATATGTAAAACCAATTATTCTTTCTTCTGAGTTCTGCCCCAAAGTATCATTCCAAAGACCCATTACATTTTACATGCGGAGAAATCAACCCACCAAAATTGTTCCAAAGAAATGGAACTACAAGAAAGGAATCGAAATCTCAGATGTAAGAACAAGAAGTACAAAAGATGGAAACAAGAAACCAAAAAGAATGTAGAAAAAATTGGAAAAACCAACGGAAACCCATCAATCCCCTTCCCCAAAGGATTGCCCCTCTAAACCAATCTGTACACGGCTAACAAAGAATTCTCTGAACAATGTACCAAAGAATCAGAACTAGTAACCCGAATACCCAACCAATGCCGGAGGCGACGTCAAGGAGGAGGAGAATCCAGAAGACTGATCCTTTGCCCTGTAAAGATCGTACGGCTTCCAAACAATGTCGAGGGGGCAGGATTTATTGGCATCTAGGCGAACCCAGGGTTTGCCCTTCCCACTCCAGTGAAGCAAGCTGACGGGGCCAGGGTGTAAAGACCTACAGCTACCCTTGACATTATCGCCGCCGAGACCGTGCTGGTTCCACCGGTGATCAATGGGCTCCACGTTCCCGCCGAACACTAGCAAGAACGGTGGGAGCGAACCCAGATCGTAGATCCTTCTTTTCCTTTGCAACTCCATCCAATTCTCGATCCTCCTCCTAAAGTTCCCTTCTCTCCACCTCACCAGGTCCATCACCATCACGCCGGTGTTGAAATAGCACGGGTTTCGGGAGGCGAAGACCCGGGAGAGCAACGGGTCGGACCAGAACGAGTCCGTGAAGTACTTGGTGAAGTTTGCGTGGCAGTACTCCGGCGCTCCGATGACCCGGGAGCCGGTGAGCTTAGAGCTCCAGAGCCTGTGAATGTCGTCGACGACGATGACGTCCGAGTCCAGGTAGATGACGCGGTCCACGCACTGATCCAGAATGTCACCCAAGTAATTCCTCGCGTAGTTCAACGGATTCTCGAGGGCTAACCGGATCGACGAGGAGATGAGGTTGATCACCGTGTCCTCGCGGAAGATATAGACCTTGAAGTTGAGCGAAGGGAAAGTGGATCGGACGAGTTGGGTCAATTGCCGTGGGCTCGCCGGGTCGAATTCCGCCGAGATGAAGTGGAAGAACACGTGCTCTGGGCACGAGGCGTGTCGCAGAACCGAGTGAACAGCTGCCATGGAGCCACGTAAATACTCCGAGTCCAAAGTCATCGCGATATGTACCAACGACGCGTCACACGACGACACATAATCCCTGTTGCTCGACACGGGGCACTCCGCTCCGTTACGGTAGTCCGGCGCCTCATCGAACTGGTCGAACCCGTGGAGCCCCGACCCATATCTATCCCCACCGCCGCCGATTATAGCCGGAAACGACCGGATACCCAGACAAAACGGCGGTAACAGAAGCGAAACAAGAATTAATAAAACGGCTGCGCTTAATCGGAAGAGAACCATTTATGGCGTTCCCTTCCAAAAAGCCAAGAAAGAAATGAATGGGCTTTCTTTGTGATTTTCTTGAAAATGAAATACAGGGCGATAGTTAAAGGGTCATATTTCGCATTCAAAGTGAAAGAGAAATGGGAAAAGAAAGAAACGGTCAATGCGTAAATGAAACTGCTTGAAATGATAAAAATGGAGAAGAAGACGAAGGAAAAGACCCAACTTGGTTAATTTTTCTTCGTCTTCCCAGTGCGTTTCAATGGCTGCTGTGCCTTTTCTCTGATGGAGAGAAGGAAGGAGACTGCATATTGGGAAAGGAATTACCTACTTATATGGGATTTGATTACCGTCTCTCTGGTTTGTTTTATTATTATTATTATTATTATTATTATTATTACTTTTTTTTTTTTTAAAGGAAGGGAATGGGAAAGGACCTGATTTTATTTTATGTACTAATAAGCGGGACCTTCGTTATTATAACGATGCAAGGAATAATTTTTTGTAAATATATTTAATTATTAATGTATTTGAATGGAGTTTACGTTAATACCAGGGGAATATATATTTGAAAGATTTTAGATTTATTATTATAACATATATATTTACGGTTTTAAATCGAAAAGAATGAAACTATTTAACAGTCGTTTTGCCCACGCACATTACAATGCGGCTCCTGTAGGTTGTACTCACTCCTTTTTTTTTTTTCTTTTTTTTTTTTGTGTAGATGATTTTATTAATCAAGAAAAAAAACTTTCCTAAGAGATGCTAAATTTTTTTATTGTATTATCATGTACAATAATTTTCAGAAGTGAAACTCGTTTTTATCTTTATTTTTTATTTTAAAAAATAAACAATATTATTACTAAGAACACATCCTTTTAATATAATTATTTTTTATATGCGATTTCCAGTATCGAATTTATTAGGATTGAGGACATCAATGCTTAGATTAGACAATAGGCATGGGTTGGCCTCTTTTGACAGTTGGATTCCCGCTTCATGAACGCAATAATGGGCACGGGAAGTTCTATGTACAGCTTTAAATATTTCCATCTTTTCCTCCGCTTGTATAGCTCCACAATAACCCTAAATAAATAAATAAATAATAATAATAACAACAAAACAATCAAAACCAAATATTTTTAAAATATTTAAAATTATTTTTATCTTTATATTACATAAAAAAAAAAAAATCTAAAAAGATTTATCAAACAAACCCAGAAGCTTTGAGCAGAGAAAAACAAAAAGAAGCATGGAAAATTGGTAAGCCTAAAAGGATTAGCAATTTAAGCAATAAATCAAAGTGATTCATTGACCTAAACGCCCATTTTCATGATGAGATGTCCTTCTTGACTAAGAAAACACCTATTTTCTCATAAAATAGTGTCGATTATTTTAATAGTTTTTAAGGGGCTTTGGTCATTATTGTTAAAACAAGAGGCTCTACGTGTACAAATTTGATTGTATTTAGTAAAGACATTCAAAGGAATTACTTAAAATATTTTAAAAGGATAAAGCTTTCTCTTAATTCTTAAATTAGGCTATACAAACTAAAAATGCATATAATTTCGTGTTTTAAGGGTAGATGTCAATTTAATAGTCTAAATTTATTATTAAATTTTCACATTAAATTTCCAAGTTATGCCCTGATTTTGTCCATTATTAAATTGGACCTTCTTTTTTTTTTTTACCATATTTGTCTACGAATCTTTTCCTTTTTTAGTTGCTCTACATTGGATTCTAGAGGGATATTATCTCGATTATAGCTAGGAAAATACGGTTTAAAAAAAAAAAAAAAAAAAAAAACTTGTAACACTATTATATATCATCTCTAAACTGTCCCAAAAAAAAAAAAAAAAAAAGAGGAAAAGTTCCCATGACAGGCAGTGATTCAGTGGAGGGTCACACAATGCAGCAAAAGAGAGAGGTGGACCAGCTCAGCGGGATGGTGAAGGCAATCACTTCCCCTTGTTTGGAAGAAAGTAATATTCTTTCCCTCCAGTAATGATAAGCCAGCTGTGTGCCCATAGAAACCAGCTGTGATTCTAATTGCGATTGATGTTGACGGCTGCGATCAGTGCTCTGACCCTCAACGGCTCCTCGTCCCATGTGATCACGTGCTCTCCCATCTTCGGCTTCGGCTTCGGCTCACTCGCTTCCTTCGCGTATTTGAATACGCTGTCTGTGCATGCACGTTATTTATAGCTGAACAGTCTCTTTCCCCCCTTCAAGCATGCACCGCTAACTAAAAATAATTCGAAGCATATTTGATTGATATAGTTCAATAATTACAATATCTTATCTTATAATATGCCATTATTCAGGCAAATTACTTCTTTTTATTAAATTCAATATCTGATAACATTGAGGTTCATCATATTCCTATTCACTTACCCATACGTAAGGAACTAAATAATCTTTAATATATATATATATATATATATTAAAAAAGAGTAGTAGCTAAGTTGTGTGAATTGAAGCATTTTGTTGACTTGGAAAGAAGTCGTAGGGTGGGTTGAGTGCACCAGAAGATTTGAGACATCACATGATCACATCCCTTCGCCGCTATGCTTCATCTATTGGAGGATGCAGTGAACTTTCCGTCTCGAACAATCAATAGACGGAATATTTCATTCATCCAATAATATTTTTCTCTTGACTCGCTTTTTAAGTCTAATTAACATTAACGTGTTGTGCTTTTATACCCAAAAGCAAAGTGAGTGTTGGAAAAAGCCAGAGAACAAAAGAAGGCGGTTGTTCCGTTGCTTAACGCTTACGGACCGCGTAGATTAGAACCGACAGATATTAATCCTTCCAAAAATTGGTCAATAAAATTGATTTTTCTGTGCCATTTCTTCTTTATTTATTGAGTTAGATATTCTAGCGTCTATACATGGAGATATGTAGATATTCTACATATCACGAACGAAATGTACAGCTACTATACATGGAGATTATGAATCATTCATTGAATCCACGATGATTAATTGTTATTTCTAGATTATACGTATCTAAATTCTCATAAATATAGAATGATTGATGGGTTGGCAGCTTTCAATTTCCATCAAGATTTTTTTTATGATTTGTTGCTTAAATTATTACGAAATTTAGGCAGCAATTATGAAGGATTCAAATTACTAATTTAAACACTAAATTGGATAATCCAAAGAATAAAACAGATGCTTTGGCTCTCCAACGGTCTTACCAAAAAACAAATAAAAAGGCCATCAAATTTTGTTGTTTTATGAACAGGTATTGTAAGGTGGAGTCAGGTGAAATAATTGATAGTAATCAATTGGGGTTGGATGGAATTAAATTGGAGCACCAACCAACTTGCAATAAATTAACACTGGAAATTTTAAAAAGCTTTACTTCCCCAATGCCTCGTTTGGGAAGCAATTAATCTCCCTCTTATAAAATAAAAGCAATTAATCTCTCTCTTAGAGTTCCAACGTGGTCTGGTGGCTTCTGAAAATGGATTCCCTCCCTCGCTCCCTCGCTCTGAAATATGCTCAAAACTCACTGCCCCCTACCGCAATATAAAATCAAACTGGTCAGAATGTCTGTTTCTGTATCCACGATAACGTATAATCCTACGGTCAGGATTGTTCTTAACCGACAGGACCTGAATTTTTTTTATTTTTTATTTTTATTTTTTTGAACTGAGGTGCTGCACGTGTGCCGGTGTGGGATAAGAAGGGTAATTTTGCACTTTTTGGGAGATTCGAAGGACGTAAAATAAGATTGTGTTTGTGTCGTTCGGTGAATAATGAAAGTATTGGGTGGTGGGAAGTTGGCAAAGTAGGTGTTGTGTCAGTGTGGTGTAGGGTGCAATGCATAGGATACTCTGCCTGTGATGCTAAACTAGCACGGACCGGGACCGATTGCCCCTCGCTCAAGCAGGCTCGGACGGTGCCGCGCTGTCCGCATATCAAATGGGCCATGGGTGGAGGAGGTAGGACCCGTCCTCTGTATTGGGCCCCACAGAACAGAAGGACCGTCGGATCGGAGAGGGATCAATCCTATTGGCTATTGCTGACCACCTCAACTAGCCCGTGAAATGGGCGTGCTTCGTGCTTTCTTTACCACAAAATTACATGAACATGTGATATTTTGCGACACCGATAAACCTTTATAAACCACCGAAAGACACCGTAAATTAAGCGTATAGTCGACCGTTTTGTTATACAATTGAAGAATGGCGTATGTTGTCATACCTCCATTGGTTATATAGATTCTTAAAAGTAGCATCAGCTGTGAACTCTTTCGACTATGGCTTTAAATATTAAGAAAATCCTGGCCCTAGATTTAGGTGTCGGGAATGGGAACTACGAACCTCGTGTTTCAAATGGGGAATGGCATGCATGCATGATGTATATATTATACACGGATATACAGTGGGGAACTAAACATTGAACTGTGGGAACAAAACTGAAATAAATAAATAAAGACTTTTGGGGTTAAAAAATTAATTTTGGAGGGGATATTACATAAAAAATAATAGAATTTATGAGTACTTGTAAAATTTTAGGGCCATATTAGCCCCCCAAAGCCTTACCTAGTTCTGCCGCTGCTAATATACTTTTGGGCCTAAACGACATATCTCAATGGGCTAAGCAGGCCCATTAGCTGCCCATCCAGAGAACAAAGGAGAGTGCACCACAGGAAATAACTGCCTTATTACCTCATCCTTACTATGTTGTTATTTCCAATAATGAATCATGCAACACCGTGAACCTGGTAATATGATCATTTTCTTAATAATGACGTCAGAGCTAATGCTTCGACAGGCTACTGCTGAACACAATATTTGTATGATGAATTTTCATAAAGTTTTTAAATGTTATTAAGAATAAGAATGATTATGGTTTGTTGGGTTGTTGATAAAGAAATATGCTTGATAAAGTATATTTGACATGGAAATGGCCTCATATACCTAAAATTACCTATTATATTGTAATCTTTTCAGGATTGGTATCGATCCTCAGAAGAAGAAAAAAAAAGAAAAAAAAAAAAAGTCGAATCCATAGGTTAGTTCTTATTGGATTCCAATCATCGACCCGACTGTATCGTCATAAACAGGCCATTGAACTAAACAATCAACGGCCACAACCAAATTACACCGCAGTAATAGCTATAAGTGCAATTAATACGGATCAATTCGCTGCTTGCACCGGCCAGCAGATCTATGGATCTGGATCCACCGAAATTTTTAGGAAATTTCAGTTTCTGAAATTTCAGATCTAAGCCGTCTATTTTTCATCCAATAGTCATTATTTTGCCACGTGTCCTACTACTAATAAAATAATAATATTTATTATTTTATTATTTTATTAGTAGTGAAACACATGACAGAATAATGACCCTTAAATAAAAAATGGACAGCTTAGATTTGAAATTTTAGAAACTGGAATTCTCTAAGAATTTCAATAGATCCTAATTTGCAGATCTATTGGGCCAATTTCGGGATTTCCAGACCTTTCGGTTCAACTCATTTTGGTCTAAATTTTTTTCCCCTTACCTAATTTTCTCAACAACCAATTGAGGTGAACCATGACCATCCATAGCCCAAAAAGAAGAAAGAAAAAAGAAGACCCATTATGCCACAACCAACATACCTCCAAATTCTCCAATCACAGCCCACTATCATCCACTAACCAGAGTGAACCTCTGCAGCATCAAACCATCTGGAGAAGGATCTCCATTTCAAATGAAATGGAGGGATCCATTTAGTTATTTTTAGGAGGTATTTTTGTTTTTTTTTTTTTTAAAAAAAAAAAAAAAAATGTAAAATTACAAAATTACCCCCCTGAAAATAACTAAATGGATCATGGAGAGGATCCAGGTCCAAACCACCTACATCCACACCCTTGTGGCTAGAGGATCGAACCCCTTCGCAAAAAACTAACTATTGCTTAAAACCCATCGGAACCAATACCATTAGATACACAGAATAAGATTTTATTTTATTGCATCATCAAATCAGTTTTGGGTCAACATCCCGTATACCACAAACACGTCATACTATGAAGACATCCCCCAAGGAGAAAGAAAACTAGTATGAAAAATGTCAAATACCTTTTCTTTTATTAAAAAAATGCGAATACAGGATGTCCACTTGTAAATATAGGAGGCAACTAGCAAGAAAACAAACCCACAACTCTAGCAATTAACAATTAACAGAAATAAGGGGAGTTGCGCAGGAAAAACTCCTCATCCTTAAATGTTTATATTCAGATATTCTGGAGCACGAAAATATTAAAATCAATCACAGAAATATCAGATTGTAGGCTCCCCCAAAAAAGTAGTCAGAATGTAACAATTCTGCCACATAGCTACAAGAATCAGTTTCCTATACAAAACAAGGAATGAAATTCAAAAACCAAGATGAGATGACCATCTTCACTCAAACCTCTTATTGTTCCTAGGGGTTTTGGCAACCTCCAACATAAATGTCAAATTATGGAAGCACAGCTCTGAGTTCTTTCCTATCTGGTCCAAAAGCCTGCAACCGAAATTAGAAAAATCAACATCACAACGCACAAAAAGTTTAATCAGGTGTGAATCTATAGCTTCATCCATAAATGCATGATCCAGCAGCCAATTTGTAAAGCTGATACCTCATTGCATTAAGTGATTGTTTTCAATATTAAGGTCTTAAAATGGAAGAAACCAGGAACAATAACATTGAAGACATTGACAACAAAAAATAAATAGAAATGGTGGAAAGAAAAAGTACCTCAACTCCTAATCCTTTGGCATACACATTGGAAAATAGTTCAGAAGGTTCCGGCATTGGACTTTCCTGGAAATATTGGAAGGATTGAAAAAAATAAATCACCATCAGCTGTTTGAAAATACTCAATAATGTATCTCTATAAATTGCAAAAGATAAAGAGTACGCAAGCTACAAATAGGAACAAGAACTGCAAAACAATTTCAAAACTACAACTGCAGTCATGCTTCTTACCTTGGCTTGAGCAATGGCTTCATCAACTTGTTTTCTTATTTCCTTCTCCAAATCCTGCAGAGGGACAAAAATTTTTATTCAGTTCTGTTCAATCATTATATCCAAATTTATAACTTCATCATGAATTCAGAGTATACTTCCAGGAAGACAATGCCTGTCAGGAATATCCCAAACATCAAGTATGATGATGATGAAGAAAAGGGGAAATTAAAAAATTGCATCTAAACCCAATCATGGAAATTTTCACACCAAACCAAAATCAAAACATTGAATCCCAATCATGCAAATTCAAGTACGAAGTCAAGTGTCATAAATTACCTTTAGCTCCTTTTCAGTAGCTAGATCATGAGATAATACCAGCTTTCTTACTCTTTCAACTGGATCACGCTCCTAGAATCAGATTGACAAAAAGAGAACTCTAAGATAGGAATCCTTCTAAATAAAATAAACAGATGTTTCCATCAAGGGAAATAGTGTTAAGCAAGGATCAACCTGTCTCACACCAGAAATCTCATCGCGAGTGCGGTATGTGCTTCCAGGATCAGACATGGAATGACCATGGTACCTGTAAGTGTCCATTTCAAGAATCTGACACCAGCATCATGAAAAATGAATCAGTTAATAAGTCTGTAGAAAGGAACTAAATATTGCTTAATTAAAATAAAAATTCATGCATCAACTTTCACTTCTAAGCCAAGTTTATATAATGGCATTTTATTTTATTAAGCGCATAACCATCATTTTCCATCACTAGTAGAAGTGCAAATAGAAGCCTACTAAAGTCCGGAACAAGTATTCAACTTTGTATTAGGAGCAGAATGCAGTAATTTGATGAATGAGCAAATGAAACCATATCTTTTCCAATTGGTGATCTAAAATGAAGCCCAACCAAGCCCTTAAAAGTTAAAGGTGCATCCAGCCCAAACTTACAAAGTCCTAAACCCAGGCCTTAATGACTCAACAAATTGCAGTGTTTGCCCCATGCAACACTAGTCTATTGCTTGGATCAAATGCCCCAAATCCCAGAATCCATTCCCGAAGAATCACACTTTCTCTCCTCTACTAAAACAAAGCTGCAAAGGCATCTCTTAAACATAAAGGCTGCAGAATTTTTGGCTCTTCAGTAGCTTCCCAAATTATCTTTCAAGGAAATAAATTCTACTGGCACAAATAATTGGCATCACCTCCCTTCAAACCTCAATCAAGATCAGGTAAAAGATATTCAACAGAGTCCACAACTCCTAACAAATTAAATGTTCTGCATTCTAGCAGCCAAGCCACAAGAATAAAGTTGAAGTACCGATGAGAAGCCTTCCTACAAGGGATGCTAATCACAGAGTTTATCCAGCAGTATTTGATTTCTTAGCTCATACATTGGAAATATGAACTTGAGAACGAAGAGAATCTATTGAGTCATAGGCCACCATATCTTGTTGAATCAGGCAAGGGCAATCAAAAAAGATGTTTTCAAACTGAACAGGCATATGTCGGGCTAAACTCGAACCAATTTATTATCCTACAACTAAATATACAAATATGTTTCAGATTTAGCAGAATAGCAGAGAAGGATTTGTGTAGCCTGTCCCAAGAAGTTGGATCAAGATTATCTTGAGCATTATCTTTTTTTCCATATATACCATTCAATTGTGCTACATCTGCCCCAAGTAATAGTGTTTGTTGAGTACTCGTCGTTCCTATGAATAATAGTTTCCAAAAGGAACTTTGAAAGAACATAATAGCAGAACACGTGAAGAAAAACTCACAATGGGCCCATTCTTCAAAGCGTGCTCCTTGGCAAATTTGCACGCCTGTTTCACAGCAAGGACATCCATGCCATCTACCTGTTACAAGTATAAAATTATTTAACAACCAATAGCAATATTTGATTCAACCCAACCTCGTTGTACTCAAAGCAACAACTCCAAAATGACCAAAAAATTCAGAACAGATATACAAAATATAATATAGTAAGCATACTTCATAGATTCACTCTATCAATCATTATCTTAAATAATTCATAGATTCAAGCACTCACCACAGGACCCCTATAAATCTTAGATCTGCAGTATCTTAAATAATTCTTATTCTTCGAAGGTTAATCCTCTAGCTTCAATCTCTGAACCAGTGTATAACATATATAAAATCAGCTAACATAAGCTGTTAAATACTGCATAAAGTGCAATTTATACTGACTGGATGTTTGCAACGTTTTATTAAAGAAAGAAAATGCACATCATAAAGCTTTCCAATCAGGATTTAGTGCTCCAGGACTACCACACTTTGATTCCAACAAAAAGAGAAAGGGGATAAAAGCATCAATTGGGGGGGGGGGGTTTGGTGAGGGAAGGGTCATGGAGAAAAATAACCATAATAAGACAGATGAGAAGGCCAATTATATGTCACACAAGAGAGCAACCCTCCAAAATCTATACAGAGCCAGCAAATTCAGCAGAGAGGAAACAAGAGCCTTGAATTTATATCCCTTAGACAACCCCACGAAGATTGGGGTGGGGGTTGAAGAAAGCTAGTCAAACACTCACTCAAAATCTCCCGACATTAACAAAACAGAAAAGTATTCAACACATAATGTTAGATTCCACGAGCCATTTTCACTGAATCCTAGTTTAAGTTGCATATGGTATCTTAAGGTTGAACAACTTATAAGCACTTTAGAGTCATTCATATTCAATGTTAAAGCAGCCTAACTACATCTAAAATGCACCAAAATTCACAATCCATAAAACATTCCCATGAGTGAGCCACAACACTTGGACGATGAAGGTCAAAAACATTCACATCCTTGCATTGGTCTCACCAAAACAATAAATGGGGCTCCAAGAAAAACAGTTGAGAGAGAACTGATGTCACACAACAGGCTCAGCCACTAAAACGATCAACATATTTATGAAGAGGAATACAGAATTGCATAGACTTTATCAGCTTCTAACGGATTATTCAAAGATAAATCACGTATCACTGTATTGAATACCAAAAACTAAATAGTCACTGGGGCTTTGAAGAACAAAAATTTCCTCCAAATTTGTTTGGAGGAAATTTTCTTCAACCTACTCTAATAAGTAACAAGTGTCATCTCTTACATATTTTCTTTAATATTTTAACAGTCATTTATTGTCATTTCACTAATCTAGGAACTCAAACATTAATTTTTTATAAACCCAAAAATGTTGAAGGACACTTGTCACTTATTAGAGTAGGTTGAAGAAAATTTCCTCCGAACCAGTTTGAAGGAAATTTGTCTCCTGCTTTGAAACACATAATCCGCAAACTCTGAAAACACTCATACTATTAACACCATGGTGATCTGATATTTTATACCACACAGTTACTTCCTAGACAACAGAACATTTTTCACTTATCACAAAAATCATCTGAAACTAGCAAAAGAAAAAAAGCAGTAACAACATAAGCATAACTAGAAGTCAATATCCAAAATCAAATACAATAATTGAAAAGAACGTGAATTAAACTCGCCTTCAACCCAGGAACATAATCCCCACGCTTGTAGTAGGAGGGACTCTTCGCTGCTCTCCACTCCGCCGTTCCCATACCATCTGCAATAACCAAACAAATCCAAATCAAAATCACACAGCAAAAACAAAACCATAAAACGAATAAACAAAAACTCAAATTTCAACTAAACTCAATTTAACCCTAAATCTATCATTTCCTTACAATGATTGTTCTCGCAGACCAAAATCACCGGCAGATCCCAAAGCGCGGAAATGTTCAAGGCCTCGAACAACTGTCCCTGATTCGCAGCACCGTCACCGTACAACGCGAACGACACCGTCCCGTCCTTGGAGTACTTCTGCGCGAAGGCCAAGCCACAACCTAGCGGCACTTGAGCCCCGACGATGCCGTGACCGCCGTAAAACCCAGCCTCCTTCTTGTAGAAGTGCATAGAGCCTCCCTTTCCTTTGGAGCAGCCGGCCTGGCGTCCCATGAGCTCGGAGAAGATCTCGAGAAGGGTACCGCCGCGGCCGAGGAACGTGCAGTGGTCGCGGTAAGCAGTGATGATACTATCCTTCTTTGTGATCGCGGCCTCCATTCCCACGGCCACGGCTTCTTGGCCGTCGTAGAGATGGCAGAAACCGCGGATCAGCTTGGCCTTGTAGAGCGAGTCCGCTGCGATCTCCATGCGCCGCATCGTCGCCATGTCGCGGAAGAAGGTGAGGAGCTCCTTCGGGTTAGTGTCCACGGAGCGCGAAGGCGGGTCGCACTGGTGCGCGGTGAAGGGCAAGGAGGTCTCGATTGTGAAGGTTCTGCTGTCATCGGCTGCAGAGGAGGAGATCGAACGGCGGAGAGATGGGGAGTAGGATAAAGCGGCGGAGATGGGCTTCAGGAGATTGGATCGAGATGAGGATGATGTTGAGTGCAATAGGGCCATCTCGACCGTCGGATCGTTCTGGCCGGTGAGCGGAGATTTGTGAGGGGCTTTGGGGCTTTGGTGGGGGAGAGTGCGTGGTGACTCGAGGCAAAAAGGGAATGGCGGACCGAAAAGTACGAGAAATGGCTCGAATTTTCTTTTCTGATTTATGAAGTATTTTCTAGCAAGTTATTAGGTTTGACTAGTCTTCCTACTATCATTATTTTTTTAATTATGTATTGACATTTGACAAGATAGTTGAAATTTTTGTTTTAATATTTTTATGTTCTCAAATTATATATATTAATAAAAAATTTAAAATACAAAATTCTCTTCAAAATATAATATCACATAATAAATATATCGTCACAAAATTTAAAATGTTTAAATGATATGCATTGCAATATACACCGTTATATGATACAAAATAAAATATTAATGGTAAAATAATTTTTTTTTCTATATCCCTTAAAATGGAAATGATTTTATTTCTTAAAATGTCTAATTTATTTATCATAATTCTGTTTTAATATATTTAATAGAATATATGATAGAAAGATCAATGCTGCCTTCAGGCTTCGGGCTTCTGGCTCTTTATTACAAATAAGTCACTATCACAGGCGAATATTGACTACTATAATAGTATAGCGCATGGAATCGTAAGTACACAACAAATGTGCAGCGCATGGCGGGTAGGTGCAGCATTCGAATTCATATATTCTTTAGTTTACATTTAAATAATAGGAGGTGGTCCATTTGGACCATTTGATTAGATTGTCACTTATTACAATCCTGACAAACAGCACTCTCACCTACCTACCCTAAAGGGTGTACAGTATATGTGGTGAGTTATGTTATTCTTTAATTCTTTTAAATAATTTTAAAAAATGACGTGTCTTTTAAAATTATTATTTAATTAAAATTTAATAATGATTAATTATAAATTTAATAATGATTTTAAAAGTTATATTATTCTTTGATAAACACAAATGAAACTTGTAGCATTACTCATATGTGTAGTGGGATGCAAATTTTTTTTTTTAAAAAAAAAAAAAAACACAAATCACAATTTTTTCTTAAAATTTTATTCAACATTTGAGTATTTATCAATTTCAGTCTAACGAGCTCCCACCGGCCTTCCAACCGATCATCTTAAACTCACTGGCCTTCCAACCGATCGTCTTGAACTTACTATTTGTTCCAACAAGAAGCAATTGTGTCATCGATCAAATGCCTTGATTCTCTTATTTGCTCTCAATTTTAGACAAATTGTTTGGACGCTAACCAAATGTCACTCCAATCAAGACTCCTCATGAAATTCACCCAAAAAACTCATTTGAACAAGTTTTAGACCTCATTTATGAGACTTCTGTCTTCACCTATTTTCTTCATGCGAATACCAACCAAATTCTACCACAGGCAAAAAATAATAATAATAATAATAATACTGAATTTAATTGATATAGTTTACAGAATATAAGGAATTGATACTAAAATTAGGAGTGCAATGTGATCCTTGTAGCAATCAATTTGAGTTCTCTGGATTTAGTGGAGGTTTATTTGGACTAATTTAGAACTGAATTTGATATTCAATAAGTAATCAATTTTAATTATGTTATCAAACTTTTTAATACTACGTGTTGTTACAATATAAAATAGTTGATGTATAAAACTTGAACATTGCTTCTTCTTTTTTTTGTTTGAGAAATTAGTTATGTTATACCGAATACATTATTTAGGATATATTCATCGTGTGGGCACATGTAGAAATATGTTAATTAATCTGTTTTAAAAAGTTATTTAAGCTTTATTTGGATATTTGTTCCTAGCAACTAAGTTATTTATGCATATCATGCATATGAGTCACGTCTATAGTTGTGTTATATTTTGGTTTTTATGTAATTTCATAGTCTTTTTTTTAGCATGTAGTTTCATAATCTGTTTTGTGGACTTCATTTTTTGCGATGTAGTTGTGTTATTATTATTATGTTTTTGATGGTTAGATCATAATTAATTCAAAAGTTTTTCACGAGAAAGATAGTGAGTGAACCATTGATGTTGTAAATTTGTTAGCATCTAAGCCAAATCCTTTATTTTTTTCCTTGTATGATATTATTAGTTATGACAAATGTAACATTGTGTGCTTGTGGAGGTAGGTACTAGGTAGTAGGCACAATATGCCACCGAAATTGGTATAATAATAGTGAGTAATACTACACTTCATATTCATTTATTACATGTGTCATATCGTCTGATATTACGTGTTTTAAGTATATATATATATACAAGTGATTGTCACTGTAAACTTCTTTAAAAACGTCATATCAACCAATTACCGATATAATAAAACGAATGTAAATAATAATATTATTCAATTAAGTAATGTTATATACTATATTTTTATTTTTCTTTTATTTCAAAAAGTTCATGTGATTTTTAAAATTACCATTAATTTTAGAATGGATTATTAGATAATTTCAAAAATACATAAACTTAAAAATAATAAAATGAAATAAAAATAATGGCATATAACATTCAATAATAGTGGACATATTTAGTAGATGTGCATTTTATAACTGAACTGTGTGTATGTGTTACAAATGGGCCCAGATGAATAGTAATTTGTGACCCATTTTAGTTGTAACAAATAATTATAAAACGTTTACGTGTGCAATTGTAAGGGGGAAGTGCTAGGGAACAAAACAAATAAATTTAGACAAATTTTTAAACTGACGTGGTAGATTGTGAGTGACAGACAAAAGAGAGGGAATTGCATTTTTTTAATTTTAAAATATTTGCTACGTCAATTTAAAATTTTTTCTTGGTTCATTTGTTTGGTTTCATAACACTTTTCATTATAGGGAATGTGGATAAAGTTGATCAATTTGTGTTCAGTTCTTTACAGCCAGGTTGTCTTCAAAACAACACAATATGTTTTTCTCAAATTTCAATCCATACAATTCACTACAATTTCCTTCAACTTTCATCTTAACACAATCAATTATCATCCATCATCATCCATCATTATTCAATTATTCAGAAAAATTTCATAAGAAAAATTGCAACAATAAGGCTAGTGCATGCCAAATTGCACCACCATCAATGAGTATCGAATCGCGGTTAGTTGATTTCCCTCGCAATCTCTTCTTCATTTTGTCGAATAGTAATGTCTACCAAGTTATCAGAGATTGGAAGGCCACGGAGATTAGGAAGTTTTTTCCTTGAACTTTCAAAGCCATGGCTTGCTTGTTTTGGTTTCCAAAAGAGAATTTGAGATCGGGCTTTACAGTTATGAGAGATGCTGCCCCTGGAGATGGCCGGATATTGCCTCCTTCGGGCCGTGATACAGGTTACACGGCGTGCTAATTTTGCACTCAGCGTGCTCACCCGCCTCCTTCACCTGACCTTTGATTTCTATTTCTAACCACTGGCCCACACCATAGATGAAAGCCAACTGATTTTGGTCGGATTCCGTCGGGCGGATTGGGTGGTCGGCTTTTTTAACATGGATCTTGTGAAATGTGTTTTCTACCAATTACAACATAGCAAATAAATCTATCCAAATTATCTTAGCCCCCTATGGCCCACATAAAAACAAAAACAAAAATAGAAATACTAAAACGACGACGAATCACTTTATCCCCTCAGGGTGCACTTTGAAGGACAAAACAAAATATTCCGTATATAGTATATCCGAAGAGACCCGAGAAATCTCTCCCGCCATGAACACCCTCTCTATCCTCTCACCTCAACACCCTTCCACACTTTCCATTCTCACCTCATCTATTTACAAAACCTCTATATTTTCCCAAACCCTCGCTATTTCGCAAACCCTAGGGTTTTGTTCTCCCAGATCATTTCGCACACCAGCTTCACAACATTCACCACAATTCCGCGCCTCATTCAAGTCCCCGAGTTCACTCTACCCCGTAGAGCCCCTACTCTCCGACGCCGACGATGACGATGATGACGATGACGACGTGGCTGCCGATGAATACGACGACATATCTGGCGACGCGTCGGAAGGAGTCGACCAGAGCGACGACGAAACCGAAATTTCTATTGCCGCAGCAGAAGAGGCGCCGATTCGGCAGGAGGAGTTCAAGTGGCAGAGAGCGGAAAGGCTTTGCAACGAAGTCAGGGAGTTCGGAGAAGATATCATCGACGCCGATGAGCTCGCTTCGATATACGATTTCCGCATCGATAAATTCCAGGTTTACTTCTCTGCAAATTCTCAAATCACAATTATTATTATTATTTTTTTCATTATTTTGTATAAAATTTCAGTGATTCAGTTTGAGACATTTTGAGGTTTTGTGCTTATTTGAGATTAATTAATTTATTTTGGCAGCGTTTGGCTATACAAGCATTCTTGAGAGGCTCATCTGTTGTGGTTTCGGCGCCGACGAGCAGCGGGAAGACTTTGATTGCCGAAGCCGCAGCGGTAGCCACAGTAGCCAGGCAAAGGCGAATCTTCTACACGACTCCACTCAAGGCATTATCCAATCAAAAGTTTCGCGAATTTCGGTATATTAGTCTTTTCAATTTGGTTTAAATAGAACAAATTAAACGCTTTGTTGATTGTGCTTAATGACATTGTATCAATAACGCTTGGTATCTCAGTGAGACATTTGGAGACAGCAATGTTGGCCTTCTTACGGGAGATTCTGCAGTTAATAAAGATGCTCAGGTTTTGATTATGACTACGGAGATTTTGCGCAATATGTTATATCAGAGGTACATTATATCGTAAATTGAACTCTGATCACAGTAGCTTATGGGAATTACTTAGTGAATGCAGCTGCAGTGAGTGTATCTGTGTATGTATGGTGCAATGTCATGGTGAAATATACGTGGGAATATTCATAAGATTCAACATTTCCTATCAACTTAAAGGTTTTGGGATTACAGGTTTTGAATTCGAACACTAAATTCTGACTCTATAGCTTATCTTATCACATGTTGGGGTTTAATTGTTGAGGAAGAGTTTGAGCCCATACTTGAGGAGAGTATTAATATATTAATTTAATGATTAAATTTAACCCATGATTTAAAAATATGGATAAATGATTTAATTTTTCATATTTTCTGGATAATTTTTCTTTTTACTATTTGTTGTCATGGATGTCAGTGATTTGTGTTCATGCTATTAAAAAAAATATTATGGTATGGTTTCTGCGACCCAGTAGCTGGTTGCAGATTGCATTCTATTTCTAGCATAAAACTATAGGAAAACTTTATTGGGACACCTCCTTTATATATTCACCTCTCACTTACATCGTTAATTGGTTAAGTTGATAGTTGAGATCAAAAGGATGATGGTTTACTATATCTTCACATGCAGTGTTGGAATGGTTTCTTCTGATGGTGGACTTTTCCATGTTGATGTGATTATTTTGGATGAAGTTCATTATCTAAGTGACATATCTCGCGGTACAGTGTGGGAAGAGATAGTAAGTACATTTTCTTGTCCAGGATCTCTTTTATTGCTGAATATTTCATCACGTTTTTTCAAGATATGATGTATTCAATATATTTTAGGTTATTTATTGCCCAAAAGAAGTTCAACTTATATGCCTGTCAGCAACCGTTGCAAATCCTGACGAGCTTGCTGGTTGGATTAGTCAGGTATTGTCTTTTATTAGCTGACCTAGTCTTTTAGTATTTCAGATTTTGTGGGATTGTAATAATGCTTTCTTTATATACTTTAGTCTTTTACTTTTGTATTGTTATCAATGTTTTAGTGAGACCAGTTGGCACATGTTGAGATAGCAAGATGGAGGCGTTAATTTTTTTTTTCCACACTTTTTTGCATACACTTAGAATCAAGCTTGTTGTTTGTTTGATAATAAATTTCTGGTGATTGTTTTGGGGCGGGAAATGCAAAGGTGGAACTTTTTGGGCACCGACTGATGTTTTAAAAAATAGCCATGTCTAGCAGATTGAATATCTTCTTTGAATATTTGGCACAGTGAAAGTATTTTGCCTTAGCAATACTTGGAACACTATTTTTGGAACACTATTTTTCCTACTTTATTTCCATGTGGAGTTAGTTACACACACACACACACACACACACACTACCTATTTATATTTTTCTCAAAGGATATCAATATTATGAACTGATAGATTGCAGTCATGTTATAATTACCACTCCTTTATTTGAAGCGAGCAACTTGAGTTTCGATGTCTAGAGAAAATATTTTTTATAGAAGACCCATTGAGATCTTTATAATTGTCTTCTTTTACCTTGTTGGGTGTTGGCTTGTCATTTTTTGCTGGTAGTTCCCTCATGCAATCATTGGCTGTCTCCTGGTATCATCAAATTGTCTTTACTGATTTCATTATTCGGCTTGTGTTTTTAGGAAATACATAAATTATTAGTGTTCATTCACTTCTGCTTGTTTACCATTGCCGATTTGTGATTTTTTTTGGGATGACTGATCTATGGACCTGTGAGAGGATCAACTTTTTCTAATTTTTTAATCATATTTCTAGATTCATGGTAGAACTGAATTGGTAACATCTTCAAAGCGTCCAGTTCCATTGACTTGGCATTTCTCTATGAAGACATCTTTGTTACCTCTTCTTGATGAAAAGGGAACGCGGATGAATAGGTATTGTTTTTAGTAATCGATCCTTATATCACTTTATTCAATATAACTTACAGTTTCTTAAAGGTTAATGCAAGAGTAGGGATGCGTTAATTTTCCATTATTCTTTCTTTTCTCCTCTGCTTTAGTAAATCTTTTTATGGGGATTTGTATAGGATTGTCTAGTTCGTATTTTTGTTGCAGTAGTTGATTCGTTTTCTTTTTAAAACATGTTTTTAATACTTAGGAAAACCAAATTACTTTGTTCAAGCCATAACTTGTATCATATATTTTGCCATGGTTATTCAGTTGAACATTCATGGTGAGAGTGTGAGGTTTGGTTCAGATTTACCATGAGTATATGGTATACTGTAGGACATGTTCTTTTTTTTCTTTTTCCCTCCTTTATTAATTAATTTTGTATGTTATCGCCTCTGTCCAACCTACTCTTTGAACACAGTGGTGGAAAGCTAGTATTGTCAATCATTTTTATTTTCTTTTCTCTAAATTGGAACAGGAAGCTGTCACTCAATTATCTACAACTTTATGCTTCAGGAGTTAAATCTTACAAGGATGGTGGATCTAGAAGAAGAAATTCAAAAAAACATGGAAGTGACATGAAATATGACAATATTGATAGCATGTCTGACGCTCCTCTTTCAAAGAATGACATAAACACTATTCGACGTTCACAAGTATGGGCTTATTGCATCAATTCTCTAATATATGATCTCTATCTACCTGACTTTTAAATTCCCTCAAGAATGACAAATCAATTTGATTATGGGAGTAAATTATTGATTTTCAGGTTCCTCAAGTTATTGACACATTATGGCACCTTAAGGCAAGGGACATGCTGCCAGCAATTTGGTTTATTTTTAGCAGGAAAGGATGCGATGCAGCTGTTCAGTACCTTGATGATAGCAAGCTCTTGAATGAAAGTGAGATGAGTGAGGTCAATCTAGCATTGAAGAGGTTCCGCATTAGGTATCCTGATGCTGTCAGGGAGACTGCTTTAAAAGGACTGCTGCAAGGGGTTGCTGCACATCATGCAGGCTGTCTGCCATTATGGAAATCGTTCATAGAAGATCTGTTTCAGCGAGGACTTGTCAAGGTTGTCTTCGCTACAGAAACGCTTGCTGCTGGAATGAACATGCCTGCTAGGACAGCTGTTATTTCATCCCTCAGCAAGAGGAGTGATAGTGGGCGAATCCAATTAAGCTCAAACGAACTGCTTCAAATGGCTGGGCGTGCTGGACGTAGAGGCATTGATGAAAGGGGTCATGTTGTGCTTATTCAGACTCCTTATGAAGGTGCTGAAGAGTGCTGCAAGCTTCTATTTGCTGGACTTGAACCTCTTGTTTCACAGTTTACTGCTTCGTATGGTATGGTACTGAATCTTCTTGCAGGTGCAAAAGTTACCAGCAGATCTAATGAATCAATTGACATGAAAGCCATACAAGCAGGACGGACTTTGGAGGAAGCTAGGAAGTTAGTTGAGCGAAGTTTTGGAAACTACGTTGGCAGCAATGTTATGCTTGCTGCAAAAGAGGAGCTTACTAAAATAGAGAAAGAGATTGAGATGCTGACTTTAGAAATTAGCGATGATGCCATAGATATAAAGAGCAGGAAGCTTTTATCAGAGGTAGCATACAAGGAGATTGCAGATCTACAGGAAGAATTGAGGGCAGAAAAACGTCTTCGGACAGAACTGCGAAGAAGGATGGAATCCCAGAGAATTTCTGCTCTAAAACCTCTTTTAAAGGAGTTTGAAAATGGACATTTACCCTTTTTGTGCCTGCAATATAAAGATTCTGAAGGGGTTCAGCACTCTCTCCCTACTGTTTATTTGGGAAAGGTTGACTCACTCAGTGGTTCAAAACTTCAGAACATGATTTCTGCTGATGATTCTTTTGCATTGAATGGAGTTGGGACACAGTCAAGTGATAGTGACCCTGAAATGAGCCCAGACGTTGAACCATCGTATTATGTGGCCCTTGGTTCGGACAATATGTGGTATCTATTTGCAGAAAAGTGGGTTAAAACAATATATAGGACAGGCTTTCCTAATGTTGCTCTAGCTCAAGGGGATGCTTTGCCTCGGGAAATTATGAGGATGATTCTTGATAAGGAGGAAATGAAGTGGGAGAAGCTTGCTGATTCTGAACTTGGTTGTTTATGGCGCATGGAGGGATCTCTAGAGACCTGGTCTTGGAGCTTAAATGTGCCAGTTTTGAATAGTCTTTCTGAAAGTGATGAGCTGCTACAAATGTCAGAACCATACCATGAAGCCGTAGAACGTTACAAGGAACAAAGAAATAAAGTTTCACGTTTGAAGAAAAAGATAACACGAACAGAAGGCTTTAAAGAGTATAAAAAAATCATAGACATGGCCAGGTTTACCGAGGAAAAGATTAAACGCCTTAAGGTTAGATCAAAACGTTTGACCAATCGAGTAGAACAGATTGAACCATCTGGTTGGAAGGAGTTTTTGAAGATCAGCAATGTCATTCATGAACTTAGGGCTTTGGATATCAATACACATGTAATATTTCCTCTAGGCGAAACTGCATCTGCAATCCGAGGAGAAAATGAACTTTGGCTTGCAATGGTTCTCCGAAATAAAATCCTGCTAGACCTAAAGCCTGCACAACTTGCTGCTGCCTGTGCAAGTTTAGTTTCTGAAGGGATCAAAGTTCGTCCTTGGAAAAACAACAGCTATATATACGAACCTTCCACAACTGTAATCAATGTCATCAAGTTCTTGGATGAGCAAAGATCCTCCTTTTTGCAAATGCAAGAAAAACATGGGGTAAATATCCCCTGCTGTTTGGATAGCCAATTTGCAGGTATGGTCGAAGCCTGGGCATCTGGGCTAACTTGGAGGGAAATGATGATGGACTGTGCAATGGATGAAGGGGATCTAGCGCGTCTCTTACGACGGACTATTGATCTATTAGCTCAAATTCCTAAATTGCCTGATATTGATCCATTGCTGCAAAGCAATGCAAAGGCAGCATCTAGTGTCATGGACCGTCCACCAATCAGTGAGCTGGCTGGATAATGTTCTATTGCCACTAAAAAGTATATGTGAAATTGGCACAATCGTTTCCTACAGTTCCAGTATTTATTTATTTAATGTATCGAATTGAACTTGAACTTCATTCAAAAAAGATGTAGTGCCCTAGTTCGCCATTGGAGGGAAGCCTTTGTAGCTAGGCAGAGTACTGCTCTGTACCCATTAACTATGACGTAATATGACTGTCATTACTAACCCCTAAATGATATTCAGATTATTACTATTACTTCTGCCACGGTGCCTTTTGGTTTCTACTTCGCACACTCGTTGGCTTCAGTTCTTGTGGTGCAGTGATTTTGATACACTACTTGACAGACTTGTTAGTGCAATAATTTTGATATGTAATTGCAGGTCTCATGCTTTCTGATTGTACATTGGTGGGGAGTGATGTATGGAAGCTGTTACCCAGCAGAAAATGCGAAAGCCTGCTGATTTTGTCATCCATTGCTCTCCTGAATGGGAACATTTCTAAGAGTAAGACATCCTTTTTATGATGATACGGTTATTAGTATCGAGTGTTGAGCTTTCCTAAGCCTCTGTCCTGCTTGATTCTCTTGGCCCCATGAATGGAGCTTCTGGAGAAATACGTGTATCTCCTTTTTTGATAGTGAGGAAGAAAAATTGTCTGCTAGAATCATTAAGGCACCACAAATCGGTTGAGGAAGTTGCATAGGATACCTTCCCTGAATAATCATCTTGAATCTTGGATTTCTGTTTTGCGATATTTTTTGCCCTCTATTGAGCTCACGGGCATTTTGCATTGGTTGTTAAATAGTCGTGTACTAGGTCAACCGCTCTCTCTCTCTCTCTCTCTAGTTTCTAGAGGGAAGCCCTCTCCTCTCTCTTCTGTGAGATATTCTCCTTCCTCCCTCTCTTTTGAGTGCCGAGAGAAGAGGAAAGAGGTCTGCTTCCTTCCTCCTCTCCATCCCTCCTAGTTTCTATCTGTTTTGTTGCGGGACCACTGCCTCTGATCACAACCACCAACGCCAGCCTCCCCAACACTCTGCGCGATTGAAGCTCTGAGCCTTGGTTCCCCCACCTCCACCCCTGCCCACACGCTGCCACCTCTCCTCATTGGGCCATGAAACATCTCAGAGGCCCACACATTTTGTCTGCTCTCCCCACTTTAGCCTATGGAGACTGCAATATTTGATGTGACAGCGCATCAACCACTGGGTACCACCCTGATCAGACATGGTTGCGATCTCTTCTTCCAGCCAAACCGACAACAATACTTCCCCCTGGTGGGGTTTTTTTTATTCTTCAAGTCCTTGGTAGCTACCGTCACTAGATATTCCCCCCTCGTAACTCAATTGTTGGACATGTTTTCCAAAGGAACATGTTACATGTTCATCTTCCAAGCTTTTCGTTTAATTTTATATAATGAAATTTCATCTTTCCCAATGGGGGAAAAAAAACGAAAGATAGCTGATTTACTGTATTACTCGTCTTGCACTATTCTTTGGGTTTGTTGCTTAGCGAATGACACAGATCAGTTTTCCCCTTTCTCGCATGATACTTTTGAGTCGCGTTGTGTTTTTCGATAACAATGGTATCTTTGAGGATTGGCAGGTAAGATACTACATGCCAAAATGTCACAAAATTAGGAGCAAATCTAATGCATTATAGGAGTTTGCACTGGGGGCATAACATGGTTTCCTTGTTTTTTGTCATTTACACCTTTTCAAATGACAGATTTGGGCCAAGTATTACCATGTGCTGGTATGCTAATTCAAAAAGAAAATCCAGTTCATGTACTCTTAACCATCACGTGAAATATCTCAATTCCATGTTAAATTTAGACAGCTAAGTGTCAACGATAAATACAAAAAAAAAAAAAACAAACAAACAAACAAAACAAAACAAAACAAAACAAAAAAACTTCAACAATAACGCACTTGACCTTCTAGGTTAGAATGCTCTGTGCAAACTTCTACAGCAAGGATACATTAGTACATGTGCCTTCACCAATGCGATTTTGTTGAAACTGGTGTTTTGGAATTGGCGATAATTTCAATAAAATAAAAAGGACAAGAAAGTTACGAAATAAATTCCAAATGAAATTTCCCGTAGGTTAAAAAGATTAAACAAGAATATCGATAAATGGAATGAACATGTATCTCAAGTTTACATCACAAATTACCTCTATTTACACAATTGTGGCTAAACGTACAGTATACTACACCCGACCAGCGATATCCCCCTCAATTCTTTATTTGCTTCGTAAGACAGTATTAAAACACTTGAAAGATGATTCCACGAAAGCTTTTCCCTCCGTGGCGCCCCAATCTTTCCAACTCTGGCTGGCGCCTGAGTAACTAATGCGTGCAAAAAGCTACTGAAAAACGTCAACACCCAAATCATATCAGATCATTTTCATCTATTTCAACTACACAAAACAAAAGCAGGTACTAGCAATTCAATTCACGCTCAGAACCAACCAATTTCTCCAGTCCATGCATTCACTATGCGCTTCATGTACTAGTTCAAAAACAAAAACAAAAAACACTTGCAACAAATTTAATCCTATTGTAATGAACATCATGACATCTACTTCTCTCAAACCAGCATTAGCTTTACTGGGTCACCTCCTGTATCTACAAACTCACTTTCAGAGCACAGAATCATCCACTATCAACTTCAAGTGAGAAACTCATAAGCACTGCCTCCATACACATTTCACTTGGGTCATTCACAACTTTCCCTTCCTTTCCCACCATTCCAACTCCAAGTAAAGTCATGAAGAGGCATGCTATGACACCACCATAGCCCCCACTCCATCATGTGCAGCCTACCTACACCGTCAATACACCCCACTTGACTTTCATAAAACAAAATACAGGAACTTGAATCTAAAATTGCAGGAAAAACTACAGATGATAATGTTTGGAAAAAGTACACATACTCCCCTCAAACCAACACTCAAAAGTTTCAATGTACCCCCCAACTAAAGATTGCATCAATGTACCCCCATATTAAAAGCTAAATCACTATAGATATGTTATTATTGTGGGTGTTATTATTGATCCAACATTGTGGTTTGGGGTGTGGAGAAAATCACATAATAGCAATCGAAAAGATAGAAGACAACCATATTTAAATCACAATAGATATGTTCACTGCAGACACATTTTAAAAGTCACATTAATACATACCATATCTACTTAGGGTCATAGGAAGTCATATTATCAGCTAGAAAGCAGTCTGTGAAATCGTTGTACTCTACTTGAACAACTTCTCGAGAACTTTGCCTGGTCATGGCATGAACTGTAAGTTGTCCTTTTCCTTTTCACCCGGAACAAGAAGTCTTCTGTATCTAAAACGTATGAGACCTACAACGTACAAAATTCAAAGATTAACAAAGTAGCAGTTCAGACTTGACCAGACAAACATGTAATGACTGCAAAACTTATCATCAGCACAACAAAAACAAGAAATGGATTTTATACAACATACCTTGGATGAATTGCAAGCTATCTTACACTCTAATCCATTTACAACTTGCACTCCTTCCATTGCCTGGCATGCAACAGAAAATTCATCGCCATTGGCATATTTGCGAACATTCCTGCAAACAGCAGCAGGAATTATTAGCCACGACCAATCAACTGCAATAATGGTGAATATCTTTTCTCCTTACATATACCTCTTCAAGAAGATCCCAGACTTCTCTTTTTTTTCAGGAACAACAGAGAGGAAGTCATTATGCAGATATGCTGAGAAATTAGGGTCCATGGAAACAGCAGTCACTTCAGGCTTATCATGCCCATAGTCCATGAGCTGAATAGACAAACGGGTTGGTGTAGATGACTGCAAAACAATTTATAATCATAAATTTAGGGCAAATATAAATTTTCAGATTTTATTTTATTTTTAATTCAAAGACAACTTATTCAAGAAAGATAAGGAGGCAAAATCACTGAAGACTTACACATTCAATGCGATATATGTTCTCATCATGAAGAAGAACGCGGGCATTTTCATGATAAACTATATCAACAAATCGCCCAGGCTTTCTTGATTTTTCATACGCATATAGTTGGAGAAGCTTGTTCTCCATCTCATCAGTGGCAACTGTTTGAAGCTGAATGCAAGAAGACTCTTACAGGTAACACAGAAATAATTGAAGGGAAGGAGAAGGAGATAATTAAGCACGAAATTGGAATTAAGGATCATACTTGTTTAACAAGTTTATATATCAGCTTGTCCAATGTGAATAAAACATACGACTGAGTTCCAATAATTGCTCGGCAATCATCCTCAAACTTTGTATTGTCGGAAGAACCATCAAGCAAATTGTAAAGTGCATTCATGAATCTGTAACAGCAAAAACATAGCATTCCTGATTATAGGCACTGACGTTAGAATTGAAGGAAAAAAAACACTAAAACTAAATCACCTGGCATAAAGATCAGTAGGGCTTGAATCATTTGAAGCCCTCCATTTCCTTTCAGCAGATGAAGAATTAACCTTTGCTGATTGGATTCTCTCATACAATGTCTGTCAAATCAATGAAAATGTACAAAAATATTTTATGATAATAATTGTATAACAAATTTGGAAATTTAATATTAAAAAAAAAATAAATAAATAAAGTAAAACCGAAAGAAATCAAATAGCATATGATGAGTCTTACTTGGTGAAGCCTAAAAAGCACATAGAAGGAGTCATTTCCATAAAAAACTTGAGAATCCTTTTCTTTCTCATGTAATGCTGAAGGGACATGCTTTGCAAGAGGCTTCACAGTAAGTAGAAAACGTTCTGAATACGGTAGTGATGTCCCATCTCCTTCAACATCATGCGCATCAGCCATCCCCTCAGCTTCACCTTCACTCTCAGCCTTATTATCATGCTCATCATGGTCTCCATCTTCCTCATGCTCTTCACGAGAACACTCTTCACCATCAGCAGACTCACTTCCTGATACATCCCCATTCTCAGAAGCATTCTCAGTGTCCTCTGAAGACCTCTGAGCACTTTCCTCACCTTCGTCATCAGCATCAGCATCATTTTCTCCTCCTGCCTCCCCACAACATATATCTTCTTCTCCGTGTCTAGTTGGATATTGCCTGTTTACAGCACCATCCTTTGCTTTATGCACGGCCTCCAAACCAGCATCTCTATAAACTGCAAAATTATCCTCCTCAAAATCTCCATTTGGAGATAATTCACCCTCTTCTCTTTCAACTTTGAAGTGTCCAACAGATTCTTCTTGGTATCTGTGAACTTTGCCACCATCTGACATCACCCCATTTGTGGATATAATTGGTCTTGTAGAATCGCCACCCTGTCGGATAAAAATAAAATAAAATAACATTTTCTCAGCGACATATTAATCACAATATCTGTAACCATCAAGATCCAAAACCTAGCATCAAGCCCAATAATTCACCAGATTATTATAAACCTTAGCAGCCAAACTGATTGATCATGGGTATCCTCTGCAATGATTTACTAAAAGCTTATTTCTCAAAATATATTTTATAATTGGTCAATGATACTTGCCATAGCATACCATAAAATTTTTTTTATCTAACTGAACATATCAACTTGAAAAATCAAAAAAGAATCCATAAGCAAAACCAACTCAATGTAATGACCAAGGGACACTACATAAACTTGAGATGTTAACTTTAGGAGAACTGCTACATACTGTTCGCTGTACCTCAGATGAAGGTAAGTCGACTCCACCCTCAACAGCAACATTGCTAGGTCTGGATGGAGTAGCACTACGCCCTTGCAACAAAAAGATGCATCTCAGAATCCATACTGAATAGGAACAACTAGGAAGTGACAAGTTCAACGGAGATGGTTGTGTCAATTAATAAAAGCTTAATTAGTTTAAAGCATTCTGCAAACCTGATGTGTTCTCTATGTTTGTTCTTGCATTACTTTGCTCCATTCCAATGGCAAGCAATGCATTTGAATTCACTAACCGTTCATTCGAATTATCTTGCTTGCCGACTCCAGATAGTTCATCAGGCATAGATGCATTGATATGTACTTTACCATGTTGAGAGGTATTGCAAAAATGATCACCTTTATGTGCAATATGTTCTGCATCATGAGGACTATCTTCTTTAACCCCATTATCCCCATTTACTGGCCAAGCCCTGCAAGAACTTGATTGTTCAGGTGGAATACTTTCATCTCCATTTCTGGAAGGATTTGACTGTTTGGGATTCATAGCAGTAGCAGCAGCACCAGGACTGAGATCACTCTCCCCAATGGTAGCAGCACCACTTTTAACAGCATGATTCTTTGCCTTAACAACATCTTCAGTATCCTCCGCACCCTGAGGTCGAGAAGGAACACCAAGCATGGGTTCCAGAAATGTTGTCCAAATCTTCATAACTTTATCCAACTGTTCAGTTGTACAAACTTCCCCACAGGAATACTTAATGAGCTGATATAAATCTTCATGAATATCTGAATCAGGGTACTCGAATTCCAAATTTGGAATGATTGGTCGTCTATTTCCAGCAGCAATAGCAAGTAGCACATCATCTTCCTTGCGCTTCTTCTCACTAATTTCTTTGATCTCTGCCAATAAAGCTGTAAAACACATGACAAATGAACCATCAAAACTGAAGAACATATGTATCAGTATATCCAATTGTAATTGGATGAGTCCATAATAATATTAATTGCTAAAATCAGTCATTTGTCATTTCTATAGTCAAATATCTTTTCCTCAAAAAATAACAACTATGGTGACATTATCAGATCACACATTAACCCAGTCTAGTGCGTCTTATGCACATACATTTTGTTTAAAACAAGGGGAGGCAAAACAAAACATAAGCAATTACAAAAGAAGGGAAGAACATAATTATTGAAGATGCAATCATTGCTAGTTAGTATTTATTTCACTTTACAAGATTATAGTACATCATGAACCTTTAAATATCAAGATTCCTTGTGTGGGAGCTGAAAGTATATCTAAATACTGAGACATCAAGGAAAAAATTACCTTTCGTGCTCGAGCTCTTTGTGTCCTGTTGCTTGAAATAGAAGCTGCGATGGTCAAGTGATTTGTGATAATTCTTAGAATAAATTTCAGCCCAGACTTTATTAAAATCAGAACGACACCTAGCCCATTCCTCTTGTTTCTGCTTCAAGCGCGTTAGTATAACTGGTAACGCAAGAGGAGCATTCTTCCTCAACACATCCATCACATCAAGCCCATGGTCACCATATAAACGTTCAATGCACCTAAGATTCAGTGCTGCAAAAAACACACAAGGAATATCCCTATCAAAAAAACATTGGAGGAATGAGCTACATAACGTATGTCCTGGAATTTCCTTAGTTATTAATCAAGCTACAACCTGTGAAGTACTCCTCAATACGAATTGGACCATCTGTTTTCAATGTATTATTGTTGATCTTTTCCAATAGTTCTTCTACACGCTTGGTGGTTACATTCACAGACTCTAACAACATGTCCAGTTCGAACCTGAAAGCAGGATTACAAAAATATCACTAACTGCAAAAGCAACAAAATGCTGGATACTACTGCCAATTAAATCAAGCATATTGATAGTGATGTGGAGAAAAAAGAGGCGAAAAACAGGGCATGTATTAAGCCCTAATAAAGCTCCAACCTATCTATAATAGCAATAATGCTGTTGCTTATTCCAGAGACAAGACTTAAGTTTCAGCAATAGAACAGCAAACATGACAAAGTAGGCAGCTAAAACTAACAAGAGAAATGCTAAAGCCCGATGAAAATAAAGATAATTTAAACAAGAAAGACAGCGTACCTCATTTCACCTATAAATTGAATCAAAATGGAAAGAAAACAAAAACATAAATATTATAACCTCAGTCAAGCTCTAACCTGTCATCTTCACATCGGAACAAGCTTTCTTCATACTGGTTTTTGCGCATGTGTTTAAAAGAGTAGTCCTCACTTCCTGAAGTGACAGATACCCAATGATCGTTCAATACTTCAGCTCCAAGCTCTGTTCTATGGCTAGCTGAAGGAATTGGATACTGCACCATTGAAAAACAAAAACGAATAAAATAAAAACAACAAAAGAATATCAATCTCCTGAAAGTGTGAAATTAAAGAAAAAAAAATTGCATACATTCTTTGGCAGCAGACGGTAACTGGGACTGCAGCGCTCACAATTAGATAAGTCAAGTTCATTAATAGGTTTTGACATGTACTTATCCTTGCTTGGAAATAAAGACACCTTATGACCCCCGCCATCTTTATTGCTAAAGGCAGAACTTTTGTCAAGTCTATCCCTTTCCCGGTTTTCAAGTCTATCCCTTTCTCGGTTTTCACGGTCTCTATCTTTAACCCCATCATCCCCCCTTTCACGATCTCGATCTTTTTCCCTGTCCTCTACCTTTACAGATCTGGGTAAATGTCCATCATCCCACAAGGATTCTGTAATGAAGTAACAGTCCAGTTCAGTTTTATAGACCATACATGATGTTTGAGAAAATCATAATGCGTCTACAATAATCTATAAAAAGGTTCTGTTACAAAACAATGCCAGCTGAAGCAACTCCACAACAAACTGCATCTAGCCTAAGGATAACAAAGGGGAAAGAAATCATTTTACGTACTTTTACTCATGACACCAGCAAGGAGTGCATCTGCAGTGCAGGATTTGATTAGATACAAAATTAACAATGCAGAAACCAGAGGAAGTAAACATTAGTTTAAAGAGTTACCATTCTTCTCACAACGTGCCAAAAAATCATTAAATCCATCCATAAGATCTGGATATTTTCCAAGTAAATCAGACACCTGACATAAGCCAAAGTTTCACAAATTATTGATTGTATTCCAGTTAATGCCTCTTAATAGGTAAATCAAAGGGATTCCTTAGCTATACTGTGTTATTCTCAATATAACTAAGTACACGAACAAGTTGATCCAAAAAATTTCTAAATAAATCAGGGGATGTCAGCAACACCAGACAAGCAAACAATCAAATTACAATACACCACTAGCAGCCAGAAACGCAGGGAAGGATTTCTTTCTTGAGGTTTTGTTTACGCTGGAAAAAAGGGGGGGGGGGGGGGGGGGGACGGGGGTGGGGGGGTGTGTGGTGACATTGGTCTATGACTCTATAAAGATCGAACCTCCGAATACCAGGACCAAAACCCGTTGCCTTACCACTTGGCCACGCCCCACTAGGCTTGTCTTAATTATGGAATGGAGAGGTTTCAAAAATCTGGAAGCATCACATTTTTTCAATCTTAAATGATATGTTGTGCTTACATCAAATTTATACGTAACCTTTGTAATGACCAAGTATCATATATCACATCTGAAAACCTGTGTAATGTAAAAACTTAATTCTCATATTACCAGAAAAAGTGATGAGCGACATCCACTAAAAGAAAAATAACAGAAAAATAAAGGCCTGAAACAATGAAAAAATTAACAAAATCCTTAATACAAAAATGAAATTGCCAACAAAAGGAGCAATAACATTTAATGCTTTAAATCTTATTACAACTCAACTATGCTTAATCCCATCAACATTGCTCTCCATCTAGATTCAATTTTTTCTTTTATAAGTAATTAGCCCCAAGACAAAGGAGAAGAAGAGTTTCGAACTAGTAACCTCCATCTCATGAGGCGTAATCTCCAACTGATGGAGCTACCCCTTGAGTTTTAGATTCAATCTTTCTTCTTTATGCTAAGTAAAAATGTATTGTTTTATCCTTTAGGCCAGAGAGACTACAAGAAAACTCTCGAAAGTTACATTCATCATGATTTGGAAACCAATTTGCTGCACCACACTGGTTGTCTACCCAAAGCTACCATAACACACTAATATCCTAGCGAACCATGATCTGGAATCACTCGAACCAAAAAATGTATTATGAATCCAAAAGTTTCTGTCCCTTCATTTCCTCATCATACTGTTGAAAGACATCATTTTGAGTAAAACAAAAATCTATTATTACAAGTTTGGGGCAAAACCAACCTAGAATTCTAAATTGCACACATTTTAACTGAAAGTGTAATTCATCACATGCTAACTTCAAATGAAACAAAACACACAAGTTGTACATAAAATCTACTCCCATCACAGGATTAGTGTAGTACCACATCCCCATAACCCTTCTGGATACCATCCTGATCTGTTTTATAGGTAATCCAGTGTTTAACTAACACAGCTCTACTTTGTTAGGGCCTGGGACCAACTCATGTTTACATAAAATTCATGACAATAATTTTTCTTTAACTGACTCTACCCCTGTTATTTAACAAGAGAAAAGAACAGGGCGTCCTGCTATGCTTTTGTAAGCTGGCGACTGGACAACTTAAAGGGGCACCAACCACTATGCATGGCCATGGTATGCCTGTCCTTTCCTGCATACAGAGCTCCAGCCGAACACTTGTAATTTAATAATTTAAGAATTTTAAAACTTTCTTGTTCAAAATATCAATTACGTGTCATAAGAAATGCTTGATAAGCTTAACCATATTGATGAGAGCCAATGATACAATCAGTATAGCGATTATTAGATATTTTTATCATCCATACCAAACATTGTAATTCTGATCGATTAATTATTTCCTTGCTATAAATATGAAGGCACTTCAAAAATTCCTGGTAATCATCAGAGTTTCCTAACTTCTCCTTCACTTTCTCGCAGAAAGCAAACTCTTGACCATACATACCTGCCAGAACATGACCCAAGTTAAAGAAGAACCAAAAACAAGGCAGGCAGCAATAAAGTTCACTAAAAAAATTGTCATGTGATATGTAAGTAAGAATACTCAAAGCTAATAGGACAATACTAACACAATAAGGCAAGTATGTTTAACATGCTAAGAAGTGAATGTGGGTTCAGAAAAGGAAAAAGAAGTGTTATAAGAAAACTTTTCAAAGTTCAAGTTTTATAACTACCTTTCAGGGTAGAACAAAAGGCTACTATGTACTAAAGATACAGTGACAAATTATAAATTGTCCAAATACAATTGACCTCAATCTTGACATCGGAAGTTAATTATAACAAGTTACGTCTTCTCGAGAGACGGCCAAGGATTTGAAGAACTCAGTCACTTGTTCCCATATACTTGATATTTTCCTCCATATTGTAAACAGCAGCAGCAACAGTAGTAGTAACAACAACAATAACAATTAAACTACTCACAATAATAATGATGATGAATTAAGTATTCTGCAATCCTCAATTATCTAATTTACAAGGATATATTAATCTCCTATTTCCCAAATGAAAAACCAAATTCACATTGCAATAAGTTAATAAAGTTATTGAGACATACACAGCTTTCATACATAAGGAAGGTAATTGGGATGAGGATGCAAAGTTCAACAAACGGTTTCAAAGAAAGCTAAAATACTCACTTTTCAAGGAATTTTTATCATCATAGGATGATGAAATAGGACGAACTCCAAAGTTCTCATCACCTTCCCCACCTTGATGCAATTGTTCAGCAGAGTCACGATGAGCTTTTCGCTTGTGGGGAAATCGTTGCAAGTTGAATTCCCTATTGCCATCATGCTCAAATTCTCTATCATCTCTTTCCCTTTCTCTCCTGTCTCTGTCTTCTCGCCTATCCTTTTCACCACGCCTCCGTTGCTCTTTCTCCACTCTCAGCAAAGATCTATCATGGTCTGGATCGGGGCGGTCAACACTGAGGTCACGGTCACCTTGTGAAGCCATTGTCCTTTCTTTCTGGTAAAAATGCTAGTAAGCCAGATGTCAGCCCAATGATCATGAAATCAGAAGGGCAACATGAGGATAAAAGAAAACAACACAAACCTTGTCAACATGCATTGGCCGCATTGTAGGCATGGCAGAGCTTCTATCCCGGAGCATAGAATTCCTACCAGGTGGAACATAATGAATGGAAGCTGTTCCTGAAGAATCAGGCAGAAAATGCGTGAACTCCTCAAGCAGGTCTGCGTGGTCTTGGAAAAGTGCAGCGACCTGAAGAAGGTAAACGATATAATCATCAATAACATGAACCAGAATTTCAAAAACTTTTAAAAACTAATGCTGGAGCTCCATGACATGGGACAAGAAAAAGAAACGCACCTCCTGGTAGACCTCAGTGATGGACTTGTTTTCCTTTCTGTACATATTCAAAATGTCCAAGAATGACTTGTAAACATGATCATCACCCTGAAATCGCGTCTGCGCGCAGAGAATTCATTAGATTACAAAACCTAAAACCAAAAGCATTACCTCAAAAAAACCATGTAATAATACCTACCTTTATCTTGTTCACAAAACTGATAGCTTCTTCAAATTCCACAGGCTTCTTTGGCGTAGGTTGCTCATCGTCAAGTGGAAGGGTGATCTCATATCCCTTTGGCAAGAAGGTATTGAAACCCAAAATTAGGTCTCGATGCCCTTTAAATAATTCCTTTACTCTTGCTATCACGCCCGTAGTGTCAATTCTACAACAAACATAAAAGAAATACAAATCAACAAACAATATCCAGTTTTCCCACAAGAAAATTACACCCCAAAAAAAGCTAGGATAGAGCACAATGTATCATAATCAAACCTTTGAGCCTTAAAATCTTTCATGACTTCAAGAAAATCATCATATTTTTCCCTTTTGTCTTGAAATATGTCCTTCACTGCCTTGAGATACGCTAGGGCATCATTTGTTGTTAGTTTCTGTGTATTTCCTGCTCCCATCATCTGGGGTTGCCCAGACCTTCATTGCCCAAAAAGAACACGTTAATAATTGGAGAAATTGAGAGATTCACAAACTCTTCCAATAGATCAATACCCAAATAACAAATTCTCCACAGAATCAAAACTTAATTTCAAACAAATAAATATTCTCATCGCAGAGAGATGAGAGAAGTGTAGATACACACAAGAAGAACGATTGCTATCTTTGGGTTCTCTATCTACACCTAAACAGAATCAATCATTTTATAGAATTTATCATACAAAAATCTGATCTTTTCACAGCGAGTCAAACAAATTTTTCAGCTTTACTTAGAAACTAAACGATAAAGAAAACAATAACGACAATCAAAGTAAATCAACGAAAATCAACTAAACAAATTTACACAACCGCCCTTCAAAAATTGCAGAAATTCCCCCACTCAAATACTTAAGAAGCTTAATCTCATCGCATACACAGTAAAGCTTCAATAATCAGACACAAATAAAACATATACAAAAATTCAAAAAAAAAAGAAAAAGAAAAAGAAAAAGAAACTCACGATTCTCCTCGAGAAGACACCACGGGCCGCTTGAGTTGAGAGCCCATGTAAACGTCGTCTCTAGACCTCTTCATCCTTGAAAACGCAGTCCCTCTCTTTTCACCAACAAATCATGCTGAAACCAAAATCCTGCAAAACCAACTCGCTCATTCCAACCAAAACAACAAGCACAAAGCAGATCTAAACCGCAACAAAAAACTAAAACAAAATAAAATTAACAACACAAGCAAGAATCGGACCTCTAAACAGATCACCTTCGTAGAGCCAAATCGTAACCAAAAATTTACAAGTAATTCACGTTACTTGAAGATAAAGCAACGTTGAGATAAATTGCAGGGGAAAATTTAATATTATCTTAGCGAAATTGACATAGTAACACGAGAGAGAGAGAGAGAGAGAGAGAGAGAGAGATCGTTAAGTCGTCCGAACAACAAAGTCTTCCACAACAAGCTTTCAGAAGACACGAAGAAACAAAGAATCCTCTGTATGAAAGAGTATTTTGAAGGTTATATTTGATTCTCAAACATAATAAGGAGGGAATACAAGGTCACTTTTTCAATTTTCTCGGAAGACAAACAGAAGTATGTGATACAATGTAAAGAGGACGATGAAAATAGAGAGAAAAGCGAGAAAGAGTTTAGAATGTGATATATATGGGGATATAAAACACTCTTAAAAGAGAGAAGGAGAATAGGGGTGTGGCGGTAGTCATTTTTGAGGTTCATTTGCCGGTTGCCCTATGGATGGGTTACCGGTAATAGGCGGTTAATCTAGTCCTACGTGTAAAAATTAGGGCTTTTTGATCTTAATGGGAGCGTACCAAGCACGGTCCAATTGTGATTATTGAAGGTTGCTATAAATGTGGCATTCTGAGGAAATTATAAATTAGGTTAACATGGGGCGGGGCTGCCAAATTGTGTCCTTTTTCTGAATATTGCGTTGGAAAATTTGGGTTATTTGCTTTTGGGGATTAGGGTTAGCCTATTAGGGCAAGTGCACAGCTTTTGGCTTTTTGGGTCTTTGAGAGGAGATGGTTTGGTACGAGTGGTTGCTGGTTTTGGTAAAAAAAAAACAATGGGTTTTGGTTTTCTACGTGGCAATCATGAAATTAGGTTTAAGAGAACAATTTTGCACATTAAAAAGTGCAAATTTAAACTAAAGAGGCAAGTGAATGAGTAATTTTGATTTTATTTGAATTTTGTTTTAAATTGCTTATAATTATATGAATTGAATCCATTTTTTAATTCTATAAAGTGGCTGTTAAATTGCATGAGGGCAAGCCTTGTTCAATGCTTATAAGTTATAATTATACGGGTGATACCGTGATGGGAGTTGAGAATGGTTTTTTCTTCTTCTTTTTTATGAGTTCTGGGTTTGGAATTGGGCATAGCATATTGAGTTTTTTTGTTTAGATTGGTTGTAAATAGCTTCGGGCTTTGTGCAGAGTTAAGGCCTATCCAAAAGCATGGATTGAGTTGACAGCTGAGCCCAACCCAACATGAATGGACTGAATAGCTCAAATTTCAAGTTGATTAATGATCGGCGATTGCGATTTATGACCACAAAAACAGAACAACTACTTATTTTGAGGTTCTTTTTAGATGCATCAATTCCATGCTACATAGGGTGTTATCAACACATAACTCAATCAGCTGGAATTATATAAATTTACTTAGTTAATACTATAAACAGTAACTTTCAAATCGGCTAGCCGCCCCCAAAAGGGTAACTTTTGATAACCAAACAATTTCCAATCAAAATGAATGATATAGATTGGTTCCTCCCAAATCAGCCCGCCGCCTTAAATGTGTTATTGAGAATAGGTGAACTATCCCGCAACATTAAAACTGTCCCAAACACACTTTTTAAAAAAATAATAATAATAATTGCATGATTTGAACTAATTATTTAAAATAAATATTTAAATATATATATTGCACCTCATGCAATAGGATGGAATATGAATCCGTTTGAGATCATAGGTTTATTCCTTGCTTTCTTTCTCAAAATTGCTTGTCTTGTACGAGCCGATTGGCACTTCTATCTACCTTCAAAGAAAAAGCCATGATTCGAATCTTCTAAAAAAAAAAGTTTTTTAATAGAGATTTAAGGATTACTACTCATACGCACCCAGTCTTTGGACTGGATTGGGAGATAACCTGTACTCTACTCTAAATTAAAAATTAAAAAAATAATAATAATAATGCCAAAGAAAACTGAAAATATTTGATGGACTAAGCTCGTCGAGGTGAAATTCTCAAACAAAATAGCAAGAAAAGGTGAATCCTAATTAATAGGCTAATAATATCTTCTTCTCTTTTGTGACAATAACGTAACAAGAGCGACTTGAGTGCATCTGTTGCATAAAAGTCACATTTTGTACCACAAATAAAAAGTTGACACATCAGTTAATTTTATTATACTTATACTTAAAATAAAAACTCAACCATACTAGATTATACTCTAGATAAAAAATAAAAATATTTAAAAATAATATATATTTTTTAAAAATTAAATATTTAAAAATAAAAATAAAAAATTGAAGGGGTGGCTGGCTGGCTTGCTGCCACCCCTAGGCCTAGGGGTGGCTACCGGCCACCCCAAGTGGAGCTGGCCACCCCTTCAATTCTATTTTTAAAAAAAATTAAGAATTAATTTTTTTATTTCGTATGTGATATAATCTGGTGTAGTTAAGCTTTTTTTAAAAAAAAAACTGAAGTTTGGTATGTTTGGCTTAGGTGTTACCTTCTGATTGGTTGCACAAAACTCAATTTTTGTGCAACCTCCCTATATAAGTTATTCTATAACCTTTCTATTTTCATTCAAACGTAGTTTGATTGAGTATATAGTTTTTACGGAATAAGGAAATATCTGGTTTGCTACTTTGCTTATTATGGGATCCAAAATTGCTATAGATCTGCAATGTGTATAATGAATATACAAGGCATTATTTGGGCTTTTGGGTATATTCCTGCTTTGCTGAAGATGTTCGTGCTAGAACTGGTTTTATTTCTTTATTTAGATAAATGTTACATTTCTTAATTTTTAATTTTTAATTTTTTTTTTTAAAAAAAGTTGGTTATCAAATGATGTGTCGTTATCCCATAATCTAGTGGCACACTTTTCAAAATAACAAATCTATGAAATAACGACATATTATTTAAGAACCAACTTTTGGATAACATATTTGAGAAGTATACCACTTTTTATCTATTTATGTCATAGATCTGAACAAAGAAGACCAGTGCAACAATTCGGTCAAGATCCTTGTTTGGCAATCCTTTTCATCCCTTGGTTACATTCACCATTCCCCCCCCCCCCCCCCCCCCTCCCCCCAAAAAAAAAGAAAAAAAACAATTAACATCAAAACATTGTAACTTTTTTCACTTTTTATATCATATTATTAACTTTTTATTACCATTCAAATTAAAAAAAAAAAAACAAAACTACAAAACATAACTTTTTCACTTTTTTAAAAAAAAAATAAAAAAATTATATATCACATCAATCATTTTCTACTACAATAACAAAGACAAAACCATTGGCCAAGCATTTTAAAAGAAACACACCCGGCGTGTTTGATAATGAACTTGATAGGTACAAATACTTTGAAGTAATTAATGTGATATACTGATATCAAATAAATAAAAATTTTGAATTTTTATATAGAAAATGAAAGAAATAAATAAAATTGTTTGTCATAAAACATACGATTCTCGAATGCATGTTTAATTTTCACATGCTCTAAAAAACACTTGCTAATTTAATAAATTATGTTAGAAAGAAAACTTGAAGAAAAATTCTGTTTCAATGCAGTCGGTGCAAGTGATTTTTTGCAAGTTTTTTTTTTTTTTTTTTTTTTCGTGGAGCTCGAATTGTGAAAAGTCTAATTAGGCTGTTGTTGTTTTTTTCCCCTCTATTAAGTTCGGTCTTTTTCTTTTTGGGCTTTTTTAAGGTTGGTCACCGCTCACAGAGCAGAGCATACGCGAAAAAATCACGGCCGGATTCTATAATAATCTCGCGGGCCTTTTCAGATCGGACCAATACAAAGTTAGTGGTTTCACCTTAGGCTTTAATGGCTTTCTTGGGCCCATAATTTGATGGGCCATACCAGGAGTAAAGGTAGCCCATAAATAAATGGACTATGTGACTATCATGACCCTAGCAACTAGCAAGCCTCCTTTAACGGTAGATCAGAAAATGCATTCGATTTGGTCCGGATCCATATCCGAGCAGAAATCCATAGTTCTCCAGTCCATTCTCGTATCCTAATAATTTTGAAAATTCCAATCCATATATTCAAAATTAATAATTAATGCTATTTAATAAATTTATGTACACTCACGTGATAATCAAAATTTATTATTGAATTTGCACTTATAAAAAGAACAAATATTAATTTAATAATTGATTTTTACAATCAAATAATGAACAAGTCTCATTGTTGTGTTCCCAATAGGTAGTTCAATCGGTTAGGACTACGCCTAATAAAGCGATGGTTACTAGTTCAAATCTCTTTCCTACATCTTGTGGAGACATGTAAAAAAAAAAAAAAAATTTCATTGTTGTGTTCTCTGGTCACTCGGCATTTTGATTTTGTTTTTTGTTTTTTTGTTGAGTGGTTGATTTTGGGTACTGCTGCTTCTGACTACTGAATTATAGTACCCAAGCCCAACAACCCTAGGCAAAAGATTTTAAAGAAAGACAGCTTTTTTGAAGATTTTACACGCAAAAGATTCGCCGATTAAGCTCGCCATCTAATGAAACCCCCTTTTTTTCTTTTTTCTTTTTTTCTTTTGGCTTGAAAAAAAAAAAGAAAAAAAAAAGCTTCATCTATGGAAGGAGTTGGATCAAGAATTAAAGATGTTAACTTAAGAAAATCTGAATTCCATAAAAATAGTGATTAAACACGTTAATATACATAGTTGAACACAATTCTATCTCAAAAACTTAAGTTAATGGGCTAAGGTTCACTTAAGTATATTAAGCACTATTTTTTTTTTTTTTTCTAATGTGGGACACAACACTCATAAGTGCACTCATAACATAAATCGTAAATATTCTTGGTTGCAAGATATTCAAGCTTTTTTTTTTCTTCGATTTTTTTGTAATAACCAATAAATAACAATGTAGCATTTTAAGAGCTTGTATTTTATTAACTTCATCAACTAGAAAACTTCCCATCAAAGAGAGAGGTGACAATTTAACACTCAACTTCCTTTTTGTCCAACTTTATATTCATAACAGAAGCTTGGCCTACCATTGCTCCAACTTCTGATATACTCTTAGCCTCTTATCTGATTTTGAAGGTTAGTAAATTGTTGGAATTCATTGCCTATCCACTTCTAAAGCTTTGGGGGGTTCTTCATTGAATTTTCTAGAGAAACCATTAATATTTTATTAGTAATCTTATACATTACACTTTTATACGGTCAATTAATCATCATGTTTATTTTCTCAATAAGAGCTTATTAGCAGTATTATATCAACAAAGTGAGATAAATATATAATATCTAACATTTGTCATATTTTACAGATACTCACACATGAAATATATACTCGTTATCTTTTTGTTACATTGACACTTTTTGCATAAAGTTGCCAATGTTTACCAAATAATACATGACCTTCAATCAAATCAACAACATCACACAAAATTTAATCCTAATAAAATTTCCCAATAGAAATAGGCACATAACAAATTTTTCTTGCGCCTTCCAAACAATCTTGTGTTAAAATATTAATTAAGTAATAAAATTCACATCTTCTTATTAACTTAAACTTTTTTAATAATATGATATTAGAGCAGAGATCATGAATTCGAACCCGACTCCCACAATTTACCATTCATTTCAATCAAAATATTTCACGTATTATATTGTCTAACAATTGAACAAAAGTGTGAAAATACTAATTAAATAATCCACAATGTTCTCTAAAAATTGGAATCCACTAGAGGGTAATTGAAGTCCACCAAGAAAAGAGAAAAATCTCTTGAACAAAGTTTTTGAATTATTTTTTAATACTCTTACCATTCGACATCTCCATCTTTATATTGAAAAAAAACAACGTATAATAAGAAAAGAAATTACTCATAGATTATTCATAACAGGAAAATAAATTATTGGTCCATTGTTCCTATTACTTTTAAAATACTCATGCTTGTCTATTACCTTTTTTTTTTCCTTTTTTTTTGTTGTTGTTGGTTTTAATGAAAGTGGGGAAAGAAAAATAAAAAATTACATGAAAATAAAAAACAAAGGAAACACTACTACTCGGAGAGACGTTGGGAATAAGTCAAATAAATAACTTAACCAATCAAAGTAACTAGAGCTGCAAAAAAAAAGACATTTAGCATAGACAAAATGTCATAAACAATTTACCTGGAGAAGTTGGGAATAAGTCAAATAAATAACTTAACCAATCAAAGTAATTAGAGCTGCAAAAAAAAAGACATTTAGCATAGACAAAATGTTATAAACAATTTACCTGGAGAAGTTGGGAATAAGTCAAATAAATAACCTAATCAATCAAAATAACTAGAGCTGCAAAAAAAAGACATTTAGCATAGATAAAATGTCATAAACAATTTACGGAACAATTGGAGAGAATAATATAACCTTCTCAAGGCTTTTTAACCCTACCCGAATGTCTTGAGCAGTGACCTATTACTTTTAACCATGAAGATTGAAGAGGATGAAAAGCTGTGATTCCTGAGGTTTCAAAATTCAAACCAAAGTCTTGAGCAGTGATGTTACAGTTCAACTGCGTGTAGTTTTCCGTCATTTTCTGCTGTCTCTCCGTGACTCCGTCCATGTCAACCATCTCCACCAGATAAAACAAATGAAAAAATAAATAAATATCAATCCTAAATAATCATTGGCATGTAAGCTTGCGTATAAAGTGTTTATGTTAACATTTTAGGTTATTTGTTTATTGGTTAGCTTATCTATTTATATTATTTGGCCTCTGACATCTCATCATTGTCACCTTCTTTAGATCTGCTGATTAATTGACAGAGAAATTTGCTAATTCTTTTATAGCAATCTGAATTAAAATAAAATAAAAAATAAAAATAGGTAGAATAGGGATGAAGCCAGAAGCCAGAAGCCAGTCCATGATTGTTCTGCTGCTTCCATGTGGAATTATGAAAGGCCTATGAACATGCTAACTAAAACTCTACCACGTTGGATGGCAGAGTCGTGACAAAACCACAACCGAGAAGGACAGGCACACGTCAGTTACAGTTCCCTACAACTCTAGGGACGACAGGGCCACCACGCAGTCACTCAAACCTATTATTCTTTTTCCTTATAATTGTCTCAAATTCGGGTAATATAATTGAAAGATAATTTTGATAGGGCCGTTGCACGACCAAATTTTGAACTATTCGAACATGTTTGAATCCGTAAATTTCATCGAAGCTCTTTCATTTATTTCATATATGTTGATTACATAATTAAATTTATATATTTTTATTAATTTATGTTTTTTTTTTTTAATAAAAAAATTGTGATTTAATATGATATTGAAACTAAATATTTTTGAATCAAATCTTGACTCCATCAATTCGTCTCTTATTTAAATTAAATACTCAACGTGTTTGACTTCATGTATTAAAAAAGAATTTGAACTGAGAGTAAAAAAGAATTTAAACTCACACGTAAGAATATGATAAGTGACAATTTAACAATATAGAAGTCGAACATGTTCCAATTCATAATATCCGTCTATTTACAATACTTTGCAATTTGATATCTCGTATTCTTTATTTCCTTCAACTCAAGCATAAAATAATCACTATTAGCACGATTTTAATATAAAATTAGTGAATTATGATTGAATTATTTGATATGTTTAATTAAATTAATCGAATTAAGGATCCGTTTGACGGTTTCAAACGCACCGCATGCTAAGATTAACCCATAATCTTATATTCACGTAAACCATGCCATTCAAACCTTAAAAGGAGATCAGGAATTGTCACCTCCATGCGAAACCTCACAATACATTGCCAATAGGCAATAGCCATCAATCAATTAAGCATGTGTATGGGATGTGACAATGGCGCGTGATTCAATTCCATTGGACCATATGCCACGTGACCGTAGCAATCGGCCGGCGAGGAAAAGGGGGAATGTTTTCATTTCTCTGGCCTGGGTTTGCCTCCTGGAGTTTTATCTTCCCTATAAACCAAATAAATAAACAAGGCCCCCCACACTCCCTTGAATTGAATTTGTTCCTCCCAAAACACAAGCTGCATGTGAGAGTGTCGCCTGAGAAGGAAAACACACATGGGGGCAGATACAAGGATATTGATTACAGTTCGATGGTTTTGGTCGAGAATTCGGCCTCCCCATGTGATGGCCTAGCAATCCAAGAACGAGCTTATCAGATGGGGTCTGCTTCTCAGTCAAACAACATGGAGATGGACCATAGGCCGTAATATGTACACTCTTAAGTCCACATCTATTGCCTTTTCCTTGTCATTCTCTCTTCTTCCCTATATTCCATTATTACTTATCAATCATTTGTCCTGGCCATGATTTTTTGATTCCGAAATTTAAAACAATAATAATAATAATAATAATATGTGAAACACATATTAGGGAACTTAATAAAAAAAAAATTAAAACCAAAGGGCCATGCCCCTTCCTGCCAACACTTAGAAGCATGAGGGGATTTTGTGTTGAATTTGAATTGTAAGATTATACATGTTAATAATAATTTGACCAATTAAACAACTTAAATCTCTGATCAAACTAATTTAATAATTTTTTTTTATTAAATTTTTATCAGATTCATGAATTGTATCGTAAATTGTGACCGATAGAAGCATGCATCTCTTTTAAGAACTGAAATTGCTTCTGCCCATTTTGCTTTTCTGGTCATTAGCCGCATTATATACTAAATTACCCATCATTTCTTTTGTCGTTCTCACGTGAGTATGAAAAAATAAACACTTCTATACCCTCATCCGTATATATGTACTTTTTGTATTGAGAGAGATTCCCACGCCGCATCAACATAAAAGATTTTTTTTTTTTTCTGAGCAAATGTGGGAAAACAGGGAAGGGGAAACATAAAAGAAAGTTGATTTAACTATTTTTCATGCAGAATTTCAATCTTGTTGGTAGTTGAATCAAAAAAGAAAAAGAAAAAGGAAGCTAACAAATTCATGGGCATCTTCATTAACCCAAGTTTTACTCTTAATTCCTCGGCCTTCTAGGCAATAAAATGGGGCATAAAGCTGCACCCACAGTTTTCCAAAAGCTAATTGGATGCACCTTCTTTTCTAAAATTATATATTATTCTATGGTAAAGTACATTGTGAAAATGGATTCCAATACGATTTCAACAGTCAAACGCTAATCTTGCAGATTTTTTATCTCCTGAGCATTGCAGAAGATTGAATAGGATATTTGGATGAAAACTGTACGTAGTGGTGTAATCTGAAAACAACAGCATAAGGGCAGAAAACAGCCAAAAAGTTTGAAAGACGTTCACATGGATCTAACGTATTTAGTGTCACCATCTTCCCCTTAGATTTAGGGATATCATATGCCATTATAACACACACTTGTCTTAGTTTCTATTTGGGTTACCCTCTTCATAATTCATATCATTAATGCATTTCAACTTAATTCACGGGTGGCATCTTTATCCTTTTACACCAAATTGCTCCTTTTTCCCCGTCTTTCATTAAAAAGTTTAGATGCTGTAATAGTGACAGTATAGGCTGGTAGGTAGATGGACGGAGTCCGACAATCCCCTCATTTTCTAGGTCCCATCTAGACGGCCTTAGACAAAGTGATGACCTGCTGAACACTCCATCTACTTCTTCCACCCGAAATAGTAAACAGATCGGCTGGGCTTGATGGATAAAAACTCCCCCTTTATAATTTTGTGGGTAATCTTGAATGAAATGGTGAAAAGAAAAAAAGGAGGAGGTAAATTATACTTTATCTCCAAAATACCACACTAATTTTACTTACATATTCAAACTACGACTCACCATAACTCAACCCACTAAACTATCAAAGTATTCCGAGTCGCCTACTATGTGCAAGTAAGATTTGATAAAAAAATTGTTACACGTTTCAATCATGTATGAACAGTAAAATTACAAAACTATCATACATAACAGAGTTGTTTATGGGTTGGGGTGGCCGCATGGCCATTTCCAACCGATTAAGAGGAGTGGCCGCATGGCCACCCCCAAGAGATAAGAAAAGATGGTCATGTGATCATCCCAACAAAAGAAAGAAGTAGTTGTGTGGTTATCTCTATGTTCGGTTGGAATAGAATTCTTCCTAAATTATTTGTGTTAAGGGCAATTCCATAATTTCATTCTTTAAATTTGGAGTATTTTTGATAAAAATACAGAGTGGGTGAATATAACAAAAACTTTTTTTTTTTTTTTTTTTTGGGTTTTAATGAAGTTATGGCTATTTTTTTGCTAGTATATTAGTTAAGACATCTTTACGAATATTTTGTAGTCCGAAAATAAGGTTTTTTTTTTTTTCTTTCTTTGGAATCGTTAATAAGTTATTTTTTTGATTGATCAGTTGGAATCTTGAAGTTGACCTATTATTAAATAATTATAGTAATTATTGATAATACTTTTCATATTCTTGTTTCTTTTATTAGCTATTATAGATCTCGAATCTTTTTGTCAAAACACTAGTAGGATTTAATCGTACATTAACCTTTCTTGTGCAATTTATATTACGTCATTTCGAATCCACGGGCAGAGACCGTGAGCAATCCAAATATTTTGCCTTTTACTGGAAGAAACATTAGACTCTAGACTCGGTCCATTGAATATCCATCGAGAGTCACGTGATCGTCTGTGCTTCCGCCACTTTAACATTGCTGCCTCCCTTATCGGCTTATCCCCTCACATGCTCCACATTCTGATCCTCCGGCTAGATCTACTGCCCTATAAGAATAACATAATTCTTCTGCTTTTAGCGATTCGGTTTATCTCATTCTTCCTTGTTTTCTACCATGGATATGATTATAGAAATAAAAAACCCAAATAATAATTAATTAAAAGAAGCAAGAGATTCTCTTTCAGTCTATCTCATGTGGTGCAGCTCATCTTAATGCACTCCATGTTACAATTTCATTTTATTTTATTTGAAGAACCACGTTACAAGAGTTTGATAAGCAGTTAACAATGAAGCTGAGTCAATCCTCCAGCTTTAGATCTTCCCCTCACCAAACTCAGTAGCTCTATTATCTGAGTGAAAAAAAAAAAAGAAAAAAAAAAAGGTGCATTTATCCTCCATAACTACCAAGCAATTTGCAACTTTTTGAAAAGTAAATTTTTCCTTTTTAAAAAAGAAAAAAATTATTTGCACAAATGAAAAGTCTGTGAAGATTCTAGGTAGTTTAAGGGGTAAATGCTTCTTAAATAATAATAAAAAAAAAAAAAAAAAAAACTCCGGTATAGTGCCAACTGCCAGCACCATACCTCCCACTCAACATTTAAAAACCCCACTCAACCCCTTCACTACCAAAAACTCGCTCATTATAAACGCACAAGCACACGCCTCTGCCGCCAAATCAGTACCGAAAACCGCCAACACCACCGCTTGAACTGGCGGTGCTACCACCAGAAGCACTGCGAATGCAGAAGCGTTGATCATAAGCAAAAATCACAGAACAAAAATGTCTCTTACTAACAGACGCTCCTCACCGAGTACTCCAGCCCAGACGGCTACGTGGAATCGCGATCTCAAGCACCGAGTCATCGCGTGCCTGAACAAGCTCTCGGACCGGGATACACTAGCCCTGGCCACAGCCGAGCTCGAGTCCATTGCGCGAGCCCTCACGCAAGACTCGTTCGCGCCATTCCTCAGCTGCCTCCACAACACGGACGCGTCGTCCAAGTCCCCTGTGCGCAAGCAATGCGTTCATCTACTGGCTTTACTCTCTCGCTCACACGGAGACTCTCTCTCTCCCTTCCTCTCGAAGATGATATCCACCGTTCTCCGCCGCCTCCGCGACCCTGACTCCGCCGTCCGATCAGCCTGCGTCGACGCGGTCGCCGCCATGTCGTCGCGAATCACCAAACCGCCGTTCTCCGCTTTCTTCAAGCCCTTGATGGACGCGATCACGCTCGAGCAGGACCTCAACGCGCAGATCGGCTCGGCGCTTTGCCTCGCCGCGGCGGTTGAAGCCGTGCAGGACCCGGAGGTGGACCTATTGCGCAAGAGTTTGCCGAGGTTGGGGAAATTGGCGAAGAGCGAAGGGTTCAAGGCCAAGGCGGCACTTTTAGTGCTCACTGGGAGCATCATTGGAGCCGGTGGAGCGTCGAGTCGGGGAGTGTTGGACTGGTTGGTGCCGTGCGTGGTTGAGTTCTTGATAAGTGAGGACTGGGCGGTGAGGAAGGCGGCGGCGGAAGCGTTGGGGAAAGTGGCCGTGGCGGAGAGGAATTTGGCGGCGGAGTATAAGGTGTCGTGTTTGAATTCTCTGGAGAGTCGGAGATTTGATAAGGTATATATCATAATATCAAGTTGATTTCTGTTTGGTTGCTGAGAAAGGGTGGGAAAAGGAAAAAAAAAAAAGGATTTTTAGTCGTACAAGTGTATGTGACCTCAGGTTATAGAAGTGATTGGTTGATATAGGAAGTTTTGAAGCTACGGAAATGAGAACGGAAAAACAGAACACTAAAAATATGGAAAAAAAATTCTTTTTTTGTTTTTGTTTTTGTTAATTTTTTTTTTTTTGGTTTCAATTTCACGGAGAATTAAATGGAATTGTAGTGAATACTTGCTTTAATTCTTTTTGAAAGTTTTTTATCTGATTACATTTGGTGTAACAGGTCAAGGTCGTACGGGAGACCATGAATCATACCTTGGAGTTGTGGAAGGACATTCCTGGTGCATTTGAGGAGGTCTCTGTTTCATCTCAGTCTAAATCTTCTTCAAGAGGTGAGAAGTTTAACGACTCTAAATTGCTTCTGTCCTGTTTAAGCATCTTTTGTTTTAGGAAGATACAACATTATTGATTGCTAAATGGGTTCCTTAGTTGTTCAATCTTTTAATGCTGCATGAGAAGCAATTTTGTAGTTTATGACACAAAGCTGACATTTTTGAAACTCTTTTTGGCATAATATCTGAAGAATCTTGCTTCTACAATGAGAAATCTATGAAGTAGATAAGGAAATTGGACGTTTGCACATGGGAACATAAAATTTTTGTCATTAACCTGCATGATGCTTTTCTTTACACCTTAGCTGTTGGAGCTGAACAACCACTGATGAACCTATCCTAATATCTATTGTATGTTTTGGGTGGGTTTTGCATGGGGCCAGATAATGGTAGTGGTGGATGCTTTCCTCCTATCTCAAAAAGTCCCAATTATGACGGCTTTAAGACTCCTAAATCAAAGAAAACAGTCCCCACAAACAGGACCCCTCCATCTGCTATTTCGTTTGTGAACACTGCCAAAATAGAAAGTCCTTCGAGGAGTAATGACAGGAATTCAAGCACAGCTATGCTCTGTAAGCTGGACCACAAGAAACCGTCTGATTGGAAAGTTGAAGTTGCGGTATCAAACTCTTTCTCATCGAAGGTGGCTTGCGAAGATGGTATTAAAAGTAGTGACTTCAGGAATTTCGAGTCGGCAGCAAATGAGAACAGTGGGAATTCTAACCGGGAAATAAAACGTGTCCTCTTTGGTAAGACCAGCGATGAAAAAGGGCATAAATTTGGTGGTTTAAGATCTGGGTCTCGCGTGGTTCCGTTTCAAGATGATGAGAACCTCGACTTGGGTGTTGTAGACAGCAACACAGTCAAAGATGCCTATGAGAATAACAAAGATGTTGAGGATCTGTCTTTGATCCGTGAACAACTTCTTCAAATTGAAAATCAGCAATCCAGTCTGTTAGACCTTCTCCAGGTATGTCACCAAAGCTTGATATCACCTGTGTCCCTACATAGTAATTGAATACCAACTTCATTATAAAAGCACATTTAGACCTAAGGGTTACTGCTGTTATTTCTTTCTATAGTTGATAAAATTTACATGATGTCAACTCAGCTTGAACATAGTGTTTCGTGCCATTCCCTTTTGAATTCTTATTTTACTAGTGAAGAGTTACTGCTGTTATTTCTTTCTATAGTTGATAAATATTACATGATGTCAACTCAGCTTGAACATAGTGTTTCGTGCCATTCCCTTTTGAATTCTTATTTTACTAGTGAAGAATGCCCTTGACGTACTTAATTCTATTACAGCCTGTTGTTGCTGGTCTCTTCATGCTTTCCAAAATAAACATATAATGATGGTAAAAAAATAAGCTACTGAAGCCAAGAATCCCATTTGGAACATGCAGCCTCCTTTTCTACGGAGAGAAATTGAAACCCTTACATTTGCAATCCTATCTTGAAAATATATATAGGTAGCTTTTTCCATCTATTTTCGGTTATTCTCCAGAAATGTCGCACCCTTTTGCCTACTTCCTAAAAGCTTTGTTAGAAATATTCCACTGATAAATGTTAAAGAATTATTTCTACTCCCCAACGAGCTCTAGCTTAAATGGCATCTCTTCCTCCCATAAAAAATGGGTGGAGGGTTAGGTCCTTGGTTCAATATCTAGTTATCTACCAAGTATATGTGTAAATTACCAATTCAAAACATATTTATTCTGCTTTTCTTGAATCTAGAGATTCATTGGGAGCTCCAAGAGTGGGATAAATTCTCTAGAGACACGTGTACATGGCATAGAGATGGCGCTAAATGAAATTTCATATGATTTGGCAATATCAAGTGGGAAGATCCCAAACACCGACTCTGCAGAAAACACATGTTGTAAGCTACCTGGTGCAGAATTCTTGAGTTCCAAGTTCTGGAGGAGAGCAGAAGGCCGGTATTCTACTTCAAGGTTCCCTTCTTCTGGAAATATACCATCACCCAGTGCCATGCGTAGTGCACCTAGTAAAGATGGTATCCCCGAATCATATAATCTGGAAAGCCAAAGATTTCAGCTCCAAAATAGGTTTGAATATGATGTGGAGCCACTGGCAGATGAACATGCCGACTCGAGGAGGAATTTGAGGCAATGTTTCAACAGCGTACCAAAGAACACACTCCAAGATGTTGATAGCGTACAAGTTTGCAATGCCAGTGGGTTTGACGGGGCTGCAACTGCTAGTTTTACAGCACAGTAAACCTGAGAAACAGGTAATCTTAATGTTTGATTCTAACAATGCGTGTTATATTAGCATCATAACTGACAAACTTTTTTGAACATCAGCTATACATACTTACATACATACATACATACATAATATAAAATATATACATCTTGAAATCAGTACAACTCCTGTTGAGCAATAGTTCCCTGGTATTGCATAGATTACTACATATTAATAATTCCCGTAGGACGTATGCACCTATTAGTAATCATATCTCATTAGGATCCTGGACCATGTTATTAATGGTATGGTGTGAATAAAAATCCACATATTGGATAATTTTTCTGTAGTTTTTTTTTTTTTGGTCTGCAAATAGCTAGTGCAAGGGAGTCAGATGTGTCATAAATGGCATACCATTCCCATGTCCGGTCATCATTATAGACTACTGTAAACAGGGATGAAATATCATCGTTAGAGTTATTTGCTGAAGTCGTCATTGCATTTATCTGAGTAGTTGGATTGTTTGGCCCACTTCCAATAATGTCTGGATCATAGTGTTATACCTAAAGAATTATTTTTATGTATTTTTCTTTTGAATTGCATTTTACACTTAAAGAGTCTGGTTGTTGAATTCAAATTTGTTGACTGCTATTCCAGATAATCTGCTTAGTTGGAATAGAGAGTTTCAATGGCCAATTTCAGCTGCTGAGAGAACAAATACTACTGGGCGTCAAAACCTCAAGATGACATGAAAAAAGAATCTGGCTGTCAACCAAGTCCTGCAATAGTGGTGCATGAATGCGACATTTCTGATTCAATGCAGGAGAGTAGGGCTATTTATTTTATGCAGATTCTTTTAGAGGCAGCATCTAGTTTCAATTGCCATACCAGAACAAGTCGTCTCTTATTTCAAAATTTGTAAATAAAAGTTTCCACCAATCTTTCCCAGGCTTCTTCTTGTTCTATATGGTAATTATGCTTCCATTTATTGGGATATAGTGGCCTATAAATGCTAGAAATATGATATTTGAACGATCTTTTTCTCTCCATCCTTGATCTGAAAATATTTCAAATGTGACAAGATGAAACTTTTCAGACACTAAGCAAGTAGCATCCGACTTATAGGTGGGGTGCTGGCAAATTAAAGCATGCAACATCTCATCGACATGGAGGCCTGTGTTGATCTGCTGACAAAGCAAAGGTGACTTGTCAAGGGCCAAGGCTACAATGATTGTTTTCCATGTCCTGCTACTCACCCAGCCTGCCGATGTCCGGCCCTAGTTTCAACGCATGATAAAGCCTTTTTTTTAATATATTTATTATAAACAAATTTACAGTGGACACTGGACAGTAACTACTTAAGCCCAAAACCAACGAAGCAACAGACAACGGATGTCCACAAGAGAAGGCCCAAGATGGGACGAGATGTTCCGCACAAAAAGTTCTCTCTTCGCAAACTAGACCCAACACCTATACCTGTGACATTATATTGAAGGAAAAAAAATAAGGGTACTGGAATGATAATTACTTATAAATTTTAATGGGTATTATTAAAAATACAAGAAATTGGAATGGAGATCACCACCCCCGATGGCTTTGAGGATGGTGATCGACTACCCATGGAATGATTTTTTGGGTGCTCAGTAAAAAAAATAAAAATGAAAAGATTTTTGAGAAAAAAAAAAAAGAACATTTTTATAGCTATTATATATTTGGGAAAATAACTATTCTTTACATTTTCTAAGGAACAACTATTATTCATTTTAAGGCAATAAGTGCTTCAGGGAAATAATTATTTTCAAGAATAGTGGCACAACCAAATAACATAATAATAATTTTTTATAGGTGATATAACTTATAGGGCGGTGAGAATGTGAGATGTGATATACTACCTGATATGGGATTTGCCGTGTCAGATGCAACAACCATCTTCTCTTCTAAAAATATGTGAAATTTTCGAAAATGATTAGAAAATAGAAGTTCGGTATATTGAACAAAGGTTAATTCAAGCCAAAAAAAAAAAAAAAAAAAAAAAAAAGAAAGAAAGAAAGAAAGAAGGGGGCCTGCTAATCAAAGTAAGAATGATTCAATAATATTAGTTCGTTGTCTCCCACCTTACCTACTTAGAGTTCGCAATTTTGGACTTCCCAACAACACATAACTGAAAAAAAGTCACTTGCTACCAAACTATACAAAGCGTAACTCGCTGCAACTTGCAAGTGTTGCCTAATATTTCGCTACGTCTACCAATGAAATACTCAATCCTCGTCAATGATTTTTTTTAAAAAAAAGGTTGGACTGGGGAATGGGGATGGACTTATGCAAAACAAGGTAAAAGTCACGAAAGGGAAAAAAACCGAATGAAAAGAAAGTGAAAAAGAGAGAATGTGCGTATCTGGTTTTGGGGTATTAAGATCTTATTATATGGGGGTAATTTTACGTACTTTTATGAAGTTATGCGTTTTTTGTAAACACTCTTAATGTTTAAAGCCTCTCACTTTGGTGTATCGAATTTTGATTTTCTTTCATTTTTTTCCCTTCATTACATATTGCAGTTAAATTAAACGGTAGAATGAGTAATTTTAATAAAGTTATTTTAGTAATTTCACACATTTTCGTTATGATTTAACAGAAAATCCTAACGGAATAGGAAAAGTGGAAGGAAATCAAAGTGAGAAACATTGAAAATTAGGGAAGTGTTTGCAAAAGGCGTGTAACTTCATGAGAGTAAGTAAAATTACCCCTATTGTATGAGAAGTTCATTGGTCAAAGATTCCAATATGGTAACATTGACATCAACAATGTGTCGTTTCCTTGGTTGCACGGCTAGTCGTTGGTGATTGACAAGTTTTTATGTGGAGAAGACTCTGATAATTGTTGAGTAAGTTTTTTTTTAAGGATAATTATAGGATCTGATGGCAACCTAATATTTCTTATGTAAAGGTTGTTGGAGTAGGACATAGTGGTTATTTATATTCCTACCAATTTTGTTGTTTTTGTTTTGTTTTGTTTTCAAAGCATTGTCATTATTGTCTTGGATTGACTTCACCAATTGTAAAGCAATTATGCAATCATGATGGTCAACACACAAGAATCATACAAAATACTAGTCTCCAATAACTTCCTTCTTATATTTTGATTTTTCTTATAAGTATTTTCCTTGCACTTCACACTTGCCTTGTAAGTTATTGTAAACTCCAGATATATTGAATGGTTTTGGTATCTCTATCAAAAAATATCAAAGCCTTTCCGCATATTAGTTTCTTACTCATATTACGGCCATACTTTTGACCAATCCCTGGCCTATTATTATGCCAAGTAGATCAAATACATTACTAATTAATTTGTCAATTCTATTAGCATCTTATTTAGATTAGAGGAAAATTTATCGTTCCCAAGAAGCAAAGAGGAATAATTCCTATTATATTAAAAGTTTAAAGGAAAATGCTAGCCTTGTTAGGTATTCTTCTAATGTTTTTCTGATGTCCTTTTAACTATGATGTGGTTTTTAAAATGACCAATAAATTAAAAATTAATAATGATAATCTCAAATTTAATGATAATTTTAAAAGTCACATCACAGTTGGGAGGAGACCAGGAAAACATTAAAAGAATATCTAGCATTTCCCAAAAAAACTAACAAGAAACAACTCACCCATTTTATTTATTTATTATTTTTTTTTCTGGTAACCAAAAAATTTAATATACCAACCCACAAAATAATATGGGATCATAGCGATTTCAAAAAATGCGATTTAAAAATGTGGTAATTTTAAATAACGCAGTTAAACGTTTGGTAAAATCGCAGTTTTGTCTCTAAAATCGCGTTTAACCTTTAAAATTGTGCATTTTATTAAAAAAAAAACTATTTTGCCTACGATTTGAAAACACAGATTTTATACGTTTTTAAATTGTAATTTTTTTAAAACGCAATTCCAAATGATCTGTTGTTTGTGATTTTGTTTAAAATCATATCGCATCATAAATCAATGTTTTGAAATAAACATAAAACATCATTAATGTGTCGCTTAGGCTGCCCTTTAAAATAATCAGATTTTTTTAGTAGCGGGTAGCGCAAAGCCCGGCCTTTTTTTGAGCTCAAAACTAAGAAAGGCATTATTTGGGACTGAATTATGTTGGCAGGCTTATTACAAGTCAAAAGTCCCAAATTATTGTTTATTTATTTATTAATTTTGGCATTTGGATGGATTGAATTATTAGAAATGGACCAAGACAAATGGGATGTCATCATGGCGATGAAATTCCTATCTCCAAACATTATTCTCTCTATTATCAATAATTAAGATGGGATGGCGTAAGGAATAACAAAAGAATTTGTGATGGGTTTCGTATTGATGATGATGATGATGATAATAATATTGCTCGCAACTGGAAATAAAATCAAGTCAAACTCATCCATTGATTTCCAAAATGTCGTTATTCATTCATCTGTATAATATGGTCAAACATTTCCCATATATATATATATATATATATATTTTTTGATGACGATCGATGACCCATGCTAATGCAGGTACACCTGGAGATCTCCCATTGCCCAAGTTGGTTTCACACCTCTCCTCCAGCAATGATTAGGAAAAATACTTGGGAGTACTGCGTGGCCACAGCTTTTATTATAATTTGTTTACAAATTGATTTTGTGAGTGTTATCCGATTATTAAAAGGTCTTTTAGAGCCCAGTCAGTGGCTACTCTTTTGGGCTTAGATAACAACAAAGCCCACACTCTCAGCTATCATTTGCTAGTCCGAGCCCATCAAGTCTCAAGAGGCCCAAGCCCTTACCTAGGTAGTGGCGAAGAAGCAAAGAATAAAACCGGTAAGTCCCGTAAGTGGGGGAGAGAGACCCGTACTTTAGGGGCCCATGTGACTTATAAATATAACGAAAACATGTCGTTTTTCTTTATTTATTTATTTTTATTGACTTAAGCATGGAAATATCATCACACGAATTCCCATCGATCCTCTCTGACTTTCTTTGTCCTTTCCTACATATCTCCAAAATCGAGCGTGTTTAGGTGCAGTAATTGTATCAACAACTTTCAGACAATAACTCGTTTTGTTTTGCTTAGGAATTTTTATTCACTGGGCTCACACACTTCTTTCTCAGATAATATTTTAAAAGATTGCCCTTTGCAGGTTCAATTCAAATTGAAGACTTAGACAGCCCACAAAATCTGCCAGTATTAATTATTTAAGGAATTAGAAAATAATAATAATAATTTAGGGTTCGGTTTAAGGATTTTTTGTATTTTATTTATTTCTATTTTGGTATTCTTCTATGTTTTTCCAAATTTAGGTTGAAAACAATATCGTCTTTTCCCGTTTCCCCAGTTTGCCAAAGGGGCATTTTACATCATTATGCTATTTCTTCAGGTAATAGGACACAGTACAGCAGAAACTCCCTTTTCCCTTTACACCGATCCTGCAAATTTTCAGGTCAAATAAGTACTTTCAAACAAAATTACAAAAAAGTATTCCACTTGAGGGTATGATTGAAAAAAAATGATAACATGTAAGAAAAAAAAAAAAAAAAAAAATCACTTTTCGCTACACAAGGAGTGCATTCCGGGACGGACCAGGTTTCAATTTAGGGAGGGACTAATTAACAAAAAAAAAAACATTAATTTTTTTTTTTTACCTTAAAATATATATATATTTTTCCTAATTTTTTTTCTTGTGATTTGGGGGGGACTAGGGCCACTCCCAGTCCTCCCTGAGTGCATTATTAAAGTCACATAATGAAATGAAGGTCACTAGTTCGAATTTCCCTCCCCACTCTTGTGCGGACATGTCAAAAAAAAAAAAAGTCACATAATTTTAAAAGTCATAACTGCAATTTATCAAACGGTTAAGAGCGTTATAAAAAATTGAATTTTCATTAATTATATTTTGGAACCGCTATTTTTTTTAATACCCTCCTTAAAAACTCATCTTATATCTATAATGATTTTGATCGTAACTTCCGTATTTAGTTTGTTCCTTTTTCCTTTTTAATTGTTAAAATTCATGCATGTCATTTTTTTTTCCTTTACTTTTCTGTTGGTACCATTGCGAATATTTTAGAACCCAGAAATAGAAAAGGATAACGATTGAAAATGGACTATACCAGCGAATTAAAAGGGTTTTTAATTGCTGGGATCATAATACCAAGCCATTATTCTAGAACCCGAAAATAGAAAGAAATTATAAAAAAAAAAGAAAAAAGATGAATATGGCCCCACACCTGCCAGTTAAAAGGGTTTAAATTGCTAGATTTGACCAACGAAAGCATCTCTCTCTATTATATAAATATAATATAAGATAGTGGTATGGTTATGAACCTATGGTCGAGCCAACATGCTTAACAGAAACAAAGACGGCTAAAAAAAAAAAATTCAACAAAGACAGCTTAATGCGTGCCTTACACGACATTTCGCATGGACATGCCCTATGCCAGCGATCTATGCACCAAAGGCAAGGCCTTCTATTTCACCCGCTAATTCAATTCAATTCATTTCGGTGAAATCGAAGATATAATTTGTAGCATGGAATTTTCTTGATAATTATATCGAAATAGCTCTGTAGACTATAATTACTCATATTCAATTGCCTGAAAAGCATTGCATAAATCCACAAATGCCCTTTCATAAATACGTGGAAATGTGTTTGTCATTAGACGACTTCTATGCGATGAAACGTGTCTCGAAACAATGGGAATTGGCCAAAAGCTTTTCTTATTTGGTGAAAAGCCACAGTAAAATTTCAAAAGCACCTAACCTTGCAACCATTGTAATTTGGCCGAACAATTTAGTATATTTGTTAATGTAACATAAAAGTAAAACAATTTGTGTGCTTCAAAGGGTGTTCTATGTTAGGGTTAAAAAAAAAAAAAAAAAAAAGGCAGAAAACTTCCTTAACAAACATAAGAAGACAGAATATAGACAGCCAGGCTCAAAAACATACTTTAATAATACATAAAAGAGTTTTAAAGCCCAATTAAAAAGCAATAAAAGCAAATAAATTAAAAGGAAAACAACATTATTCTATGAACACAAAGAAACCTCTCATTATGTTGTGGGAAGTGAGAGCCACGAAAATAGGACAAACGAAATCCAGAGGGCCAATCATCCACAGAAAAAGACGTAAACTTGGTTTGTAAGCCTATAAAATGTGCAGAGAGCGTGAGCGTGACAATAAGTGTCCTCTTCACGCGCTTATTACTGCAACATAAAGAGAAATAGTAATGGGGGTAACGTCAAAGTACACCTCATTCTATTCTTCTATAGGCTGGGTTGGACTCATAGACTCATAGTGGAGCTTTTAACTAACAATCCTCTCAGCAGTCCCCCCCAGCAATCGCACCAATCAAACGCGTTACTCTTTCCGACACCACACCGAATAATCTCCCATCTCCACTCTACCAAGGTACCAAAAAAAAAGGAATAAAAATTCATTGTCGGCACCAGATCTGCACCACCCATTTCCACTCACCTTCTTCTTCTTCTTCCTCTTCCGACTATTGCGGTTGCTTTTTCACTTTTGGGTTGAAAAAGGAGAAGGAGAAATGGACCCGGAGCAACGCCGGAAGCGAAAGCGGATTGGGCGGTTGTACTCCCAGGGCCACTACCTGTCACTTAGATCTTTGATTGTTTGCTTCTCCTTCTTCATCTTCCTACTGTTCCTGTACGTCGAAAGGTTCTCGATTGGTTCGGTGTCGTTTCGGCCAGTTCTCAGAGCCTCCACCACCTTATCGCTTTTGTCCTCGTCCACGAGCAGTTCGATTCTTGATTCTATCAGCAAGAAATCACTGCCCCTGAGAGTTGACGATCGGGTTGTCTTCCCCGACCACGTGCTCCTCATGGTGTCTAGCAGAATCACTGATAGCCAAGACTTGCAGTGCGTGTACTATGAGTTCTCCAACAGTTCGAGCGAGATTCTCGGCGTTCAACCCGTGCTGGCCACCGACCAGTACGACGCGTTTCGGTCGATCGTGAGGTGCCCGCTCCCGCCGGAGAATCACTCCGCCGCCGGGATAGATCTACGGAGGCAGCAGAGCAGCGAGGTGGGGGAGTACGATTGGTCTGTGAGGGCTAATCAGACGGCGCATTGGTGGGAGAAGGTGGCCTACGAGGCGGTTTTGGATGCGAACACGGCGGTTGTGTTCGTTAAGGGGCTGAATCTTCGGCCCCATAAGATATCGGATCAGACCCAGCTGAGCTGCCATTTCGGATTTGGTAATTGGGGCAGAGACGAAGGGTTTGTGCTCACGACTGAGGCCGTTTCGGCCTCACAAGAAGTGGTTCGGTGCTTGTTGCCGCGGAGCATTAGGAGTAACCCTGAGAGGGCTCAGGGGATTAGGGTAACCGTTGGTCACGCTAATGCTGATTCCGATGCTGACGCTGACGCTACTGCCAGACCTCCTATGCCTTCTGTGGCTAAAATTTCTAGTTACAAATCTGAGGCGGAGAAGAGGAATCCGCACAAGCATGAGCTTTGTGTGTGTACCATGTTGTGGAACCAAGCACCGGCGCTTCGGGAGTGGATTATGTACCACGCCTGGCTGGGGGTTGAGCGCTGGTTTATCTATGACAATAATAGCGATGATGGTATTGAGGAGGCGATTCAAGAGCTCCAGTTGGGAAACTACAATGTTACTAGGCAGAGCTGGCCGTGGATTAAAACCCAGGAAGCGGGTTTTTCGCATTGTGCTTTGAGAGCAAAATATGAATGCAAATGGTTGGGATTCTTTGATGTGGATGAGTTCTTCTACTTCCCAAAACAATTTAGTTACCCCAAAGGAGACGGAATTCCGGGTAAAAATTCGCTCAAGGCCATGGTTTCGAATTTGTCATCGTCTCCGAATATCGCAGAGATCAGAACGGTTTGTCACAGCTTTGGACCATCTGGGTTGAGCAGGCCTCCGCCGCATGGGGTGACTGTTGGGTACACTTGCCGGCTGCAGAAGCCCGAGCGGCATAAATCTATAGTGCGCCCGGATTTGGTTGATATTTCTCTTCTCAATGTGGTGCACCACTTTCAGCTTAGGGAAGGATTCAAGAACTTGAATGTGCCTGAAAGCACTGCTGTGATAAACCACTACAAATACCAGGTGTGGGAGACATTTAAGGCCAAGTTCCATAGAAGGGTTGCCACCTACGTTGTTGACTGGAAGAAGGACCAAAATAAAGGGTCGAAAGATAGGGCACCAGGGTTAGGGACTGAGGCCATTGAACCGCCAAATTGGCGGCTACGCTTCTGCGAGGTTTGGGATACCGGCCTGAGGGACTTTGTTTTGGCCTATCTTGCTGATCCTGCAACTGGGTTGGTGCCTTGGGAGAGGTCTCTTCAGTAACAGATACAAAGTCAGGGTGATTGCAGCTTAGTGCCCCTGTAGAAGATATACCAGCAGCCCACTTATTCTTTTCATTGTTTTTGGCTTTTTATAAATGATTTTTTTTTTTTCTCTATTGTTTTTTTTATACATGCCACTAATTCATTACAGGGATCACACACAGTTGTAAATTTGTGACAATATGAAATGAAAGATTTTTCATTTTTGTTTATAAACTTGTTGAATGATTTATTTCTCCTTTACTTTGTTTTATGTTAATGGTAACGTTTTACATTAAAAAAGGTACAGAACAGGACAATTCTATTTATAAAAAAACTGGGAGGATATAAAACCCTAGTATTTGGCCTATTACATAACTCCATACAGATACTCTGAATAGTTTAGCGAACAATTTGTGAAGCATATAACTAGAAATGGACAATTGCTCTCTATTTAATTTTCTGAGCAACTAGAAATCGACAAGTACTAGACTTGTTTTGCAACTAAAAATGTTGAAGAGCATGATCAAGATGCAACCTTCACAAACTCAGAGAGCTCCGGCGAGGTTTGAAACATACTCCTCAGAAACTACTAATGAATCTGATATCCCTCTTTATCTCCCAAGTTTGGAAGTGTCCTCGTGTACAGTTCACTAGAAATGGGAGATCAGTATAACTTCTGGTCAGTTCAATCACTTTCATTTTTTTTACAAAAAACCAAAACGTGCTTCTGGTCAGTTCATTTGCATTCATATTTACGTGCATTCTTGAATAATTCTGAGTACCTTTTTATCCTTCAGAACACTGATATCTAATACGTTCATGTTAGAATAGAAAGTGCAAAATTTTGAACAGAATCTATTTCAAAGAAACGCAGTGACAGTTGCTTGCGAAATCTGAGAAGGACAAATTAAAGTATACCACCTCAAAATAGAGAGAGAAAGCGAGAGAGAGAGAGAGAGAGAGAGAGAGAGAGAGAGGGTGTCATCTAGTGCATGTTGAAGTGATTTTGAAGGAAAGGATAAGGCAAACAACCTGACAAAGAATTTTATGCTTTAACTACTGGGCAGGTGAAGCATGATTAGAGCAGGTGATGTCAAACGGTTGAATTGAGGCCACAATTAACTTATTCGGAAAAGAGTCTTATTTGCCTCGAATACTTCTCAGAAGAAACAATTTATATCTATCACATTAGGGATGAAGCTAACCCATGAAATAAGGCAACATATAGAAAGCATCTTAAATAATTTAGCACCTATGTTTAAAAGAGTTCTAGCTGTCACCAACAAGTTGGGAATTTAACATTGGCTCGAGTCTTTGGTTTGCCACTGAAGTTCAAAGCTAGCTAGGTTGTTATAGGTATATCCAGACATGGAACTAGGGGAAAGGACAAGAGTCAAATATACAAGCAGTTAACTTACAGACTATATTTTGTAAATGGGATTAGACCTTAGTTTTCATAATCCATTCTACAAATTCGCATTTTAACGGAATTTAAAATTTCATATCAATGAGGTCTTTAAGAGCAGAAACTGCACTAGCATTAATATTCTATTTTCATTTTTGGGCTTTTATCTTTTAATTTTTTGAGTTTGCTCAACCAGAATTACAAATGACAGGAAAAACTATCTATTGGAAATAGAGGGAAAGATGCACTTTAATATAAAGCCTGCACCCACTTTCTTAAAGTAATCAATTGAAACTTCAAGGATAAAATTTTCCTGAAATGCACTAAAAACAGGATTGAAAAATTACCTTGCTTAAAGGCCTCAACAATCTTTATACACATATGAAAATGGTTAGCTTCATATCAGTACTTCTTTCAAAGTTGATCTTGCACAACCAATGGTGTGTTTCTAACATTCTTCGCAAGTGTAGCATCCAGCTTCTCTCCGATTAATGTAATCCACGCCTGTTATTATTTAGATATTACTACAGCAGCTATCAGAGAAGAAACAAAAATCAACTGTTCAAATAATTTATTAGATTGAGTTTACAAGTTTGATCAACCAACCAGGAATAATGAAGACATCTGATTCATAAGAAAAAAAAATTTAGCAACGTGCCAATGTGCATAATCACATGTATAAAAGACAAAATTTAAGGATCCATTCAAATGTTGATTTAATTATTCTCTACCAAAGAACCAAAAATGATCTAAGATTGCAGAAAATTGCAAGTATAAATTGATCTTTCCACTCTGACGGAGGAATAGTGCCTATAGAGATCAGAATAATTTGTGACTGAAGAGAACATGTAAAATTGACCTAACTACGTAAGGCTATAAATTGATTTGATCAATAGCCCACGGTCACCCAATTTCAGCCAAGGGATAACTACAAAATACACATAAGAACTCCAAGGTTTTCTAGTAAGAGGACAGCCATGGCTACCTCAATTTCATATTAATTTTTTATTCAAAAACTAAAGGTTAATACCCAAGATCTATCATGCCAAGCATCTCATGAGAAATAAGTTCACAATTTTGGGAGAAAACCCGGGTGGGATTGGGAGAGGGGGGTTTGGAGGAAGAAAGCAGTCACACAGTTTTAACTCTCTTTAATCAATGAATAATTACCACAGAGGTTAAAATTTGTAAGCTAAGAGAGAAGCACCTGGTCGGAAGTTGTGAAACCCCTAATTGTGTCACCGCCAATTATTGCAATTCCTTTCTCTCCAAGTGGTTGCAGAAGCACTGCCTGGCAAAGTGCAACTTGTATAAGTGAAACTTTGAAATTAATATTTTTTAACCATTGGGTTGCCTAGCAAAGTCAAGTTGAGTCCAAGCATGACACCTGTGTATTTGAAGGCAGAAATGGCAGCTCGGACTTCCCAGGATAAAGAGATAGGTTGGCCAAGTAGCTCTCTGTAAAATTAGGTCAAACAGGTTTGTTTAAAAATCATATGTTTTGGTGGACATCTTGCCAAGTTTATGACATAGTCAAGTACTTGAAACCTCCAACGAACAATATGAAGTTCATCCAAATAACTTACGCGCCCCAGATTTTATAACACCCTGACAGAGTGATCCTTGCATTAATTTATCGGCATCCACGGCCACAGGCTCGCCATCATCAATAGAGTATCCAGCTGCAAAACCAATTTGAAGGACACAATGGCTATCATAAACAACAATTAGAGACCTGCAGCACGTCACCTCTGACAGAGATTGCCATACCCTGAGAATACGCAATGAAAAGAAAGGATTAAACAGACAAGCAGACTGAATAATTTTATATCTGCTAGTCAACAAAACCACCCCCCCCCTCTCCTAACTATTTAGATCAACTCCCTAGTCCATAGAAAATCATGCCATTATTTGAAAGAAACAGGGATTCACAGCCTGTAGCATTGAACTATAATGTCAAATTGAGAAATCCATTTCACATTTTAAACTTAACTAAAACCATCCTGTCTTTTGAAAATTAGCACTGTAGAGATTAAAATTATTTATTTGATATGAATTATCTCTCCATTGATAGTCTGTTATAAAAGTGGTACTCATTATTTTGTAACATGAAAAGGTTATAAATTTAGCAAGAAAGTAGAAACCAATTAAGTCTAAAAAAAATTAAAGCAGATAATTTGAGAATGAAGATCATATTGAACAATGTAGAAATGGTGATATAAGGTGCATTACCATGTTAACTCAGAAACAACAGAATCAGGGAGATGAGAATATATTCTTCGACATTCAACCCCTTGAGGACTTACCTGAAATTAAAAACAAACTAAGCTGGAAGGTATTGAAAAATAGATCTACCAAAACAATCAGCTACATGAGAGGAAAGCTGAGGTTGAAAAAGCAGATGGGATGCCCTCACCACAGATACAGATTTTGGTCGGATTGACAGCCATACCAGACCAGTTAGGATATTGGTGACAGCCAATCCAAGTGTCAAAAGATCAGCTCTTGACTGTGAACTGCAGGAAAGATATATCTCACATGATATGTAAACTAATATATAAAATAGAAAAATGTAAGACAGTAACGCTGAACTCGGAACAGAATAACTTTGAGGAAGTTCTATAAAATTAAAACACAAATCATGTACAACTCAAAATCTAAAATTAGCACAATTCATTGAACTTTTATGCTTCCAGGAAAAAAGAAGAAATGAGTTCCTGATTCAAAATTTGGCGTGTCGGTGCTTTGAAATTGTACACAACCAATCCCAAGCCCGGAGAAAGGAGGAAAGTTGTGACATGTTGACAGCCAGTGCAAAGTTTAGTCACTTTTCATGAATGTTCTAGCTTGACTTCAAAAATGCTAGAATCCTAGTCATGTATGCATGTTTCAATTGGGTAGTAATTTTGTAGAACAGTATCGTGACTCCTGCTCACTCTTTCCATGAGAGAACTGCAGGAAAACCTAGAAGGTGATAACTGTGTTGACCTGACTTATATACATCTTTCTCCTATTTCCCCTATTATATCGTTATTCTCTTCTTTCCATTCTTAAAGGAAAAACACTTGAAATGTGAGGCTCAACACATGAAATATTTAAGTGAAATGAAAAGTGAATTATGGGGAAAAAGTTCGAACTTACGACCTTTGTTCCGATACATGTTAACTTATCATTTATCCCCAAAACTTAAGCCGATAGAAAATCTAACAAAGAAAAGAGTCGATGACACACACACAGGAGAAAGCACTTGCTTTAGGGAGTGTTTGAGGTTGAAAATGGAGCTGATTAATTTAGAAACAAAATCAACTCATACCTCCGAAATTCCCTTCAAATCTTCTAAGAACTTTGGTCCATAACTTTTAAATTGCTTTCAGCAATTTTCCAGGATCATACCATAGAAATTTATATAAAAACTATGACATGAATTTAGCTAGAACTCATTATCTCCAAAATCCAGTCACCATACACATTGCACACCACAACGACATGCACATATCATACCAATTTCACTACCTGATTGGTAAGAAAGAACATTGATCCGGAATTGAGTAAATAACATGAGAGCTCAAACATGACCAACAGTGGCTAAGTCACAAGTTCTCATAAACGCTGAAATTTTCGAAAATTTACCGAGAGCATTACCTGCTAGCATCAGCAACAGGAGCAATGCCCGAAACGGTGCGGTTAAGGAGAACAGCCAGCAGCGACGCCCCTCCAACGCAAATAGGCAAGCTCCGGACGACGTCGTCGTTGTTGGATACCCAATCGGCGACCCAATCCCTCCTTGGCTTTGGCCCTCTGTAACCTCCCTGTGAATCTGAAGAAGAAGAAGAAGAAGAGGAGGAGGAAAATGCCCTAAAGTAGAAGAAGCGCGGGAAAGTGGACCTAATACGACGACGCAGTGAGAGCTTGGGGTTCCATGGAATGGGACTGTGGAGGAGACTTCCCGCTTCCATCGAAATAAATAAATAAAATGAGGTGTTTGTTTCCTTTTCAAGGTAGAGATAATACCATTTCATAAAAAATAAATAATAAATAAATAAAAAGGGTTGAGATAATACGAAAAATAATAATAATAAATTTGGGCATTTTAATGAGTGTTTTTTTTTTAAAAAAATAAAAAATAAAAAAACCCAAAACAACTAACTTTTAAAATTTGGTCCTAATAAATGGTTGGAATCGTGATTTTAAAATTTGGTTGTTTCATGTTCGTGACTGGTAATAAGCCTTCCAACTAACTTTTTTTTTTTTTTAATGAGTTGTTCGAATTATGTAAAATTCAGTTAAACAACCCAAAACAAAGAAAATCACATCCCAATTTTAAGTCAAAAGTGTCTATTCAATCTTCTTTCACACAAATCTGGAAGCCACTAAAAAAATGCTTTCTTAACTAGTATAGACTAGGTCATGCGTTAAGTGCTGAGTATCGTGACTGAGAAAAGCTTGCCGGCTGAACACCAAATTTACTTGTGCCTAATGATAAAATATTAATTAAATAAGTAATTTTATTTATTTTTTTATCAATTTATTGTTATTATTATTATTATTTTTATAGCTGGTGACTTCATATTGTATTGAAACATGGTAACTCCCTTATTTCAAATTAAAATATTTGATGTCTCATAATTTATTCAAATTTCATTCAAAATATCCAGTATTTTTTTTCTTTTTCTTTTAATACGTCCACACAAGGGGAAAGGAGAGGGTGATTGAAACTAATGACTTTTACTTTATGAGGAGTGATCCTTAGCTGATTGAGCTACCATTGAAGACAAAACTATTTAAAACCCCGTTTGGTTTATGAAATGGATATTCCATTAGGAAAATTAATAGGTATTACTCGGAATTGAATAGGCTGGAATTGAATAATCATTCAAATTATTTAGTTTGTTAGCAACATATACTTCATAATTAATTGGAATTTAACCAAGATTACTAAAAAGCTTATATGATTTATAATTTTTCCAAAACTCAAAAAAAAAAAAAAAAAAACAAACAAACAAACAAACAAAAACAAAAACAAACAAACAAAAAATGGTTGAAGGTGTAGTGGCTGACCACCCCAATAGGTGGTGCTGGGTGGTCGGCCACCCATAGCAAGCACTGGGGGTGGCCACGCCACCCCTAGAGGACCTCGCTGTGGCCCTTTTGGGGGTGGCCAAGACCACCCCCGGTAAGAATCCGAGGTGGTATTGGCCACCCTCGATTTCACTGGGGGGTGACGCGACCACCCCTGGTAAGAATTCGAGGTAGTCTTGGCCACCCTAATTTCACCAGGGGTGGCAGGGCCTTTTGTGGGTGGCCGGTCACCCACAAGATTTTTGTTTTTTTATTTATTTTTAAGTTAAAAAAAAAATAATATAGTTTTTTTGAAAAACCTTGTCCATTCCGTCATGAATAGCTATTCCTCTCATTTTTTAAAAGGAATAGTTATTCATTGTAAGATTAGTTATTCTCGTGAGAATAACTATTACTAAGAATAGGACCATACCAAAAAAAAACACTATTATAAGAATCTATTCCGCAAACCAAATGAGCCCTAAATATTATGTTTTACGCGTAAGGAAAGTGTTATATTACTTCAGATCCACATAGTTTATAGAATACTTTAGTTTGATCTAGTGCCACTACTAACAATGAAGATCATCACCTCATTTCCATTATCAAGTTACAACATGACTAGAAAGATAAGCCCGTTTCATAAAAAATATATTTGATTTTATAATTTAAATTTCCATTCCATCCACGAGAACCAGTGGATTGAACTCTTGAATTCTAGAATTGTCGGCGCAGCCATGCACTGTTGCACTTAGAGGTGAAAGTTTAGAACCGCTAACCGCTTTAATTGCTAATCACTAACCGCCTTTTTAAAATATAATATATATTTATATTATATATATAAATATTATGTGATACATAACAATAATATAGTGGTAAGTATTCCCTTTTGTCATATGGGTGACTAGGGTTTGATCCCTGCCCATGATACTTTTTTTTTTTTTTTTTTTCAAAGTACAAATTTGGTATTTCTTTTTTTGGCTCATAGAATTTTGGGGAAGCAATCGCCAGCCCACTGCCCACCTCCTTTCTTCCTTCTTTTTCCCCTCCCTTGCCGACGCTACCCTCTCCCCTTTTCTTCTCCTTCTTCCATCTTCTTCTCTTTCTCTATTTAATCTCCTTTACAGAGACAGAGACAGAAACAGAGTGAGAAAGAAAAAGAGGCAGGGAGAAAGAGGGGGGGATTTCGAGAGATTGAGAGAGAGGGTGAGTGATCGACGAGAGGGAGAGCTAGGCGAGACAGAGAGGGGTGAGAGTGCATAGAATCTTTGCATAATCTACACTCTATTCCCTACGTGATTCTTGAAATAGAATATTGTTATGCTTCTCTTTGGAAGAAAAGAACTTACGATTGTTTGAGTCTCCATTTAGGCTTAGCAAGAACACCTTAGAAGGAAGTATTGAAGGTTACAATGCGAAGTTCTTGGTGGTGGCTACTGGTGAGAACTGTGAGGGTTTTAAACAAAGCATTTGATTTGTTTGAAAAAAAAAAAAAAAAAAAAAGATTGTTCATTTAGGTGGAAAGAATGAAGAATTTGTTCGAGCCAGTGGCTCATCCTCAATGTAGTCTGTAGAGCAGAATTCTTCATAGTTTTCCCACAAAACTAGTTGTCTCACATTGTTCAGCTAAAACAACCACTCAACATTTATTATCTATAAATAGGATGGGTTAGCTGGAAGCAAACGCACAACTTGGTGCAAGCCCATGTGCAATCTAGCTGGCTTTTTAGTTGTGTTAGTTTATTAAAGTTTAAAATTTATATAAGCAAAATTTTTGGCCCATGTGCAAGCTAGTTGGCTTTTTAGCCAAGCTTGAGTACTCGTGAGTTCACGCTTGCCCAATGAACTTTTCTTGGTGAGTTTAGCAAAGTCCAATTGTTTTTTATTTTTTAAATTCGCCTACTAACCGCCTAGATTGAGAGCATTTAATGAAAATTTATCTCGGGTCCATGTCACACCACTCTACTTGCAAACTTGCCATTGAAGCTCGTTTTTCATGCCATGTGCCCACATAGTTAGACGCCAATGACCTTTTTTTTTTCGTCTTTTATTTTCTGGAGAACTTTTCTAAGATAAGAGCACTTTGTTTATCATTTTTATCGCAAAACGTCTTTTTTACATAGATCGGATAAAATTCTAACGTTATTTGCATCCGAGAAAACTCAAACTTTAGATCTAATAGAAATGGGGTTTTGATGCCAATGACTATTACCTAATTGCAAGCCAAAAACTGGGTTAGCATCCTCCATCTTTTCTGTGGATTCATGCACCACATAAATATGCAGAGAATTAGTAACCTAACCAAGAGGGAAGCTAGCGCCGAAGAATCAACATTAGAGATGGTACGTACAATTGGGGCGCCCTAGCTGGCTAATTAATTAACTGTACAGGTGCGAGGTGCCACTTTATTTTGTTGGGTGCTTTTATGGGTGATCCATCTCCGTGTGGAAAGAGAGTAATGAATGTTAGTGTGATGGATTGAAGGCTCTTCAACTGAGACGACTTTTTAGGATATCTTGAAAGAATAATCAGCAAATTGAACGGGGCTGGGCAAAGAAAAGGAAAAGATATTCGAATTGGACGGATCTGATCATCGCTTCAAAGGCATCCCTTACATCTCGGATGGTTCTTGTTCACCAATCCGAAGACAGATGTCCCATCAGAGATGGTAACTTTCACAAGATTGCTGGCTCCACAGACATGTTGATTGAATGGCTAGTGATTCTTGGATAAAGTCAGCAACTTATCTTAAGAGGATCATATGACATGCACCTTATCTTTGCTTATCACGATCACATTTTTATTCCTACCACATGCATTTGAAATTAAGGGTGTGAAAATTTGTATTCGCGATTTAAATTTAAGTAGTATTGAAACATGTGTATATAATTATAAGTTAATCTAATTAGACTTATTTAATTAATCAAGTCAAATCTTTTAACCTTAATCTTTTAATTTTATATTGGGTTTATGTTGAATCGACGTGACATATCAAAAATTGCATATCATTAACTCATTATATCATGTGTCGGGTTCAAGTTGTATCAAATTATGGGTATAAGAATACATATGTCAACCCTAACCCGACTTATTTAATTATACGGGTAGGACTCTTCAACTCTAATATTTTAATTTCGTGTTAAGTTTGTGTCAAGTTCGTGGGTTGTGTAAAAAATTACCAACCCTACTTGAAGTAGTTTAACAATTGAAAAACCTAATTGACTCCAATTAACACATATTCTGATTGTATAGGTGTTTCATTAAATTGTATGTGGAAATTGATTTGACCTAACAAATAATAATCAACTAAATACACATATGCAATGAACATTAAAGAACACAGATATTTGGTTACAAAGAGAAAATCATTTAGAGAAATATCTAAATATAAAACCTTTCTGGGGCAGCCAAACTTAGGAAATCACTCCACTATAAACGAATAAGGATTATAAAAAGTTCACACTTACAAGACCTTTGCAATTAAAACTCTTTTGCATAAGACAAGCGACTCACTTAATTTCTACTATAGTAGCCATTTCCAAAACATCTAGTACAATTTTTCTATATGATCTCCTTCAATGGAACTCCGATTAACTTCAAGTATTTAATAATAGAAACGAGAATGCGATTTCTCACCTTTACTCTAAGAGAGATCCAAACACTCCAATTTGATATTTCTCTCTCTCTCTCTCTCTCTCTCTCTCTCTCTTAGCTCACAGTATTCGCTCTCTAAATATATGCCTAATAATGTGCATTAGGATCGTTTAAAAAGAAATTCGCACAACAATTAAGCGGTCATGTCCGGACAAGGAGCTCACAGTATTCGCTCTCTAAATACATGCCTGATAATGTGCATTAAGATTGTTTAAAAATAAATTCGCACAACAATTAAGCGGTCGTGTCCGAACAAGGATAAGCATGTTTGGACACGAATAGGGTTATATATGCGTAAACCCTCAATGTTCGGACAACCAAGCTCAGTGTCCGAACAGGCCAAGTAAAATGGACTTTCTGTAAATGATGTCTGGACAGGTCTTAGATCTTCAAGTTAAACTTTTTGGAAATGCTATCTGGACACTGCTTCTGGCTGTCCAGATAGGATGCTCATTTTCATTAGTTTATATATAAATCGAATGTGTCAAAACATAAACTAATAAGAATGAATATTAACATTTGAATCAACAATCATTAATTTTACTGTTACATTATTCCAACCATTTAACAATTATATAATTGTCTACTAAATCATTCCTCATATATGATATATATAGTGAATGCAAGGTTTAAAATAAATTAGATCTTTTGTTGCGTGGATTAGAGGGTCAAAAGGATTGAATAGTCTTTCATAATTTAATGTGAAGTGAAGAACGACAATGAATGATTGTGCTGGTCCTGCTGGATACAATGAACAATCCCCCCCTCCTTAGCATAGTCTGCGGGATAATCATATGATTACAGCTGATATTTTGAAGTGACACAACCTCCTATTGTTTTCTTTTGTCTTCTTTTGAGTTTTGCTAATGTTCCTTAGTTTACTTCATGAGATCTTAAGGTACAAATTACTGATAATTATTATTATTATTTTATTTTTTAAATTTGTAAGAATTCTTAGGTTTTACGTGTTTGCTTGCGTCATTGGTCAGAATTAATACTCATTATCTTCTTGCTATGTTGCTTGTATCACATAATGTCTTTGTTGGCACGTCTTACCTAACATATATTTTCTAATGGTAATTTAAAATAGGATTTGTCGTTGTAATATAGTATATTAATCAAGTGGCTCAATAAATATGTAACCCTACTAGGCATTATCATATATAATTGACCTAGTCCTCAAAGGTTGAATTGATAAAATATCTTGTCTCCTCTCTTTTATTTCTCTCTTCTCTAAATTATTTTTTTTTCACAATCTTTTTATTTTTTATTTTTTATTTTTAATTTAATATTTTTCTTACCCACCTCTGAAAAATTAAATGCTATCAATGGAGTTAGACCTCAAAATACTCGTGCAAAGTTTTTTACTTTTTTAAAAATTTTAGTGAAACTGAAAAAGATTATGCAAAATCAGTGAATGATTAAAGTAATTGGTAGCCGTGGGTTTTTTGTTGTTTATTAGCTACAATGGTCAATGAGTTGCCAAGCTATATCCAATAATTACTAGCTATATTATCATATTCAGCAAAAGAAAACAAATCACAGTATTATATATAATCCTTTCTTCAAGCTGTATCCAATGATTACTAGCTGTATTATTATAGAGGGATCTATGGGGACCGGAAGTGGCCCTGATTCTCCTAAATTACAAAAAATAATAATAATAATTTAAAGGCAAAAACTAAAATTTAAAGGTTAAAAAAAAAAGAAAAAAAAGAGAAAGGTATTTTTTGTTCAATTAATTTCTGTTCAAAATTTTTTTGACCCTTAATTCATCTCCAAATTGAAAGTTAGAGCCGTCCCTGTGTATTATATATCCTATTCCAGCAAAATAAAACAAAACACTATATTATAATCCTATCTTCAAGTGATCTTGGCAATTAATTTTGAAAAAAAAAATACTAAACAATTAAAATGTAAAAATACCCTTAAAAATAAAATGAAATAATTTTATTAAACAGCATTAGCATTTAGCCGCCACAACTTGGCCAAGGACGTACCCGTCGATTCAGAGCATGTGACAAGACAGAAGCGCGGACCGGACCCGCACCGGAGCGCCGTATAAAAATTCAATGTAGAAAATGTACAAAAATGCTTTGACAGCAGCGAAAACCACGTGCTTCATTCATATAGAGCAAAAAAAAAACAATCTAGTATGCTGTCAAACGCACTAGGCGACAGCTTAATAACAAAGAGACATGTACCCAACCAACTTTCCACGTGTTTGAACACTACTGGACCTTCAGAGTTTTTATGTGGAGACGGCTAGAACACTCGATGATGGGTTTCTTTGAAAGGTGAGAGAAAAGGGAGGCCACGAAATAAACTGATAGAAGAAAAAAGAAAGCAAAAGCCAAAAGGCATCTATCCACCGAGAGCACCCACCACAACCACATAGAAAGGTTGAGGTAAAAGTGGTGTGTGTAGGTGATGGATGGGGTCCACGTTTACTTATCCCCCACAAACAACCACATCCACGGCTTGGACAATTGAATATGAGACAATGAAATCTTTCCCAAAGGGGCCGCGAATATGCCAAGTTGACGGTGGAGAAACACTCTGCTACTCCACCATCTAACCTTTTTTTTTTTTTTTTTTTTTTTTTTTTTTAAGCATATTTTTATTTGGTTACTGTTTGATTTAATATCTCTATTCTCTACAATACTTTCCCGTCTCCATTTACATGCAGACATTCTAACCAATAACTTGACTTCCGCATCAAGATAACATAATATTAACTTGAGTCTCTCAAGTCAATTATTTTCTTTAGGCATAATCTCATGGTCAAGAGGCATTGGAGGACTATCAACAGACTCAAGTTATTCAAAACTAGGAGGACCACCCACTAGTAGTCGTGATGAATTTTAAGTGACAGTCATGTCACCTAATCATGTGAAATGAGTATACTTAAACTTCTTCTGAAGCGGAAGACAAATTTAATAAGATAAATTAAGTTTTTCTCTAAATTGGTTTTGGGGTATTTTTTATTTTAATTTAATATGCTAAATTGAAAAATTATATGTCAATTCAATAGACGGTAGAGAAAAATTAATTGTCAGGAATAACCGCACAGGATGAATATTACTAAAACATTTGGTCTTGTTTACACCGAGGAGGAGGGACAAAATTGGACGGTCCTCGTTGAGGATCTCCTGAAAAAGTGCACCGGATACGAAACATTATTGGTACGGCTATATAATAGAATGGTCCTGCGATGCATTCTAAAATTTCCTTGTGAGCCAAAAGGTCCATATGCCACACAGAACCAAGCACAAAGTCACAAACCCTAAATGCATTACTTTCTATAAACTACCCAAGCAGCCCTCACTACTCTTTTCCAATATTCGACGCACACTTACCGACTTTTCTCTCCTCTTGCATGGAATAAGGGCGGCTACTCTAATTCGCTTTGCCTTTTTTCTCATATATTTGTTTTTTTCTTGAAACATAAGTACGAGAAGGATGTCTCGCACGTGCTCGCAGTGCGGGAACAACGGCCACAACTCCCGGACGTGCACGGAGGCCAGCGGCGGCGGCGGCGGAGAGAACGCGATCATGCTGTTCGGCGTGCGTGTCACGGAAGGCAACTCGTTCAGGAAGAGCGCCAGTATGACCAATCTCTCCCAGTACGATCAGCAGCCTCAGGATTCCAACCCTGACTCCGGGTACGCTTCCGACGACGTCGTTCACCCCTCCGGCCGCAGCCGCGAGCGCAAGAGAGGTACTTACTTTCTTATCTTTCATCCGTTTATACTTTCGTTTTGTTTTGTTTGTTTGTTTCATTTTCTTCTTAATATATACTTTGGGTTGGTTTCGGTAAATTTTCAGATCTCTATTTTGATACCAAGCTGTTGGGAAATATTAAATTTAATAAGATTTTTGTGTATATATATATAGGGGTGCCATGGACGGAGGAGGAGCACAGGCTCTTCTTGCTGGGGTTGCAGAAGGTAGGGAAAGGAGATTGGAGAGGGATCTCTAGGAACTTTGTGAAAACGAGAACTCCAACTCAGGTGGCGAGCCATGCTCAGAAGTACTTTCTCCGCCGGACTAATCAGAATCGGAGACGCCGGAGATCTAGTCTCTTTGACATCACTGCCGACACGGTAATTAATATATCCCATAAATCATAAATGGTATTATTGGTTTGTTTTCCGAAACTGTTACATTCATGACGTAGAAATAGGACCACACCAGATAATAAATCTAAACGAAAATTTATAAATCTTTTTGGGTTTTTTTATGTGACAGTTTATGGGTTCGTCAATGGACGGGGATCAACTACTAGTCAACCCAGAAACTGCGCCGGTACCGAAGCCACTGCCACTTCTAAGCCATAGTCTTGGCGGATTTCCGCCGTCAACTTTTCCCGTGACGCTTGCTCCGGTGGTGGTGCCACTCGGTGGTGAAAACCCAGCGGAAAATCTCTCACTAGGACCCAACAGTCATATGAGGACGTCAAGCAAACCCATAAGGCCGAAACCGATTCTTCCAGTCCCTCCATCTTCGAAAATGGCTGAGCTTAATCTGAATCAGAAAACTTCCGCGGAGCTCCTGCCTTTGTCACTGAAGCTCTCTCCGGCATCGTCGGATGAGCAGCCGTCGCCGTCGACGCACACGTCAGCTTTTCAGGCCATGCCCGGGAACTTCAGTAGCGGTGGAGATAGCATCATCAGTGTTGCTTGAGGGAATATTATATGTTAAAGTCTGTGTGTAAAGGGTTGCGGTTCAAAGTTGGCATTAGATATGATAAGATTTAATTTAATTAGGATAATATTAGGTTAATTAGTTATTTAATTCCTTGCTTGTAAAGAATTAGATAAATTTAGTGAAGCTGGGATGTCGTTTTCTATGTAGTGGATTCTTGTTTAATTTGTCTAGTTTCTTTTGGGTCGAGATGATAGAGCACCAGGTACCCCTTCAGCTGCCTATCTCGTGTTGCTGCTTTCTTGGAGCTTCAACTTGGACAAATATCTGAAACCTGAATATATTCTTTAGCTTTATATGATAATCCTATTTATTTTGGTTTTTCTACAATGGAGAATGATTTAATTAGGATGTTTGCAGTGATTATTAATTCGAGAAAATGTTTTATTAACTTAATATATATATATATATATATATATATATATATATAGAGAGAGAGAGAGAGAGAGAGAGAGAGAGAGTTAAGGTTATCCTATATAGCCTTATATCCATGTTTCGACATGCAACATTTAGGGCTGATAATTTTTGACACGACCCGCAGGCCTGATATGAACCCAACACAAAATTAGCATGTTAGGGTTGAGAAATCTAATCCATTTAATTAAATGAATATTGTCACTTCTAATAAAAAGTAAAGGCTCTGTTTGTTAATGTGTTTAGAAGAATATTGTTTGTTTTTTATTTGAAAAAAGTGTTATAATGTAACATAAATATAAAAACTATAGTTTTGAATGTTTTGTGAGAATTCTATGTTTTGGATTGTTTATTAATGTTTTTGTTTTGAAGGTAGAATAAAGAAGAAAGGAAATGTTTATGTTTATGGTTTAGGGCTAATTATTTACATCATAGCAATTATTTACTATTATGAAAATTACTTTGATTATAATTACTACCTTACTCTTTTACCGTACTCATGCATGCGTGTATATAAATTGGAACAGTTATCTCCACTTTACAAGCCATTGTTCTTGGCTCATCAAAAGTACTGCTACTATTGTTTCTTTAGTCTTCACCGCATGCACCTCCTAAAGGCCAAAATCACACCCATCAATATTTTAAAAAATGCTGCTGTCACGGTTTGTGCTCTGATTCTTGATGCTTCCAAGACAATCAAGCTAGCATCTTGCAATTGTTTTTATCATTCAAATGTGCGAAAGAATTTATACTGTCTCAAAGCAGCAAAGAAAAGGACTAAAACGAACCTTTTGACGGGTTAAACCTTCTAAATTAAGTTATTCTCCCCCTTTTTTTAAGACTTCACTTGCCCTTAGCTATCACTAGCTTAATAGAATCCGTTAATATGCCATATATCGATCAATTATGGTGTAACACGTCATTTACAATAAATAATTAAAAGAAAAAACAAAAAAAAAATTGTGAAAATCTGCGTTCTCAAGGGGTAGTTTGACCACCTACCATTTGACTAAAAAGGATGGCTAACCATACTTTGCGTTTTTTTTTTTCTTTAAAAAAAAAAAAAAATAATAATTTTTAATATATTTATTTTTATTGTAAGTAACATGCTTAACATTAGTGTGAGTGGTATTGATGTGACACATTAATTAATAGATTATGTCCTCTTTTTAACGGTATGAAACCTATTTTTTTATTATTTTTTTCTTATTCGAACCAATTTTGAATTTATCCCTTTTACGTGTTTAAACCACAAAAACTCAATGAACTGTTGTTGAAGTGTAAGTTCCATGAGAAGATGTTGATCCCTTGGAACAAAGTATCCTCTAAACTAAATGAAGCAGGCACCAAGAGATACAGATATATAGATTATTCTACGAATTAGAAAGAAACTTGCCAGCCTTCTTCACCAAGAGTACTGCCCATGCGAGCACGTAAATGATAGAATATAGTTTCTTCTGAGTTGGACTGATACACTAAAGTGGCCATGTTAACGTACATTATGACAATATGACACATTAAATTTGAGGGGAAGAAAAAAAAAAGAAAAAAGAAGAAGCTTGATATTATAATCGCTAGAAAAGTTGTAAGAAACAAAGGACCATATGTAATTAACGAGAAGGACAAAAGAAGGCAACCAACAAGAGATAGAGAGTACTGAACAATTAATGAATATATAATTGATGTAGTTTTAGAGTATTGATATAAAGAGTTCTTATCTTTAAGGGGGAAACGAGCGTGCTAGCAGCCTGTGGATTCACGCTTGCTTAATCTCCATAGCTGGAATATATATATGAATTATTTTTCCCTACTTTGAATACTTTTCGCTAGAAAGGAATGATAAGGGAAGCAATAAAGTATATATCTTCTCAAAAGGATACTATTTTGAGTATATTTTATGCCAACAGATAACAACTTCTTGCATATATTATATGATAATCCATTTGGATTCAAGAAAGGTAAGCAAAATAACGTGTAGGATTTATCTTACAACAACATTAATCCTAATGATCACTATGTAATTCGTCAAACTTCAAATTATATTTCACTCTTTTCCTGCTTGCAACAAAGTAGATGGAGAAGGGGGAGGCAATATGTATGCAAAGCGTTTTGACGCAGTAATATTCCAATCATTTCGGTTCTTTTCATGTATCCTTTTAATATATATATTCTGCAGCTCTCTCATCGATATTGTTTTCACCGATCAAATATGATGAATTATCCTTTTCTGGGTCAATGAAGTAGGAAGAATACGGCTTTGAATTGCTCTCTGGGGGCTGGGAACTTTGCCTTCTTGGAAGTTGAGGCACCAAGGACCTTTGGCTGTCACTGTCACTGTCACAGGCACACGGTTTTTGTCAGCGGCTGTCTTTCTTAAGGTTGTTCCAAAATTCAAGACTTGCAAGAGAAAGAGATGAAAACTTAATGATGTTCGCCACCAACAACATGGATTTCTCACAAAGCGATTTCTTCATGCGACTGGTCTCAACATTTGTCATGGCAACCTATATATATGAACTTCAAACTATTCTCAATATATAACAGATGTAGCTACGAGAAAATAACAAAGAAGTTATTGAATTTAAATGGGTGCATGATTTTCACTGTGCCTTTCTAAAATGAAGCAATATTAATTGAAGTCACCAAATATGTTGCGCTCATTGGGAGCTATAGCTTGTCTCCTAAGAGCATACATATAGGATTGTAAATTTATTGTGCTAAACTTGGAGTATCCTCATGTGGAGGGGTTTATACAAGTTCCACGTATGCTGTTGTGCATCAGAGAAAGTAGGTCAAATTCTTTCAGAACACAAAGTGTTGTAGTAGAATGATAAGCAGAAGTGGCTTTCCGTTTCAAACTTTATATCATCTTTGAATATCCTGCAAAAAGCTGAGGGGATTTCAGTTTCAACTTTTTATCATCTTTGAATATCTTGCAAAAAGGCAAGGGGCACTGATTCTTACTCTAAGATGAGCTCTCTGAACTGTCTTTGTTGCGTAAGACGTGGTATTTTGCCAATGATTTTAAAAGCCAACATTCATAGAACACTCAAAATTACTTTATCCTTTTATAGTCTATAAAGTCGCACTCTAAAAAGCAATACAAACAAGCCCAAAAACACTTTGGGTCAAGATTCTTTGCTAATGCTTTTTCTCTTTCTTTAGTTTTGCTTTCTCATTGCTTCTCTGAGTTCTCTCCCCCTCGTTCATATCACATCATTTGGCAGTGGAAAAGATGGCTCTAATCAGGATCCCCCAGGGCCAGGTAATACTGAATGATTCTTTACATGCCATGGTCCCAATTCTTAAATGCTTGAATCTTCATCTTCATCAAGCACTATCCAAATTAACTCTAGATTTCAGCTTTTCTTTGCAGATTCTGGTAAACTAGACTTGAATAAATTAGTGAGCATATTTGTTAGCACCTAAGTCGAGCATAAGGGCAAGGCTATTTGTAGCTTACTTGGTTGCACATTAGAGTGAAAGGCCGTGGTTAACTTCCCCATGGGCCGAGATTTTTTTATTCTGATTAATTTATAACCCCCGAACCCCGGCCTAATAAGCCCTTCAAGGCCTGAAGCCCAATTCTGAATGAAAAGAAAGTCACCCCACCACACAGATTCTCTCATTTTAAATAAAGAGAATTGACAAAGTAAAGTTAGAGGCTAATATATCAATTTTTTTTATTTTTTTTTTAATTTCATAATTATTTTACAATTTCAACATGTTATATATATTTCAAGTACATAAGCCAACGACAAGGAGAACAAAACAAGCAAACTAAACAAGCTGAACAAAGGGAGGCATGGCATAAAAACTAATGCATGGGTTTTTATCATGTATCATATAGTATGTAGCATGATGAGAAATGCTTTGGGTACTAAATTTTTTATCAAAAAATTAGTATTAAATGATGTAAAGTTTATTCATTAGTACTCATAACATTTTTTTTTATTAATTATTTTAATTATCTTTAATGAATAGGCTTTACATTATTTCAGTACCCATCTCTTAGTAAAAAATTGACCTCTCTCTCTCTCACACACACACACTTTTTTTTTTTTTTTTTTTTTTTAAAAAAAGGACTGAAATAGTAGACTGTCCATCTTGGATTAAAAAACTATTAATTATGGCGGCTCTGGTAAGCAAAGACTCTCCCCTGAAGGCTGAATGGCTAGAAATACTTGATTAATCAAAGCTAATTTTAACTTTCAACGTTCCCCTTTTTCTGGGTAAATATAATAATAATAATAATAATAATAATGAATAATAAGGAACTAGAACGTGTTTGTCACAAAGACCTCCCAACTAGGTGCTTCCCCCCAGTCACTGCAAACGTCGCTCTCGGTCACTCTCTGAAGTTCTGAACAGTAAACGCCGTCGTTTATACATTTCTTAAAACCCAAACAAACAAAAAATAATTAAAAGTTTCCACTGGCGGTCAAAACTCAAAAAGCTGGGATTCTGTGTGTTAGCGTACTGAGCACAGTCACTGGCCGCCAATCCCCATATCCTCTCCTTTACCCACCTTCTCCGCCTCCACCACTGGTTTGTAGCTCAAGGCTCTAACAAACACACAGCAAAAGAAGAAGATCCAAACAGGGCCTTAGAAGTCTGGGGCCATGAAGATTCTGGTTCCTTTTCTAGCTTCAGTCTTGCTATTGAGCTACTTTTCGTGCAATTACGCAGAAGACGACGTGAAGTGCCTGGAGGGCGTCAAGCGCGCGCTCTCTGACCCGGCCAACAAGCTCAGCTCCTGGACATTCACCAACACGTCCGTCGCCTCAATCTGCAAGCTCGAGGGCGTGGCGTGCTGGAATGAGAAGGAGAACCGCCTTATTAGCCTCGAGCTTCGGTCGATGCAGCTCGCCGGCGAGCTTCCGGAGTCCCTCAAGTACTGTCAGAGCCTCCAGATGCTCGATCTCTCCGGAAACGCACTCGCCGGCCCCATCCCTCCTCAAATCTGCCTTTGGCTGCCCTATCTCGTAAACCTAGATCTTTCCGGCAATCGTCTCTCCGGCCCGATCCCTCCGGAGATCGCCGATTGTAAGTTCCTCAACACCTTGGACTTGAGTAGCAATCGCCTCTACGGTTCGATCCCCTACGGTCTCGGCCGCTTAGATCGCTTGAAGCAGTTCTCCTTTGCCGACAACGACCTCTCGGGCTCTGTACCGTCAGACTTGGGGAAATTTAACGAATCGTACTTTGACGGGAACGGTGGGCTCTGCGGAAAGCCCCTCGGGTCCAAATGCGGTGGACTGAGCAGCAAAAGCCTCGCCATTATAGTCGCCGCCGGCGTAATCGGCGCCGCGGGGTCGCTGTTTTTAGGATTCTTGGTTTGGTGGTGGTTCTTCGTGAGGGCAAGTGGGGAAAAGCGACGCTACAGTGTTGGTGCTAAGGGAGATGGTAGCTGGGTCGAGCTACTCAGGTCATACAAGCTTCTCCAAGTCTCTTTGTTTCAGAAACCCATTGTCAAAGTCAGGTTGGCCGATTTGTTGGCTGCGACGAACAATTTCAACTCCGAGAACATCGTGATCTCGACAAGAACAGGGGTTTCGTATAAGGCGGTGTTGCCGGACGGGTCGGCCCTCGCGATCAAGAGGCTCAATAATTGCAAGCTTAGCGAGAAGCAATTCAGGTCGGAGATGAACAGGTTGGGGCAGCTAAGGCATCCCAATTTAGTGCCTTTGTTGGGTTTCTGTGTGGTGGAGGAAGAGAAGCTTTTGGTGTACAAGCACATGTTTAATGGGACCTTGTATTCCCAATTGCACGGCAGTGGCAATGTTAACAGCCAGTACGGTTTTCTGGACTGGCCGACGAGGCTAAGGATTGGGGTGGGTGCGGCCAGAGGGCTTGCTTGGCTTCACCATGTGTGTCAGCCGCCATATTTGCACCAAAACATTAGCTCCAATGTGGTTCTTCTCGATTATGATTTTGAAGCTCGGATAACGGATTTTGGATTGGCTCGGCTTGTGGGATCTCGTGATTCTGATGATAGCTCGTATGTGAATGGTGATTTGGGCGAGCTTGGTTATGTGGCTCCCGAGTACTCGAGCACAATGGTTGCGTCGTGGAAAGGTGATGTTTATGGTTTTGGGGTAGTGCTTTTGGAGTTGGTGACGGGGCAGAAGCCTCTTGAAGTCACCAATGCAGGGGAGGGATATAAGGGGAGTTTGGTGGATTGGGTCAGTCACTTGTTGATCGCTGGTGGGAGCAAGGACGCCATTGATAAGGCTCTGAGTGGAAAAGGTCACGATGATGAGATTGTGCAGCTCATGAGGGTTGCTTGTAACTGTGTGGCTTCTAGGCCCAAGGATAGGCCTTCTATGTACCAGGTTTATGAGTCATTGAAGAGCATGGCAGAAAGACATGGTTTCTCTGAACAGTATGATGAATTCTCGATGATCTTTCGCAAACAAGATCCTGACTATAAGGAGTAGCCTAGGTTGGGAAAAGTTCACAAGCACAAAAACAAAAAAGGGGCACTTGCATGCTCTGAGAATTGCAGCATTAGGGCATCTCTGGATTTTATGTCATAATCTGAAACGCATTTTCAGCAATTGGTATGGTTTCCACTTGAGCATGATTCCCTGTTGTAATGCCTCGTTTGTTGTTGGACATTTCTGTATCGTACAAGAAGCATTATGCGCTGTTGCTTTTATTTGGGAAAAGTTCTGTTTTTGTTTTGGATAAAATGGCTTCTGAATGAATCATTGTGGTTTGTAACATGCTGTTCTGAACACTTTGTCAATTTAGGCTGAACATGTATGATGTCCAACGGGCAAGAGGGAATTTTTATTTGTCTAGTTTTATTGCCAAACATGATTTATCCTGTTAAGTTCAGCTTTCTGAGCTAGTTTGATAGAATTATTTGTAAGAAATAATTCCCTGTTTGTTAACCAACAACCAATGTTGATTGTTAGAACGGGAAGTAAAATTGGCTCCCTTTGTTAAATTTTTTGTTTTTTATTCTCTTCTCAAAACAAAAATAGGAACAAACAACTTGAACACAAAAATCCTAAAAATACAAAAAACTTACCTTTATATTACATAAGAATTGCCTTTTCAAACCAAAAACAAAAAAAAAAAACACCCTTCAAAACACATTAACAAACAAAGCCAATTATGTTCTTTGAGCTAATGATATTGTTTATATGATATTTGCTCCAAAAAAAAAAAAAAAATCATATTTGTGTTGTCTGTGTAGGACCAGAATTCTGTTGTGGGTGTTGGAACTTGTAACTTTGCTTTGATTGTGAAGCTTGAAAGATTTGGTGGAAATTTTGGTTAACCAACATGCAGGGAAAGAGGGTGTTCAATCTATTTCGGTCAAAATTCAGTAGTGAAGCAAACGTAAAGGTGTTCTTAGATTTCCCAAAGATGCAAAAACCATTGGGCAACTTGGTCATAAATAATAATTACAATATAGAGGCTCCCTGAGGCTTTGACCCCATAGCCATAGGGGGTCCGACAAGTAATGTCTGATTTGCAATAAACTCTATTAAATTACAGGTTTCACTAAAAATAAAAAAGTTATGCCTAATGGGCAAGATATGGTAAGTGTGTATTTGTTACGAGGGATTTTGGAAGTACGGAAGAGGAAATAAAGAAAAAAGGGGGAGTGGATTAGAGTTTTTCACTATTTGGTATGAGAGAATAGGAAAGAAAGTTTTTTTTATTTTTTTGGTATTTGTATTTGGAGGGTTGTGTTTTTAGGTTGTTGGTTAACAAACAGGATCTGTTTTCCACCTAGGAAAATAGGAAGGATTTTGAATAAGACAAAAAACAATTGTGACACTAACAAATTACCCTTATTATTAATTTTAAGATCAATAAATAAGGATTTTTTTTTTTTTGTGAGAAATAAATAAGGATGTATTATGCAATAATAATTTAATATATATAATATATTTTTTTTCCTTCCCCCTGTTCTTTCTAGCTAGCGAACAAGGGAAGGAAAGGCACGTATGTTTTCAATTCATCCTTTCTTTTCTGTCTTTTTGGTCCTTTTCTCTCCTCCTATATAAGCATAACCATCCAATACCTCTCTGCCAAAAAGACAACAAAAAAAGAAAAAAGAAAAAAGAAAGTTGACATGACATGTAGAGCACGGCTATAATGGCATTTACTTAAAATATGCCACGAGCTCTGTGGGCTGCCTCGCCCACTATGGCAGTGTGGGCATAATTGCGTAGAGCCTAGAGACATTGGTGCAAATTAGAAGTCGTTTTGTACGTAGCATTGAATGAAACAATGATATATAGAAGCAGAATTCTCGTGATAACATTAACGTTTGTGTGCAGGAGAGTTTTAATTAAGTAACGGCCTGCATTATCTGGGATCCTTTTGGGGCCCATGAATGGACCCTTACTCAACCCATCTCTGCCATGTGGGTCAGGTATGCAGATTGTACATTAGCCCCTCTGTTGACCACATGTTCCTGACCCTACCATCCAGAAGCCAGAAGCCAGAAGCCCCTCAGAGATTTTAATTTAATCAACGGCAAGTTTCTCTGCTAGGAGTAGGAAGGGAGATGGTCACTTTGCTTGTAGCTTAAATGTTGATGAAATTATGAAAGCCTTTTGTATGTGGGTTTGGTGGAGGGACCTCCAAATTCATTTTTAGCTTCTGTTTGCACTCTGCACGGTTAAATGCAACGCTCTTCTAGTGACAAAAATACGAAGAAAAAAAAAGAAAAGAAAAGAGTGTTAAGCTCATTGGTTATAGCATATTGTCTTGTTAAATTAGTCGTTTCTCATTTTGTATTTGAAAGCATATTTAATTAGTTACAATTCTCTTTTTCATTCGAATTGAGAGTGAGAAAGACGTCTTTTTTGTAACTCTTTCCCCTCTTCAATTAACAATAATTAAAAAAAAAAAAAAGTGTTAAGTTCATTGCCAACCGCCATTAACGGATGAAGGTTTTGCAATGGTTCGAGTTCGTATTATTTGTCCTCCATTTTGTACATGATCAATTGGGGACTCTATGCTGCACTCTAAGCTCACTCACTCAATATTTGTCTGCCATTATTGGACATGATCCTTGATTACAAGGGTAGACCTACGCACAAGGCTTTGGTGGGACTCCAATGAAATTAAAATAAAGCCTCAAATAGCCATAGTATAATTGCTTCTTCTTTTTTTTATTAAAAAAATTAAGGCCTGGTAAAGAAATTAGTCAATACTCTTTAATTAGGCTTCAATTATGGTAAAATACAATTACAAGATATTGAAACTTCAGAGAAAAAATCATGTCTTTTTCATTTCGGTGAAAATCGATTTTACTATATGAACCGCTCCTCTAAAATTATGGCTTTTACTACAATAACGTTATCATAAAACTAAGGGGTATTATGTCAATAACAGAAATTATCTGGTGTTAAATGAATAGTCCATCCATAAAATTAAGAAGAAGCCGGGTAAAAAGTATATATATATAAAATAAAATAAATAAAAAAAAAGGGTCCAGAAATAGCAATTGCGGGGAGAATTTGGGAATTAAAGAAAAAAAAGGCAAGAAAGTCATCGAACTGAAAATCCAGAAAATCAGTGAAGCCCAGGAGAAGCAGAAGCCACAAAGAGGGCCAAGCAATGATTTCAAATTCACCACTGTTTCTCCTCTTCTTCCTTTCCATCGCTGTGCAAACCCTAGGGCTCCAAACGTAATTGCCTATACTCTCTTCCCTCTCTGCGTATATGTAGGTGTTGATATGTGTAAGTTAATCTGATCTAGTGCAATTGAAGTTCAATTTGTTTGTGTTTTTGGGATTTGATATGCGCAGAATTGGTGGAAGTGAGAAATGGATTGGTGGGCGCAGAGTTCTGCTGAGTTTCAAAGAAACCCCTCGGGGAAGTAACGCTACCTTTGAATGCTCTCCTTCCGGTCCCTGCGTTCCCTGCCTCTACTCCGAAAAGGTTTTTATTTTTATTATTCGCTCTCATTTTTTTTATTACAAAATTGAAGCTTCTTTCTCACAAATTGGATTTGTGTACAAATTGTAGTAACTATTGATTTAAGGTGTGCATATGTTAGGACTTGAACTACTTTAACTGATTTCTAGCTATAGATTCTATTATCGAATACACGTTGTTAATAATTCTGTTGGAATTCTGGTGTTATACAATGTGATCGTTGTGAATTTTGTCCAAGTCACGATTATTAAAGGAAAACTCAGTATTTATAGAACTTCTTGATGGTGCTGACCTTTTCGGAGTTGGGTTAACGATGTCTGCTGGTGTATTGGATATGAAATCTTTTGGCAAACTAGAAACAATTGAATGATATGGTGGGTTTCATTGAAATTAGGACTTCTTAAGTGATATAATGTGAAATGGCAAGCAAGAATGGAATGCGGTTGGATGCCTATGAAAGTTGAACCAGTTTCTGCTACTTCAGTGTAAAAGAAATGGAGCTTTTAAACACCATATACTTGCCCGTAACAATCAATCGTTGACCCTCATCACCAAATTTAAGTAGGAGTCGAGTCATATAACAATTCTCAAGATGCATATATACATTTCTTCCCCACCCAAAAGGAGTCCCTGTGAATCTTCTATAACCTTACTTCCACTTGCCCTAGGACATGGAGTAGAGACATTACAATAGGCACCCATGTGTGCTTGAGTTCTTTGGATTCCTGACTTTATCTTATTTCCTACACCTCTAATACTACTTCTGAACTGACTTTTCCTTCTAAGATGCAACTAAACAATGTGTTAATGAGGAAACTGGTAGCCGGTGCATGAAATTCAATATTAGCTAAGCCCCATTACTTCTTCGCCAGCTGCCTTTCCTACTTGGAGCAACCATGTTCTGATTCTCATTTTGTACAGTATTAGCTATCCACAACCTAGGTATATTGAAAATAAACTGCTCCTCATAATTTCCAGTGTGAATAATCATATAATTCGTTGTATACGCACTGCTTCACTTTTCTCGCATCTCATATTTACTGTCTGCATGTCACTTAACTATCATGTAGAACGATGAAAAGTATCGATGCAGCGAGACTGGCTATCGTATTCCTTTGAAATGCATAGAAATTAAAGATAATTTGAAGGACGCAAATGGGAAAAGTTCTCATAACCGTCGATCTACTCTGGAAATCTCTGACAACAGTGCAAAACTACACATGGTATCGCATGATGCCAAAGAACTCACCACTTCAATGAGACATAGAAGTTTACTGGGTGATCCATCAACGTCAGAGAATGGACAGCAAGCTTATATTACTTATAGAAGCTGTATTCCTGCAGTTAATGAAGAGAAGTTGTCAGTGCTTGGGTTTGAGGTATGTGTGTTATCCTTTGGTACCCCTCTTTTATTGTAGCACCTCATTAGTTCATAGGCTTGATTAATTTGGCATAAATAACATCATATGGTGATCACAGTGTTATTCTTTAACTTGGAACTATAGGTAGACAAGTTAAAGGGTATTGTCCTATTTACATGTGATCAGTCAAATCTTCTGCGCTATGGGTCTATTTTTGTTGTGGCCTGCTAGTCTCAATGCTTTGGTTTCAAGCAGAATGTGCACTTATAATCCATATGGGGACAGTTGAACACCTGTAATATATTGCTTCACAAGAAGGGTTTTTTACATTCAAGCCATAGTCTTTTGTTTTAGGCGGTTGATTGCTATTATGCTTCTTCATTTTAAACTTATGCGTATTACAATGTCGAGCTTCTGTATTATGGCTCATGTTTTTACTTTTTTCTTTTTGCTGATTGTTGTGATCCATTAAGTTAGTTAACCAAAGAGTATTGAGTATCAAAAGGCAAACATATCAAAACATGAAAGTTCTTGTGAGAAGACGTGTAAGAAGGCCCATTCTTTCTGTGTCTGGGGACATGAACTTATATAAAGACAGAAAAACATCAAATCAAGATATCTGGAGATCATCATAACTGACCTTTCTAAATAGTGAACTTTGTGGATGACAACATGATTACATGCCTGTGTTGATGCACATTTTCTATACCACTCTGGACAGGGGATCGTGTTGTGTTTGTTACTCATTAGCGGTTCAATTGTATACTTCAAAAGAAAGCAGGCCATAGCCATGACAGCTTTTGGAGGGAGGATCCAGACCAACTCCAGATTTTAATTCAGAAACCCCGTGGTATAAGACTTCATTTGAAGCCAATTCTTAATGGTCACCGAGTAATGTTACACTAGTGATTTTAGAAAGAATCAAGCCAAGTGTTCATTGTTTGCTGCCCACAGTTTGTTTCTGTTTCCTTGAGCAAAATGATGTTTTTTGTATTTCTTCTGTAATATATCGAGTCATAATGAGAGGGTGATTTAGTTCTCTTTTTTTTTTTTTTTATAAGTCATACATGTTCTAACAGTCTTTACTTTGCAATTAGAAGGCAAAATTTTCAATCCTGATATGATATGCTAGGCAGAAAGGAGTACGTTCATTTATCACTTACTCGTGTTTATAGCCTCCAAGTGCATAGATGCCAACCAATGGTTTTGTAGCTTGACGATATTTCTCTTACCTTTCGAGGAGGTCTGGAATATAAAATTTGTTGGAATTTATACGTTTATATATATATATTGGTTTAAAGAAAAAAGTGCGTAGATAATGTATCACTACATATAACAATCTGGTTAATCCTTAGCATGTTTAGTATCCGAATTGAAGATCAGATCAATGAAGTCGTGGGCCCCAAGTGTAAAACAATTTTGGAGAGTTGGTTCACATACTTTCTTTGTTGCATTTGATGTTGTGTTGGAATTATATTTTCCTCCGGGTAATGTTTTGTTTGGTTATTGAGATTCGGTGCGGTTCAATACTGCAACAGTACAATAATTCTAAGTCGGACTCATTTTAATAAAAGGATGCGATCGTGACAATACATAAGAAAGCAGAAAGCGAAAGAAATGGTGGTTTATAATGTAAGGGATGTCTACTAAGGTAATCGTGACAACACATAAGAAAGAGAAAGAAATGATGGTTTACAATGCAAACAATGACTATTAGAGTTGATGAACCTCTTTGGCCACAGATATTGTATGGCCGCTTAACAGTGTTACCATTTGAGCCTTTCAATTTAAATAAAAAATATTACACCATATTTCAATCTATATTTGGTGAAAGGATTTTAAGTTGGAAGTTGTAAACCATTATTGTTGTTGTTTTTTTTCTTTTTTTTTTTCGTGTAAAACACTTTTATTTAAGAGAGATCAAAATGCACCATCGACGTCCCCTTCTCTTTTGTTTGTAGTTGCTCAAAAGAATAAAAATAATAAATAATTGCACTATCGACGTCATTCACATGTGCATGCGAGAATCAATGTAATATTATATAGAGGTAAATGCAAAATTGGTTTATGGTTGGTTTAATTTACAAATCACTTCCTTTCTGTAGTTTAAAAAACAATTTATAGGTCCTTAGGGCAGGCCAAAATAACATTTTACTCCCTAAACTTATTTTCCGTTAAATGACTTAACGGAAACCTTTACATTGCCACGTCACACTCAATAAAAATAAGACACGTGTTCTTTTTTATTTATGCTTTTAAAAAATGACAAATAAGCTTGTCCATGTCATTTTGAGGCTCCAACACACTCCACGTCAAATTAAATAAACATAATCCCTCTAGATCCCCTGTACCACCGTCGTCTTCATCTTCCCCAACGATTTTTGCCGTCGTCTTCATCTTCCGATGGGTGTGATCTTCGATATGTGAGTTACTCTGAAATTTTTGAGCATTTGCGTTTTTGGATTAGTGCATTTTTTGGCAGTCTTTGTATGAAAATTCAGATTTGTTTTTGGGCATTGAAGCATCTTCAAAAATTGTTTCCGAGTATCAGAAACAATCTATTCCTCTCTCTCTGTGTCGTGTTTTTTTGGGGAAGATGAAGACAACGGCGGTAAGAATCGGTGAGAAAGATGAAGACAACGGTATGAAGATGAAGATGAATACGACGGCAAGAATCGTTGAGGAAGATGAAGACGACGGCAAGAATCATAGGGGAAGATGAAGACAACTGTGGCACAGGAGATATAGAGGGATTATGTTTATTTAATTTGACATAGAGTGTGTATTGGAGCCTCAAAATGTGATGAAAAAACTTATTTGTCATTTTTTAAAAGTATAAATAAAAAAGAACACATATCTTATTTTTATTGGGTGTGATGTGACAATGTAACAGTTTCCGTTAAGTCATGAGTTTAAGGAGTAAAATTTTATTTTGGCCTACCCTAAGGACCTATAAATTATTTTTTAAACCACAGAGAGTAATTTGTAAATTATGCTAATTACATGGACCAATTTTACATTTAACCCTATGGATTTGGCTTCTATGCGGTAGTGAAAACTGCCGCATAGATGCTGTAGTTCAAAACGGTACAGTTTTGAACTACAACAGTTTTGGATAGTGTGCCTGCAATAAAAACAGTACTACAACATTAATTAAAAATTGAGCTTTTTTCCACGCCGGGAATCACGCCATTACAGTGCAAACGGTAATGTCTTGTGTTATTTTTTTTCGTCCAAAGGCTCTAAAACTGCTCCCAGGTCTTGTGTTTTTTGTTTTTTTAATATGCATATTCAAGGTGAATACAAGCAAAAGAATGGCATCGAGTTTACATTGCTCAGACTCTCTATTTCCAGCTACCCAGCAAAATTACGATGATTTTACGTTTGATGTCATTACAACTGTTTCTCTACAACAAAAATTATGATGATTTTATGTTTAGAGTTAAGTGTGTATAGTTTGTGCCATAAAAAACATTGATAAAATGCAATTGCATTTTTTTCTGTTAAAGTCAAAAACAGAGAGCAAAGTTTTATGGAGGCAAGTAGTAGTTGCCTCCTAGAGATCGAGTGAAAATAACAGAGCAAAGTTCCAGAGGAAGAAACCTGCAAAAAAAAAACAAAAAAAAAAAAGCCGACTCTGAAAATTCCTAAAAAAAACTAACAGAGACCAAAGTGGCAAAGTTCCAGAGAAAATATCAAACTTTTTGCACACATAAGAGGATTCTAAAAGTTCTTAAAAAAAATTAAAAAATTAAAAAAAAAATGAAAAAAGAAGGAGGATTCTAAAACATGGTTTGCCTCTTGTGAGGACTACTGGAAAGCTTAAACATGGTTTTCCGTTTGTAACGGCGTGATTCCAAGCGTGCAAAAGAGTTATTAATGCTGTAGTGCCGTTTTTATTGTAGGCACACTACCCAAAACTGTTGCAGTTCAAAACTGTACCGTTTTGAACTACAGCATCTATGCGGTAGTTTTCACTACCGCATAGAAGCCAAATCCTAACCCTATTATATATCTAGCCTCAATCTCGGAGCGGAACTTCTTTGCAAAAACCGACTTAAATTAATCCGCTTTGCTTTTGAAACCTATCCATCCCACTCCTGCCCCTTTTTTTTTCTCGCCTTTCCCTCTTATCAACCAAGTCCAAAGATCAATTACTGGAAAATTGTAGCCTCAAAGTCTGAAATCTTGAAAAGGCCTGCTTTATAGACAAAATCATGCAGGCAGTGCTTTATGTCTCTTTTATTTTTGGGTCACCCTGAAAGAGAACTGGCCTACTGTCACATCTAAGTATCCAATGATATTAGGTGTGCACTCTTACGTAAAAAAAAAATAAATAAAAAAAAATAAAAAAAAAATAAAAAATAAAAAATCTAAGGAGAAAGAAACTGGAGTCTTTTAAGTAAATTGCCCGAGCTAATTTTGGGTGTAAAACATTTTGAACAAATGCCGAAGAACGCCAAGGAAAAGAAGAAGAAAAAAAGAAGCCAAAGAACGCTCTGCCTATTACAAACACGTTCTAATTCTTGCAAAATTGTTTACCAATTAAAGCAGTCTAATCGCCACATTGGGAACACTCTGAAACGGAGAGCAAGGAAAATGACAACAGTTTCAAAAATCTGCTCTCTAACTTAATTTTGCAAAATTACAGAACAAATATACCATGTTATTGCCGCTTCCTCCTTCCCGAAAATATACAAGAAAACAGGCCATTGGTGGCTTCTGTCAGTTCTCCTATGAGTTTCTTGAGGAAATCAATAAAGCAGCAGCAGCACAAACTCCAAACAAAAGAATCATGTTGATGATAACCCTCAACTTAAACAACAGAACTCCTCTTTTTTAAAGACACATCTACAATAGCACAGCAGAAAACAGGGATTACAAGCAGCAGGCAGATATATGAAATTACAAAAAATAATCGGGCGTCTTGCGTGTGGTGTCGGGCTCAATTTGTCGAGGGGCTGGATCAAACTGCAGAAAGTTCTGGTCCATATTCTCCCCAATTTCCAGTATTGCAGCCATATTCCCACAACGGTAACAATAGTTTGGAGCACTAAATACTGTCACCACGTTCTTTTCCTATAAAATAAGTTGAAATATAAGTTAACAAATATGCAGCCAGAAAAAATAAATAAATAAATTTCCAACTCATTGCAATGGGGTTCACTCACCTGACACCAGTTGTACCCTTCCATGACAAGCTGGTGGGCTCTTGAAATCAGTGTCAGCCCATTGGTATGGTTGAACTGAGCAGCTATATCCTGCCCAAATGTATATCCAGCACCACGTGGAGATATTCCCCACCCACAGCGGTCGTCTGGATCAGACCATAAGAGATCACACATTGGTCCTTCATGCGGAACCTGTTCATACACAACAAATGATGCAATAATTGTCATGCAAGCATACATCATTTACATGGAGAAGAAATAGGGAGAAGAAGGCAACTGGACGCCATTTTGACATACATAAGTCGGTAAAAAGATCAGCACCCCGACAATAGTAATGCCTGATCTTAAAAATTTTGCTAAAAAATATAAATATACTCCAATGCAAACGATAGCCATGTGTAATATGAAAATGTGAGATGCGCGATAATACACGTACCTCCTGTATACGGTCCAAGGCTCGAATATTGTCCAACGTATCCAAAGATGGCGAAAGACCTCCATGCAAACAGAAGATCTACAACAATAGTAGGAGTCAGAAGCTGTCATGAAATTAATCAACTAAACTATCGGCAACATATCAAACTCAAACCTGACTCTCAATAAGAGCTGTGAGGGGTAGATAATCAAATAAATCAGTGAAGTACTTCCACACATTGGCATTTCCATATTTTCTCAAGCATTCGTCATAAAAACCATACCTGAAAAAGAGGGAAAAAAATAAATGAATAAAAATAGAGCAGAATTCTGCCAAATTAAGTGCAGTATTGTTTGTGTAAGAGGGGGAGAGCTCATGGTGACATCAAATAATTCTCTCTCAATTATTTCACTCAACAAAGTCTTACTGCAGCTAATGCAGGTTTGGTACTTAAACAATCATCTTTATCTAGAACAATAGCTTGTCAAGCAATAAGCCATCATACACCAACTAAGCACTTGTAATTTTTTTACTCTAATCTTATTTCAATTATCCATGCCGCACCATTGAGCTTAGCTATATCACTATTTATTGCACAAGGCAAACAATATCAAACAATTCTCTTCTGTACACAGGATTACCTCCAGCAATATCAAAATGGGCTAATTTCTTAAACTATACATTTCTAACCATACACTGAATAGAAGACAATAATAAAAAAATCACGACGTCATTGAAGAGAAGACAATAATAAATAATCACCACGTCAAAAGAACAAACCCAAGCCATGCACACACACCCTTTTTTTTTTGGGTGGGGGGGGGGATTATACAGATAATTTAAGCATAAATGGATTAAAAGATACATTTGTCATCCCAAACCTCAAACATTTAGCAACAGTTGCACATGGCTGGTGTCCATTAGCAAGATATAAACACAAATTTCTGTGCTTTGACCAGTATACAACTTGATATATCTAATCATCAAATACAGACAGGAAACAAGAAAATGTCTTACACTTGAGTTATTTGCCTGCTCTCATGATTCCCCCTAAGAATTGTGATCCTATCTCTATAACGAACTTTCAGAGCCACCAAAAGTGTGACAGTCTCCACTGAGTAGTACCCACGATCTGCATAGATGCAACCAATAGAGTAAGAAAGGCTAGTACATCCCATAAAAGGAAAACATAAAACAGGTATAGCAAACCTGCAACTCACATCACACAGGGTTTACTAACAATGACCACAATAGCCTCCTTGTTATACGATGAAAAAGAACCATAGGGAGAATTAAGATAGCAACAATCTGGAAAGATGAAAAGAGGGGCCTGAATATACATACACAAAAAAGTATGACATGAATAACACAATCCAACCTATTCACTCAACAGTAATATTGCCCTCTTCAACCTTTCCCATGACCTTGCAACACCTCCAACTGAAACACATCACTTATTCATTCGAATATACAATATTTGTTAGACATCACATGGACATCAAAATTGAACACCTTGCACATAGACAACCACTCCAATTCTTCTTGAATACCCACAATTATTGTAAAAAACAAGAATGGCTTTGCAGCTGTACAGAAAATTTTTCTTCAAGAAACACATTCATTTTTGCATGATACTGTAGAAGCAAAATTAAAACTTGATCCTCAGAATCTAGCAACTATCAACCAAAAATAAATTGAATTCACCCCCTCATTCCCTAGATAATAAAACTGTAGATGTCTTAGCATCTTTGAGTCTAGCCCTATCGCTCATTTTTAGCATGTGGAAAATCATCCCCATGTAATCCAATTTATAGGCTTAGTCTTTACAGTATCTTATACAGCATAATCAGAATTTACAAGGATCTCACATACAGCACAAAACAAGCTGAAACAATTTACCATAAACCGTTTATTAGCACCAAATGGAGACCAGAGAGCCTTGAGCGCCAACCAAACTGTAGTAGTATCTTGCATACAACTTTTCATTTAATCAAGATTTAAAACAAATAAAAATTGTACTGATGATTGAAAAGGATGGAAAGTTATTTTTCTTTTTCAGTTGATGGATGAAAAATTGTACTGATTGAAAAAAGATTGCAAAGAAAAAAGAAAAACATATAAACTCGGCCTCCATGTATCAAAGAAGTACTTAACAACAGCCACCATATTATTTATATTCGGCATCTAAGTATCTAACCAATACAAATTCAACCACAAACAGTGTTAAGGCATTTATTCTTCAGCAAATCATTACGAAACCGGCACGAAAAAACTCCCAAAATGAACACATCAAAGCATAACTCAATAAAATAACAAAAACAAAATTATGGCACACACTCACCTACATAATCGCCCATAAAGAGATAATTTGTATCGGGCGCATTCCCTCCTATCCGAAACAGCTCGATGAGATCGTAGAACTGGCCGTGGATATCACCGCACACCGTCACCGGGCACTTCACCGGCTGCACGTTCCACTCCTCCACTAGAATCGCCCTCGCCTGATCGCACAGCGTCTTCACCTCCGCCTCCGGTAACGGCTTGCACTCCATCAGATGCTCGATCTGACGGTCCAGATCCGAATGTGACGGCATCGTTTTAGTCTCTCTTTATCAACCTCTTCCCGCTCAGATCCACGCCGCCAAGATCGCCGATTTCACTGATCGAAAGCCGCGTACAAAAACTCGGCTCGACCGATCTCCAAGATTTCCGATTTACTCGAAACGGATCTGTGAAATGGTAGGGTTAGGGTTTCGGATCGAAACGCGGAGACGGAGAACGAAACGAATCGTTTTGACGATCGCTTTGGGTACGACCTTTCGAGCATGCCTCGCTCTCTTAGCGCTCGCTCTCTCTATTTCTCTCTTTTAGAAAAAAAAAATGGAAAAATAAATTCAAAACCGTATTTATGTGAATGAGAAAAAGAAGAGGGAAATGGAGGAAAGCAAAGGAAATAGGCTGCGAAATGCGACGAAATGAGACTCAAATGCAAATGAAATGCGGGTTTGCGATGTTTCTTGAAATGTGATTTGTTTAAAGCATTTAATCATTTAGATTTATTTCGTCAAACATTGTAAGGAGCGAAGGTTTTCTCTCTCCGGTGGCTCCGCCGAGTCAAAATCATCAAAAAAATAAATAAATAAATAAAAGATCGACACGTGTCGCACCAGCTCCTCCTTTTGGACGGTTCATATCCACTCACTCCGCGCAGATTAGCATTCCAGAACAGTTTAGGAGGGTTGGGTGAGTCAATGGACGAAAGCTCATGAACTTATTCCGTATTTTATTTTAATTATCTCTTGTGCAATTATTATTTATTTTTTTTCTAATTTTTTTCTTTTTTTTTTATTCTAATCTTTTATTAGGTATTGTATGAGTTTTTGCTGAATATTTCACGAATATGTAGTAGCTCATACAAAAAAAAAAAGAGAAAGTTGTTAGATAAGGTTTCCTTTTGTTGCAAATCATAATAGTTTTAGTTGAAATTATATTTGTTAGGATTGGAATATATGTTGCATGTTGACTTCTTGTGTCTAGTTTCAATTGAAATTGAACCTATTACATTAAAATACGTGCAAGGGCAAAATTAGGATCTCATTTAATTTGAATTTAGTTATTCAATTTCTAATTTAAATAATAAAGTCTTTAGAATTTACCCAAGTTTTAAATATGTCCATGTGTCACTTTATTGTCAAAATTAACCATTTACCATATGTCACATGTGTCTCATTTGACACATCAACGTCTATATTAGTTAGCACCCAATGTTAATAGGAAAATGTTAGAATGCAATAACTTCCCCACATATTGCCCATCAAAAGCTGATGTGGCAAGCATCTCTTAATATTATTTTATTATATTTTGTTTTATTTTTAAATCAAAATTAAAACAATAAAAAAATTTAAAAAAAATGTAAGGGTGGCTGGCCTTCCTTTATGAGGTCGCTCGTCGTGCCCCTAGGCAAGGGCCAAGAATATATATATATATTTTTGATTTAGCCCTCGAATTACTCCCAAGGACTATAAGTGTGGTTTCGGCCACCCCCAATGGGTTGTTAGGGGTGGCCATGAACCCATTTTAAGAATAATATGAGTTTAGCCCTTGGAGGTGGCCAAACCACCCCCAATGGGCCAAACCCATTTTATTCTTAAAATGGGTTTGGCCCTTGGGGGTGGCCGATCCACCCCCAATGGGCGGTTGGTGGTGGCCGAAGCCACTCCCATGGCCCTTGGGGGTGGTTCAGCCACTTCCAAGGGCTAAATCATTAAAAAAAAAAAAAAAAAAAAAAAAGGAAAAATTACAGTTTACCCTCACAAAGTTGTCAGCGATTTGCAATTCTGCCTCAAAAGTTTCAATTTTTGCAATCCACCCCCCTTAAAGTTTCAATTTTTTGCAATTTAGGCATTCCGTCTGTCAAAGCGGCTTTGACTAACGGAACAGTGATTACGTGCAACGCACGTGATCACTTTATGCAGTTTAGTGCCCAAAATACCCCCATCAACATTCCCACCCTCACTCACTCCCTAACCCAGATGCTCGGCTCAGTGTCCTCCGTCACTTGGTACCTCTGATTTCTTCTCCAAATGCTGATATATAGAGTGAAATTATGTTGATTTTCTTGGGTTCTGTTTGGTTGCTATGAAAATAAAAGAAAATAAAATGACATTTTAAGTGTAGGGATTGCATTTCAGAATTTTGATATGGTTTCCGGTCTAAATTTTAGTTTTTGGTCCCGATTCGTGATTAATCGATGAATCAAAGCTTCAATTTTTCTTTTTCTTCTTCTTCTTATACCCTTTTAATTGTTACCAACGGGAACGTTTGATTTGTTTGGTATCCGAGAAGACAAAAGCATTCTCTTCTCTGAGTCTTACATAATGCTATGAGGCTCTGTTCTCATAGTGGGGAATCTGAAACAGAATATATCATTGATAAACCTAAAAAAATGTTAATTTGATTCAAATGAATGAAGTGTTTGTGAATATTGATTATTATGATGCATTTCATGCAGTTGAAAATTCAGAAGAGTTTTTTGAAGCTTCCAAGAAGGGGAATTTGATTCCTCTATACCGATGCAGATTCTCTAATCACCTAACTCCGGTGCTTGCATATCGGTGTTTGGTGAAGGAAGATGATAGAGATGCTCCAAGCTTTCTGTTTGAATCGGTTGAGCCTGGTTTGGGGGTTCCAGTATTGTGAGAGCACTTATATTTGGGTTAGGGAGTGAGTGAGAGTGGGAATGTTGATGGGGGTATTTTGGGCACTAAACCGCATAAAGCGCACATGATCACTATTCCGTCAGTCAAAGTGGCTTTGACTGACGGAATGCTTGAATTGCAAAAAATTGAAACTTTAGAAGGGTAGATTGCAAAAATTAAAACTTTGGAGGCGAAATTGCAAATCGCTGACAATTTTGAGGGGGTAAACTGTAATTTTTCCAAAAAAAAAATTACTTTTTTTGGCCCTTGGGGTGGCCGGACCACCCCCAAGGGCCAAGGGGTGGCCAAAAGCCACCCCTGCATTTTTTTTTTAATTTATTGTTTTAATTTTGATTTAAAAATAAAACAAAATTTAATAATATAATATTAAGAGGAGCCTGCCATATTAGCTTTTAATAGGCAATATATGAGAAAGTTATTGTATTCTAGCATTTCCCATCTCAATATCACTTCAACAAGTGCCAAGTCATCAAAAAAAAAATCAAAAGACCCAACTAAGAGATTTACTGATTTAGACTGTGGGTGATCTAAACTCTTATCTCAAACTAGTAATGCTATAAACTTTTTATTTTTTATTTTTATAAAGTTTATATGAACTTTTAAAATTATCATTATATTGTAAATTAATCACTATTAAATTTTGATTTAATTATAATTTTAAAACCTATATCAACTTCAAATAAAAAAATTTGATAGCATTAGAAAGAAAAAAAAAAAATCTATCCCAAATTAGACCCAAACCTAACTCTTTCTATTTGGATAAGCGTGGAGCTAAAATGTCTACATTCTTTAGTAATAATACAATCTTCATTGACAAAAAACCAAAAAGGAAAAGGACAAAAAAAAAAAAAAAAAAAAAAGGTCCTACAACATCCTAGTAAAGTAGCGCTGTCCCAAGGAGAGATGAGGTTGCAAGGTTCGAAATTGGCCAAAAAAGAGAGAGAGAGAAAAGGAAACGCATAAAATATACAAGTAATTAGCTTGGGCTTGATTTTGGTGGCAAAGTGAGGCCTTAAAGGAAGTCCAACACTTTCCAAGTTTGCCCATCTGTTGGGCTGGGTTCCAATTGAAACATTCGTGAGTTTTATCTTTATTGATGATGCCTATGGCTATGGAGTATGGACCATGATTTCTGTTTGGCTGTCTCACATCATCACATGCATCAAAAGCACCGGTTTGAATCTCTCTATTTTTTTTTTTGCCCTTTTTCCAATTTTAGGAAAAAATCCCTCTCCCCCTCCATGAATCTCATTTACTTTGGGCCCAGCCTCTGCTTCTCAATCCATTCAAAACAGAGCAAGAAAGGTGAAAAGCAAATAAAAAGCTCCAGTGTGCCTCCTTTAAGTTTCACTTTGAACAGAATGACCGTATGGGCATGTGGAGGCTCCTTCTCTTTTCCTTTACATATTTTATTTTTTCTTTTTCCTTCTTCCTTTCGATTATTTGATTGCCACGAGACTAGAAGAATCTTCATGCAGTTTAACATGTTTGAATGGACCGAAGACCAAAACAGTCCACCACCTCCTCCACCAAAGAATCCACAGAAAAAAAATAAAAATAAAAAGACTTAAACGTACACAACCATACCTTTTTTTTTTTACAGGTGGAAGCCACCTTTAATGGGTGGGACTTGCTTTAGTTTTGGAACTCATCCCACCTCTTTTAAAGTAATTTGATGGGGGATTAATTAATTAAAAAAAAAACTCTGAACAAACCCAAAGCTTTAATTGCCAATTACCCAAACATGCCTTCAATTAATATTCCATAGATAAAGATTGGTGCATGCATGTACCCAGTACGCTCCCATGCACGCATATTGATATGGCTGCTAAAATCTCTCTTGGGTTCTGCTTCATCTTCCTTTTCTTCCCTATTTTTTTTTCCCCTCTCATGATTAAAGAGGAGGTAAAACGAAATTAGTGGGGGGTTTTTTTGCAAAGGAAATATAGGCTGAATAATCTTCCTCTGGATTCTTTGAGCATATTTTTGTGTGGGACAAGCTTCCTTTTCTTTACTCCTCCCCCATAACAAACAAGAGTAAGTAAAATAAGAGTTGCATGCATGCGTGGATTCTTGATTACTTTCACTAAGAAATACATACAAGCTTGTGTCAATTTCTTCAATTTAGATTTCCTGGAGCTTTTTGAGCCGGTGATCCTTGGGTTCGACCAGGAGGTCGTCCAGAGTTCCCAGTTCTCCTGAAAAGAAGAGCAAAAAATGGAAGGATCATCGTCAAAATCGAATTGACAAGAACTATAGCCATGATTCTTGAAGCTCAACTTGTAAATTGGTTCCATTTGGAGCTATAAGCAAATTCAACATTATCCTCAGTAAGTGAGCTAAATATTTGAAATCAGAGGTAAATAATTGAGACAAGTTTCTAAGTAAAATTGATACGAAAAACTTAGTATTTTGAAATTAGTTTTAGAAAGCAGATTTGCCAGCTTAATGATGTTAAGTAAGAGTACTTAGTTTATCATGAGAAACTCTGATACAGTAGAGAGCTCACCAATTGTGATAAAGGAAACAAAAAACTGATAAGAAAGGCACCATGAAAAGCTTGAAGCTTTCACTTCATAGTTAGAGAATCAAATGAAATGTTTAATAACTTTGAATAATCATGATTAGGGGATGGAATAAAGTGTGCAGGCAACCTTTCTTTTCCTTTTTGTGGTCTGGGGGTTAATATATATACTGTAACATATTTTAAAGGAACTTGTGAGCTTAAAGCAGCACCTCAATGTAACAGTCGAAGCATGGAATCCCCAGTTTATATTTTAAGCAACAAATCGAGATAAAAAGAAAAAAAAAGATATGCAAAAAGACAATTGAGGGAATAATTGCAGGCAGTTTAATATTACTCATGTCCCCAAAAAATGGCTCTCTTAGAAATTAAAAGCACAAATGTTAAGAAACAATTTTTAAATGCTTCCTCTCTACTTATATATATATATATATATATTCCTTTATTGATTGCTTTTCCTTTTAAGTTGGAAAGTCATGAAAATTTATATCATACAAATATTTTGGAAAAAAAAAAAAAAAAAGGAAAATTTGAACTCGAGGGAGTAACGAACAAGTAAAAAAAAAAATCTATAAATAGATTGTACTAATTGAAAAGGATCATTAATTACACAAAGCTTAGTAATAGATTGTGATAAAAAAAAAAATTCAATCACATCAATTTAGCAAATAAGTAAAGTTATTATGTACCTCTCACCTTAACTAAAGTTTCTATACTAATTTCACCGGGTCGTAAAAGAGCAACAAATGTGTCGGTTCATAATTAGTAAAATTTTGTGCATGTTGGTTCATAATTAGTAAAATTTTCCGTGCACGTGCCCCATACGTACCCGTAAATTTAAAAGAAAAAAAAAAACTTGCTGATGTCAAAAAATATGAACACACATATATATGATTTAGACGGTAATTAATGGTAATTAATTAATGATTTAGAAAATATAAACACAACACACACACACACATATATATATATATATATATTGGTAATTAATTATATGTACCTGTTATGTATAGGATCTGGTCCATTGGGAACTCTTCTTTTGCTCATGTAGTTGAAATCTAAGTCTGGATGGTCAAGGAGCTTGTCTCTACCCATGATATCCGCATGCTTGAAATTTCCTACGGAGTGAGAAGTACTCGTAGAAGTTGGAGCGCCCATCTTTCCTCTTCCACTCGCCTGAATATTAACCAAGAAAAGAAAAATAACCCCCGCCAATGCAAGTGCTCCAAACAAGACCTTGAAATGCAAGGAACTACGACGACGACTACTACTACTACTACTTCCACCCATCCTTTATATATATATATATATGGATATTTAATTTATTTCTGTGGGAGAAGATGCCTTGTACTTGAAGGGACACAGATCAAGGAAAAAACAGAACAACAGTAGTACTATGGTTAATTGCACATGATGAGTGTGGTCTACAAAAGAAGTGGAGGAAATTAAGGAGAGAAGGGGGAGGTGGGAGGTGGGTGATGTCTGCAGGGGAAAAATTTTTCTTGGGGGGTTAGGGGGTGGGCGGTTTTTTACTTCATGGGGGGGAGGGTTGGTTTTCTTTATAGGTAGGATGGGATTCTGTTGCACTTTCTCGAACCTAGAGAGAGAGAGAGAGAGCTTAGCTGGTTTCGAACGTGACATGGGGGGAGAACCTCTTTGCTTTATGCTGAGAAGGTCCCAATACTAGTCTTCTTTTGCTTTGATTTGTGTATTTTCATGCAGCAGCGCTACGATACCAGAGACCCTCATCTATGCACATCCTTTACGTACTGTACAACAGGGTGAAAAGGAAAAAATATCGTGTTGCCCGCAGTTTCATGAAATCTCCATGCCACTAGGGGATTTTATAAAAAAATTAAAAAAAGAATCCAACATGTGTGTGCGTAATAAGCTATGTAAGACTGAGTGCTCAATATCCACGTCGGAACTTTGAGGATGAAATCACTTTAACAAGTTCATTATCATTTTAGGACAAACAAATAAAAAAAAGTTTTAAAACATATATATACATACACACATGCAGCCTGCTCAAATCTAGATGATGAATTACACTTTTAAAACACAAAATCAACGAGAGAAATTGAAGCTTTGAGATTAAGGTGAAGGCAATCACAAGAGTTGTCTTCCACACAACTGTTAGATTCAAGCAATTTTGGGACTTGTTCTGCAAAATAATCAGAACCCAAGTTCAAGGAAATGAAAAAGGGAGAAAAAGTTAAAAAAAAAAAGAATTTGAGTGGAGGGGAAAAAAGGGTTTTACTCGGCTTACAGAAACATGTTTCCAATAATGCGTTTTAAGGCCATGCTTTGTCCTTTCTTGGAATGTGATGACAGTACTCCTCATGTAAGATGTGTCTCTTTAATCCTTATTACCTTTAATCCCTATTATCAAAATCTTATCTGATTGATCGATTAAGAAAGTTGATGCAACAGCAATATATATATATATATATATATATATATATATATATATATATATATATATATATATATATATATATATCAAGTTGAGGGATTTCAAATCTATCTGAGCTTGTTGCAGCATAATATACAAGTGCATTTTCAAAATTGTTGTCAATAGGATTAAATCCTTTTTTTGCTTGGGCTTGTATAAAAACAAATTTAAATTCTGGAGCTACTAAGAAACTATCATAGCAATTAACCGATAGAGTTGGCAATTTTTGATACGAACACGACTCAAAATTAGCAAGTATTTATAGTTTAGTATAATAGGATTTGGGTCAAACCGGGATATAACACGATTAGAGACAATTAATAAACGGATTAATTTTCTTAACCCGCAATTGAGCCACATAACTTGTAGAAATTTTAATTAGAAAATTTTTTTATCTACTTCTCATACTATTAATAATTAATGTTCAATTCATGCTTAGTGAGGAGGCTTTATCATGTTATTTGTTAGAATCTAAAGTTATTTTCTTTATTGCTATGTGTTTGTTTTAATTAGATATTGCGCTGGAAAGTTGGATTATTTTTATTATAGATAATTGGATATTTGTTATTAAATAGGGTAAAATGAGTCGTGTTGGGGTCAACTCAATATGATTTGTTTATTAAACAAATTATATATGCGAGCTGTGTCATGTTACCCATTTAGTTAAACGGATTGTTTGACCTATTTAATTAAATTGGTCGAATTATGGTTGATTTATACAATTGTATTGATACGACACACACCTAACCCATGAACTGAATTGCAATCCCTATGAACTAAGGTACAACCTGTTGGTGCTTTGAAGGTTAATCTAATGAAGGTTTATGAAATTGTCATGTGAAAGTTTCTAAAGGTTAAATGATTCAGAGAATGCATCTTATCTGCCAAGTTTTTTTTGTTAGTATATAATTAAGGATTTGAATAGTTTCTTTCAAGGGACAGAAGATTGAAACAAGGTGATCCTATGATCCATTATCTTTTTTTGCTGACAATGATAGCTTTCTTTGATCTAATGAATTGCGTGGTGGCTAAAGAAAAATTCAAGTTTTAGTGGAGATGTTAGAAAGAGAAGATCTCACACATTTATCTTATGGGTAAAGATCAACAGCACGCGGCGTGCATTGCACGCCCGTGCTGTTGATCTTAAAAAAAAAAAAAAAAAATTTTTTTGCACTGGGCGTGCCACGCCCGCGCGTGCTGCCAATCAGTGCTCCTTATCTTATAGATGACCTGATTTTCTGCAAGGGAAATGTAAGTTTCGTCACCTAATTAAGCAGCCCACGGTCTCTATTTGTTTAAGGAAATGTAAAGGCTTTTCCCCAAACGCTAAAGATTGAGATATTATGCAATATCTTAGGTGTTGTAGAGTACAATGACTCTAATATGGGTTGTTCATTTAAAATGAACGGGCCATAAACTATCACGTCATCTAAAAAAAATTACATATGAAAACCTCATATCTTTGTCCATCGCCGCCTCTCCCTCTACTCCCTCGCTACCTCGTTACCACTGTTGAGCGCTTACCTTGTTAGCTACCTCCCTCATCATTGGTTCGTCGCGAGAACTGGTCAAACTACTCTCGGTAGTCAAAGAGGGCCCACTAGCTTATGGGGGTGGCCAAACCATCCATTTTGGCCACTTGAGATGGTTCAATCACAACCAACTTCAATGGTTCTAATTCACTTACTGCCGCTCCCCTCTGTCCCTCCATACACGAGTTCGATCTCCATATCCCAATCCCTCCTCAGCTCCTCCACCCCCTCTCCTCTCGCCTATTCTTCCTCCACGCCTCCCCTCTCCATGACTGAACTATCAACATGCGCCCCGAGTATCGCGCATATACTAGTTCCTGCCTCCTCCAAATCCTTCGATCCTAAATCCATGATATCTATATCACTCAACATCAACATTTGTATATAATATATACTCACTTTGGCAGACTTTTGATTCATATTTGAAAATCACTACTAAAGATAGCTTTTGTTTGTTTTACTAATTATATATTTATCATTACCAAATGTTGCAATGGCATGCATGTTAATGCAATATTCACAGCATATTGAAATTATGCTATGATGCCACATAAGACACGTCATACTTACTACTTGTTTAAAATTTAAATTATGTCCGAAAAAGAAAATACAAAAGTAAAAGAAAAAAAAAAAAATGTTAGTGGATGTGGTGGCCACCCTCTCGACAAAGGAGGGGTAAAGGTTGCAACCACCCTTCCTCTGCCATGGATGGAGATAGTGGCTGCAACCCTCCTCTCCACCAAGGAGGGGTGGGGTCCGTGGAGACCCCACCACTCCATTGTGAAGGGGTAGGGTCACCTCTACAGTTTTACTTCAATAATTTTTTTCATTTTTTATTTTAACTTTTATTATATTTTAGGGCATGACATTCAATTTGTATGTGTGACATTTGTGACTTGAATTAGGCTATTATTCAATTAGTAATTTAGACAGAAAATGTGACAAGATAATAATAAACTTAAGAATGTATTATTCATTTTATAGAAAACGAAGTAGCTATTTTAAATAATTTGAATGCATAGGATATAATTATTAATTTTCCCAAAAGAAAAATGCATTGGTAATACTATTGTACTAATTAACATGCGTGGAAGCCTTCTAGAGCATCTTTAGCAAGAATTTTCATTTTAACTACTCAAAATACAATTTTTTTTTCATTTTAGTTATTAGTTTTCCACTACACATTCCAACAGAAAATATATTTTAACTATTTACTCTAATTAAATATTATTTTCCATTATTATTTTGTTATTTTTTATCATTTCATTTTCTTCTCCCATAAAGAGAGAGAGAGAGAATGAGAGAGAAAAGATAAAAAAAATATAAAAAAATATTACTTAAAAATTGTTACAATAAACTTTCATATTTGAAAGTTTAATGTAGCAATTGTTGAAAAAAGTTCTATTTTACGATAACTGTTTGAGCAAGAAAATAAGGCATAGTGACTAAATTTAGTTAAAAAACTAATTTACAAGAACTGCTGGAGATGCTCTCAAAGCCAACCAAATTGATATTCTTAAGATGAATTTATGAATTTCTCATTTTTCTACTTTTTTCCCTGTTAGAGTATTATATAGCATGCTATAGATTACGGTTTATACAAATCTAAGCTATCATGGTTTTGTATAAGATTGTGGGCAAAACTTGTTTTTGTTTTAATTAAGTTACCATATATATTTGAATTACCAAATTCTTATATGTACCTCTTATCCTAATAGCAAAAAACACAAGTCCTTATAATAATATGGATTTAACTTGAGTCCAATTCTAGTTGGAATTGTGACACGTGCCCCTTGTGTCCTGTTATAATTAGACACATGTCCCATTCTTAACGAGTCAAATTTCAATTAGAACTAAACCAAGCTAAATCTAAAAACATATAGTATCTAGAGAGTTTTTATATATAGTTGTGGACATAGGCTTTTAAGAACAACCACCACAAATCTCTATATATATAATCATTGTCTCCTAGTATCTTGTTTAAATATTACATTATTTTTCTCTTTAATTAATTATATTTTATCATCCGCCTTGATCAAATGAGAAGCCGCCACATAGATGGCACATAAAGATTCTACCACATGGTTGATATGAAATTTCAAACATAAGGTACATGTAATTAAATTTGTAGTTTAGAAATCCGGACGGCCATGCATATGGTCCACCAATTTATGCCCTAATCACTTGAACCACTCGATCTCCTTTTCTTTTTTTTTTTTTTAATCAACAAAGGAAACGGGGAAAGGGTTACGAGTTGCGGCTACTATTGTAATATGTCTCTGTACTCTTTGGAATTTGAGGATGTGATCGATCTTGAGAGGATCATATATATATATATATATATATATGAGCACGAATAGACTCAAGCCTAGCTAGAAGCTGGTTCCATTGCAGTATAAGGCCGGCATTATTTAGGGGAATATAGGGTGCCTTACTCTAAAAAGAGCAAGCATATGGCACATTTTGTGTTATCCACAATCTATATGAATCTCACTGTACAAACACATAAAAGTTTTTATGTATTGGAGAATCCTATGCTTTTACTCTAATAGCTTCTCCTTTAAGGTTCATCTATTATATATATATACAATTTATTTTTACTCTACCTTTCACTACAATGATGGCTTCGAATGCCTTTTGCCTAATTAGTGCATGTTTGGAATTTTAAATAAAAATGTTAACAAACAACTCAAATCAAACAATTCTTACAAGGGTGGAAGCATATGTTTTAGTACTGTTAATGCATAGATTGTTATTGAAATGCGCATTATTAGTGTGGATTTTGGTACCGTTTGGCAACCCTTTTCCTATCTCTTCAACACTATTCATCCTTCATTTTTTTTCAAAAAAATATAAATATTAGAACATTCTTACTTTTTGTCTGCATCAACTAAAATAACAAAAGAAAAAAGGTTTGCCAAAACACTTCCTAGCTTAGAAGTGAGGAGGCTGCATGCAGTTGATTGTTCTAAGAAGGCTTTGATAATTAGTGTTGGAAGGAAGCTTTGATAATAATTCGGGAATGGAATCCATTCTGAGAATGGGTTTGAGTTGTACAAACACTCCAGTTGGAAGCCACGTTAATTAAGCTAATTAATTAAGCAAGAAGAAGGGGTCATGTCCGTGTAATTTGATTTTCCGTATCTTTGAGGATTTGCTTTGAAAAGCTTTCCCGGCCGCTGTAGCCGGAATGAATTAATGCGTAGGACATGCAGACAGTAAATCAGCCGTGGCTTTAAGGAGGGATATTATAATTTTGGAGTGGAACAAAAAGCATGGGCGAACTAGTTCGAATATCTCCTCTGTCGATCATTATTCGGTCATATCACGACCTCTCGCCATCATGATTCAATAGTTGCCGTAGCTCCCATATCTTTTTTTTTGCTAATTTGTTACCTGCTTTTTTGTCTACTTGTATAGTTCTCACTCACAATATAGAAAATATGTACGTACACTGATTCCTATTTTTAAGTTTTTATTTATTTATTTTTTTGATAATTAGTGATATAACACGCTGATACAGTAACCATATGAACGCTAGGGTGAAAAGAGGATAAAAGGTTTATAAAAATCTATCAGAAATTTGACAGAACCATCTCTGATGCATTTCTTTTAAGTAGGGTGTTACAAGTCTCCAACCACCGTTTCACTTTGACAACTGTCATTCATTCACGTTAGTGATTGAGTGATCAACTTAGATGAGTTCATGTGGTTTCTCCATTTGGATGTGAATTTTCTGTTATTAAGTTGTTAAAATTTTATAAAATTTAAGTAAATTAAGAGAAGAGGGTTGCGATGTTCACTTGTTCTGAACTGTTTAAGATGTGGAGCAAGTGAATCCACATCTCTCTTTTCTTAATCTAAAGTAGTAAGGAATCCAACCCTTTTCATTTTACCTAGACATTTTTCTCTCTCTCTCTCTTGTGTGTATTTGTATAAGTACTTGAACTATAGAAACCTTATAAATAAATGGATGTGTTAATTTGATTAAAAGACATTAAAGAGAAATACAGAACAGAATTGTCATATGTCCAAAGGCTCCATTCTTTCAGGAGCTGTTGATATCTATCTAAATATGCTTTCTACGAGAAAGATTTAAGAAGAAAATTATTGTGTCTAGAAACGAGCCAAGCACTTTATTATATACATATGCTTCTTCAGTAAGGGCTAGCTAGGAGCATGAATGATTAACCACAAAAAGTGCATTCCTTTGCACCTAAATTCACTCTCTATTGGCTTCCGTGGTATAGAATCGTCACTTAGAAGATGTTGATCATCTGTTATTCCTGCCTGAATATGAAATCATATCTTGCGAGTGGTGGGAACATTTCTCAAAGTTGTCTGTACGAATCCTTAAAGAAGATGATATTGATATTTATATTTAATTATATATATTATATATATATACCATAGGTACGTAGGTCACCTCTATATATATATATATATACTCCACTCTCTTTGTCTTTGCCCATGATACTTCAAGCAAGCTTGCCTAATATAATAATGTGCTTCATGGGATAAACTAGTTTTGGAGTGATATAGCATGTTTTATGCACTTTTTTTTTAAAATAATAATTGTGTTTGTCAATGTTTTTTAAAGGGTTTTTTTTTTTTTCTTTTCTTTTTTTAAGTGTATGATGTGACATAAAGGTCAAATTAATTTTGAATATTTTGTAATTTGAATTGTTTGTAAAATTTAAAGAGAAAACAAGCATGTATAGTTTAGGTAGATTAAGATGAAACCAACGATTGTAACCTTTGCCCATTATATATATATATATATATATATATATATAATTGCCTTCTTTGTAGTCTGCAAAATATTTATTTCATTAACTTTATATTTGGAGAGATTTGATTAAGTTATGATTTTTTCTTTTTTCTTTTTTTCCAATTGAATTTTGAGGTAAGTAATCAATGGAATCTCTTTGGTTAAAAACTCACATTATTAATTAGGGGGTACTTGTTAATTAAGTGGATGTTGAGATGACAGCACATATGTAGGATTCACCTGAAGCTATGTTGCAACTTGCAAGCATAAATGGCGCGCAGTGTATATTACTTGAATTAAAATATTAAATTACTAACCATAATTCTTTCTTTATATATTTATAGTTGAAGTGGGCTATCTTAATTATTTAATATGCCAGACAATGTTGGCGCCCACAGGTTTAAGATTAAGAGGGTATATTAAAACTGCACTTTGTGAGAGAGGAAAAGGAAGACCTGAAGCCTGCAAATTCTGCCTCTATTCTAATGTAATTTGGTACCATCGATCACTTGTATATTGGGCTCGTTTCATTTATCCAAAAAAATTTAGAAATTGATCGTGGACCATTGAAGACCCTTTTGGCAGCGAGCCACCTCCAACCACCCCACTCCTTGGGTGGGCTTGCGGTCACCCTTCAATTTTATTTTTAATTTTTTAAATTAAATTAATAAAAAATTAATATTTTAATTAAGTAAAATTGTGCATTTTGAATGACACGACTATTAAAAATTTTGACAGCAGAAATTTTATTATCATTTTAATTAATTTAGGGAGTAAATTTTTCAAAAATAAAAAATAAAATTTTTTTAAATTTTGGAGAGTTGACATGGACTTATTATACATTTTTCCTTAAAATAAATATTTGAATTTTTAGTTTAACATATTAAAAAAAACAAAATAGAAAGAAAAACAAAGAGAGGAACCATCGCCTCATATCCATCAGCTCGAGCTACTCCCAACGAACTCACATAAGGCGCGAAGCAATGTATTGTCAGGCGAAGGCAGGTAGGCTAATGATGTGCAGTGCGAAGGAGGTGGTGCTGCTCACCCAGGCGCGCACGTTAGCTTCACCCACCACGGCGTTATCGCGTCCCTCTAACGTACGCCCGTCACCGGATCCTAACCGCTCTCTCGTAACCATGACCACGACCAACGATCCTCTCGAGGTCGAAGCCATATTTCAGCAAAAGCGGTCGCTTCGCTCCAAAATACGCAAGGAGCTCAAGAACATGGACCCAATCCGGAGATCCGAAGAAGGTTCAAAATTTTAACTATCATCTCTGTTACCCAAATGACTCTGAGCTGTTTGTATGTTTGTCTGTGTGAGAATTCACATTCTTCAGTGTTTGCAATTTGAATTTGTTTTGATCGTTTTATAAGAAAATGATTGTATTTATTGTGTGGAATTGGTAAACTGAAAACAAAAAACAAAAAACAGAAAGGGAAAAAGATTAATGGGGGGCATGAGTTTCTAGGCCTAGGGGAGTCCAATAGAAATTCTGTACCCTTGTATTTACTTTATGGTATATTTGATTTCATTTTCAGATAATGCAATTCAGAGTATTGTTTTGGGAGCTCCGTGGTTCAAGGCTAGTAAGAGTTTTTGTGCTTATATAAGCTGTGCCGCTTTACGAGAAGTGGATACGTCAAGAATTGTCTCAGAGGTTTTATCCAAACCAATCGAAGGTTTGTTTTGCATTGCATTTTCAATGGTTGACATTTGGCAATGGTATGTGAGATGATCTTCCAATGGATTTCAGATTCTATTTTTCAAGAGTAGGCTGAGTACCAGTCAAGCTCTTTGTTTAGATTTTTCAAAATGTTATTTTAAGGACGTTGTATTCCAACTTAAACAGATGCATACCAGAACTAATTTTGCAAAAAGAGACTGGTTTGGTTAATGGATGCATACTTTCAGAGATTTTTGTTAAATCAACACTTATGTCAAAAGCTTAAGCTAATAGAAAATGATAAATTTAATTATTTAATTAATATTCTAACCATCATCATTTTCATATGTGGGCTCAAACTTCACTTCAATAAGTGAAACCCAATATTTAGAATATTCAATTAAAATGAGAGCTGAATTACAGATATAGATTCGAATTTATGACTTTTGTTCTAATATCATGTTAAACCATAAGTTTGTCTAAAAAACTTACGCTGGTGGGGAAGAACTCGATTTAATCATTTAATTAATATTCTAACCGTTCTTACAACAAATTGTCGACTAATTTGCAGATCAGAAAAAGCTTTATGTTCCACGAGTGGAGGACAGGAATAGCAACATGAGAATGCTCAGGATTTCCAATGTTGATGATCTGATTGAAAATTCAATGCACCTATTGGAACCATCTCTAGTACATTCTGACGGGAAACAACGTGAAGATGGTACCATGTTTCTGTATTTGCTGATCTATTTTTGTGTCCCCAGCATGAGATATTAGTGTTACTGTTTGTTCTCAACATTGTCCACTCTTCATTCTCATTTCATGGGTCACTTGCATGCATCTATTTGCATTTGATTGTAGTTTATCCTTTTGACTTTTCTTTATTTCCTTTTTCCACCTATTTTACGAAGTAACGCAGCTGTTGCATGCAGTGCAAATAAAATTTTGATACGATAGACAGCTAAGACATTACCCCCCTGTATCTCAGTTCTGCTTAATTCCCTCATGTAATATTGCTCTGTTGAAATCAGATCGATTAAGGTTCAGCCATAAGACCAATTTTTTTCTTTTCTTTGTAATGTTAATTCTCTTGTCTTTGTTGCCAGATTGTTTTTAATTTAACAAGCAGTCATTTTTTTGTGAGATTGGTAAAGGCTGTTGATTATCTGAATGAATCATTTGGTGCAGTTATGGAGGTAAGCGATCCAGTTGACTTGTTCATCGTACCTGGTAATGTTTTACATCCTTTCCCTTGATTGCCTGCCAGTACTGGACGCTTTGGGAAGTCTCTTGTCTTGATCATCTCTTTTCATTTATTATTCTACCAGGACTTGCATTTGACAGATCTGGAAAACGTTTGGGCCGTAGTGGGGGGTAAGTTGATGCATCTCTTTTCCAGGGTTTATTACATTACACAGTAGTTATAACAGTGGAGTTCTTGGCTACTAAAACCCTCTATTACAACATTTATGACATTTATTAATTTTTCGTGTTTAAATATATAATAAAAGAAACAATAGAAGCTTCGTTTCTATTTGGATAAAACTATATTGACGAATCAGGGACCTAGGACAAACACTGGTAGGCACTAAAAGTGTCAGATAATAGAATTTTTTATCGCTAGAAGTTTGCTAGGCACGTATTTGAGTGAAATTGGGCTTGTATGGTTTAGGGTTTTGGCGTAGAAAGGCTGGAAAAATAGGTTGGGTTAAGGGTTAATTATAGAATAATATAATGGGTATGTTTTGAAGCTTAAAGCAGAAGAGAAAAGGAAGAAAATCTTATCTGCTTCATGGCGGTGAACAGTAATTCGGGAATTGTAGCAGATCTGGTTCTATGTGCTTGGAAGCTAATAATAGGTGGGCTTTGCTAGGGTTTCTATCCTAGGAATTTTAGGGTCCTAAGAGTGAGAAATCAAGGTCAGACTGTAGTTTTGAATGATGGGTGAATTACTGGAAATTAGAGATACATGAAGAAGAAGATAGATCTAAGCATCACACCTGGTTTTCTCAAGTTTCATTTCTAGATTTTCCTTGGCATCAAACCTTTGATAGGATAACAAATAAAAATCCCAAATAAGACCAATTGGCCAAAAGTACAACCCATGTCCATAAATATTAAATTCACAAAAATACCCTTGACTTCTAAAATGAAATGAAACTAGATTGAAATAAAAATGGCTTCTCATTATTTGCTTCATTCTTTCTGGTTGGATAAAACTCGGCCTTTGAGTTTTAAAGTAATTTAGTAGTAAAATTAATGATTTCTTGCATCCTCATCATTATATAAAAAGGTTGAACATGATTTTATTTCGCTTTTTCATTTGAGGCAGCAATGATGATAACGATATACCTAGGACTCCTACTGGATAATTGAAATCTCTGGGAATGAAAAAAAATCAATGGCTGGAACATTTTGAATAGGCAGCACATCCTTAATTCAGTTTGAAGAGAAATAGGAGCAACAAAACATTCAGTAGTAATTTTGCTAGTAGATTAATGGACTCAAATATGACTGGTTTGACCAGATATTCGAAAAACAAAAAAGAAATTAAAAGTCAAGTATGATTGCATAAACTCCTTCGGATCTATAGATGCAGGGACAGGATTTTTGGTATGTCATTTGATTCACTTTCTTTTATGTCCATTCAAATATGTTTTTAAGATCTTGTGTTGTTTTGTTTTCTTATGCATGATAAATTCTGAAAGTTACTATGATCTATTCCTGAAGAAATACCAAGAGCATGCAAAGGAGCGGAAATGGAAGCATCCTCTCATTGGTAATTGTCCACTGCTTTTGGTTCTTCCCATTATTCCACAGTAACTATATTGTTGAATTAACAGCGTTGAAATTTGTTTTTATCCTGTCTTTATATCGATGTTCTCTTGTGTTTTATGGTTGGTTGCAGTTGCACTATCATATTCTCTGCAGATCATAGATGAAGGAGCTATAGCAGTCACTTCCAAGGATGTTTCTGTGGATGCTCTTGTAACCCCTTCTGGTTACATACCCATAAGCTCGGCTGCTTTGGAAAGGGGCAAATGAAAAGAAGCTGTCTCTTTTCTGCAGTGTATGAAGAAAATTGTCTCACATCTTACCCGAAGCTGGTATCCTTTCAAATTGAAGCATGGAAAGTAATTTCTAATTTCAGTGCATTCTTAAATTAGTGTGTGTGCTGCTCGGCAATTTGCAGGTGTCCTTTCATGTGTCTTTAATTAACTTGTGTTGGCAAGGGAATGGGTATATAGCTTGCCATGATTTAATGCAATTCTCAATTTTGGTGATTGCAGGATGGAAGAAACTAATATGGATCTGGCTGCTTCTCATGCCTCCTTGGAAGTTGTATAATAATCTTAAATTAGATTCAACTACTGTAGTTTGGAAATATAGTTTTGGGTGCTCATTTGTGTTCTACAAAAAGTTCTCAATTACTTGTAACTGTAGAATGGAGACAGCCCAGTTCCTACCCAATTGCCGATTGACAGCTTGTTTGAATGAATCAACAAGATAAATTTTTGCTAGATATCATGACCATCAGACCTGTAAAATTTTGATGAAGAAAGTCACCACAGTGGAGGTTTTCCCGCCTGTAACAATGACACGTGTAAAAGAGTTGTAGAAAAATTATAGGTCTAATATTTTTCTTCCCATTATTGGTTGCATATGCAAAGTGAGGTAAGAATGTTTTTAGCATTTTTCATTATCATTGAATAATGTTATACACTATGGTTTATAGCATCTCTCTTTATCATCCCCTGATCCCCCCCCACCCCCCCAACCACCCAAAAAAAAAAAAGCTCTGGTTTATTTCATCATCAAGAAAGGTACTGTTTTATTAATACATAAAAGAAGGTAACACTATGTCCATGTTTCACAACTTCCATCAAAATAGTATACTGGAAGAAGGAATGCCCTTTCGGGGATGGCAAAAAGACACCAACGACATTCAACAAAAAAAAAAAAAAAAACCCCAGAGCAGAGCTACAACTATTATCCAGCTAATGGGTTCATTTCTCTCTCAACTTCTTGGTTACTGCACAGACTACCCCTGCCACAGCCACGATCGCTGCCGACACTAGAATGGTTGTTTTGAGCGTCTGCAGTGCCTCCTTCTTCCTCTTTTCTTTTTTCTTTTGCTCAAGCTCAGCTTGTTCCTTCTACATATAACAAAATTAAAAAATACACAATTAACAATGGGAGACATGAGAGAAGTTCGTTAGATGTTTGATTATAAAGGTTATTGGTGTCATATGATTAGCCATGTCCAGATTATTTTTATTAAATTTTCTGTGAATTTTTGTTATTTGGGGCTTCATAGAATGTTTTTCGGTTAAAGCTTATACGTGATAATTTACCATTAATTATTCCAAAAAATCTAAACTGATAAAAGATGGTAAATATAATCCTCAATATACCAGAGCCTTAGCACGATTAAAAAAAAAAAAAAAAAAATTAATCATTTAATTATTAATCTTGCTGCATATGCTGTATGATTAACTCCCTACCAAATTCTCAAGATCTCACGTGAAGTACTCATGCTTTCTACGCAAAATCGGGGGTGACAAGATCTCTTCACTGAAAAATTAAAATATGAAACTTACAAAATTAACCTTTCGCTATTTAATTAATTATTCTTCAAAATCAAATTAGAGTACCAAAAGTACGTACCTTGTTCTCCGACGAGGTAGCCACTTCAGACGATATGGGATCACCTTCAAAATTCTGGTTTTCCCCGGGATGCAATTCTTTATCAACGTCGGCTGCCGGAAAAGTCAAATCAGAGTCTTCCGTAGCTTCATCATGAATTCCCTTAGGGCTTGCCATTTTCTTGACATGAAAGAATTTAGCTTCCGGTTTTGGTGTTTCTTTTGCTGCTGGGAGATCGATCGAAGGAAATAGAGAGAAAAGAGATATCTATGACTATCAGGTTGGGTTTTTTCAAAGTTTTAGCAGAACCAGAGACGCTGACACGTCTCAGCATACGTGTCGCCAACCCAGATGCTTTTTCTTTTTCAGTTACATTTGCATGGGTCTTAACGACCTTCTTTTCTTCTTCTCAACTGCCCGGGGAAATTGTCGGAATTAACCAATTCTTGATGTTGTAGTGACAAAATTGCCCCCGCCTGGGAATTTCCTCAAGAGTATATATATATATATCGTGTATTGGGTAATTTAGGAAAACTCCTAGTGCGAAATCAACTTGTTTTTTTTTTTTTTTTGGCCATAAGTAAATGATATTTCCAATATTTGAACATTGTGACATTTTTCCATCTCAAGCAATGATGCACTACGAATACACATCTAAACTTGTAAGCAAGAGATTGAGGTTTGGTTACATGGACTTGCAGGAACATCATTAGCACAAGTACCACACTGGTGATAAGAAAAAGAAAAAAGAATGAAGTCGCCCAGCTCAAAGAACCTCGGATAATTCACCTTCAAAAACGTTGGTATAGGCATCTCGCCAGAGTAGCAAATTGAGAGCCCTGAATCTCCATCGCAGCACCCTCGTGGCTTTTAGTTCCCAGCTCCAAAACCACGAGGATTTGGCCTTGTTGATGCTGAGTTTACAAACTGCCTCCTTGATTCTGATCTCCTCTTTCTCCTTGCAGTACCAGGAGGAGCCTAATACAAGTGTGAAACCCAGATCATTATGTTTTTAATGAAAGTATACCCATCAAATTATCAAATTCTCAAAATAAGAGATAATTTATGAACTTCCCAACAAGGGTTTAACCAGCATGCTTAGCCTAAATTCTTATGAAAAGTGCATGAAGGTGAAAATTGGACAATAGACCGCATATTATAACATCAAATCATATGAATACAATTAAACAACACAAGTAAGCAAATAAGGCACCTTCTGCTCAGTTTTGAGGGCCTCCTCAAGATTGCTCAGCGCAGGAATGGATCCACCTTCCATTACACCCATCAAATTCTTCATACGAACACGCATTTGGAAAAGTTGAGCGACAAGTTGGTTCACCTACCGTTCAATTCATAAAAAAAAAAAAATTTAAAATATTCCACAAGTCTAGAGCCTATTTACATTAATAAGTAATACGGCCTATATTTTACCAAACAATAAAAGACACAATCTTGCATTGAATACCAAAAATGCATACCTGCTGCTCTGTTTTCCCAGACTCTTGAGCAACTCTTTTCCTCCTGACAGGAGATTCTGCCAACAATTCTGGCTTCTCTCTTTCCTCTGCAATCAAACAAGACAATCAGAAACTATCATGGCGAAAACTAAACAGAAGACACTACTTTACAAAGGAAGAAGGACCATTGCTTTGCTTCAATTGTTAGGAAGTGATACCATAGGCTAAAAAGAGATGCTAAATCAAGTATCATTTATCAAAAATACTTTCAATAAAAAGTAGAGAGATGAACAGACCAGGGGTCATTGCTTCAATCATTGCTTCCATTATCTTCAAACTCTTCTCTGCTTCTCGAATTTGTGCAGGAGTAACCTGATTGCACACACATAGGGAAGTTAACCATACAGTATAAAACACAAACAATAACACTGAAGAATCAACTTGATCTCTTCAATTAACACACTTCTGCTTCATTAGTAAAACTGGAAAATGGCCACAAGAACAATGGCGTAATAACGCGTTCTCAAGATGTTCAAGAAAAAAATGTAAAAAGTGTAGCTCAAAAAACATAAAACCTAGAACCAGGCTTTCACACTATAGCTACGGGCAAAATTAAAATTTAAGGACAATGGAAACGAGGCTTTCATACCTTACCCATACCAGGGATCATTCCTATAACACGAGTCATGGAACCCATACGTGCAACAGCTCGAGTTTGCTTTAGGAAATCATTGAAGTCAAACTTTGCGCTCATTATCTTCTTTTGCAGCTCTTCAGCATCTTCTTGTCGCATCTAGACAGATGATTTAATCAATGACTCTTTCTTCTTTTTTTTCTTTCATATAAATATGAAATTGAATTTTCTAAAACTTACAACTTCTTGTGCCTTCTCCACAAAGGAGAGGACATCTCCCATTCCTAGGATACGTCCTGCCATACGATTTGGGTAGAAAGGTTCAAGGTCCTCCATACGCTCTCCCCGCCCTACAAGCTTGATTGGCTTTCCTGATACCTGTCACCATTCAAAAATCAGTTGGAGTGTCTCTCCTTAATTCCAGCCAAACCAGGGATGGATCTATTGGCCACTTCCATTCAGAGCCATCAATGATTGCCTCAACCTTGGCAGTTTTCCCCAACCCTTGATTTTTGTAATCGCCAAAATTGTACAACGATGTGAGGCATAGAAGCTTGATAACAAGCCAGTAGTTACAAATATAAAATACTACCATTTGCAACAGGGCCATGGAAACCTACCTGATAACAGCTAAAACATGTGAAGCATGCTGTTTTGCATACATATACATTCTAAGCATCTGTGTGTGTGTGTTGTGGGGGGCGGGGGGTGTGAGTGTTTGTAGGAATTTTCATGAAGTGGGTCGGACAGGTCCAATGATATAGAGAAAACCAATTTCTGTTGAAACAAATCGAACAGCCTTACTCCATTTTGGGCTCACCAAATTTATCTTAACCGATTGTTTTATTATAACTGCCTAAGTTTTATGCTTTTCCCAAACTGTCACTAAAACTCGTAACCAATTGCCCAACAATACTACCTCAAGAATAAAATTATAGGATGAAAACATAAGGTTGACAAGGCAAACCTCTTTAACACTCAAAGCAGCTCCACCTCTAGAATCCCCATCCAGTTTTGTCAAAATGGCTCCCGTAATCCCAATCTCTAGATTAAATGTTGTCACTAAAGCTGTAAATTTACATAAGAAGAGGGTGAGATTAAAATTTAGGATTTTTCACTCATTACAGCATCAGTAGCCAAATAAAACACAAAAATCACAATCATAAATATGACCTTAACACTCATAAGCCCCATATGTATGAATTTAGCTCATTATACAAGATTTTTATTTCATAACCACTATCGCATAGGTAGGAAACTAAAGATGTAAACCTTGATTTATTTCACTCTTGATGAGTGAAAATAAATTTACCTGCAGCTTCTTGTCCAGTCATTGCATCAACAACAAGCAAAACTTCTGTGGGATTCAATGCCCGCTTCACTTCTTTCAGCTCATCCATCATGGCTTTGTCTATCTATTGAAAAAGATTGCAAATGGAACAAATACCAGTGAATATCAAGGTATAAGCAGTAGTAAACCAGCTGATATTATTGACATCAACATAGAATTATCAGTGAAATTATAACAGATGACATATATACGAAGTACTACCTGAAGCCTTCCAGCAGTATCCATTACGACTACATCTATGTTTTTCTTTTTGGCCTCTTCTAAACCTTGCTTCGCTATGTCTGAAGGTTTGACCTCAGTCCCCGCTGTATAAACAGGCACATCCACCTGTCACAAGCTATAACTGATTTGAGAATGAATTAAATAATAATGCTAATCACAAATTTAAATTGGAAAAATCAGAAAATCAGAAAAATGGCTCGTAGAACAAATCGAAACTTTTTCCAAATTTTGGCTTACATCTAAAACTATAGAACCCACATGTCATGCTCTTGTTTCTTCTATTTGATGACAAATAACTAAATATAGTGCCAGCAAGCCAAGATGAACTACTCATTTTAAGTGGCCAGAATGGGGAAATAGATCACTCATGGCACATGATTGACTCACATATATCAAAAGAAAGGGCCTACATACTACAAAACCCACTTAGCAACATATAAACAAGTTATTACCTCATAGCAAGAAATATTTCTTCAATGGTTTTTACATTCATTGTCTAGTCTTTAGGAACAATAAGCAAATGGTACAAAGCCATCAAAATGTGAATCTTTTTTCCTACATTTCCTCTTTACAATATTCTATTCTTGCTCCAAGTTGTTCTTCTGCTTTAAATTTGGAACACTAATTCACATCAAGTTGATCAGAGACCTCCATCTTCAGTTTGTCATCTTAAATTAAGAAAACACACATGTTGAGCATTTCACCAATCAAACCTAGTTTGCATCTCTAATTTGTCTGAGTGCCCTGTCTACTGCTTATAACAATATTTCATATAGCATATATTCATAAGAAAGTAAGATTATATATTAGAAAAATCCATGTGAACAGAGCATGGGTTGCAAGAATGATAGGCGAATGAAATGATACGTTGATCTTCAAATTGCAACCTCCAAAACTTCATTGGCAATAAAAAAGTACCATTACCTGTTCACCCAAAATAACAAGTTGGTCAATAGCAGCTGGTCTATACACATCTCCAGCAACCAGCATGCAACTCTTTCCCTGTGGTCAATATTATGTCATTGGCGTCAGCAAGGTGGATCAACAAACTAGAGTATCTACTGAGTACCGACAACTGTTATAAAAGCACCAACTCTAAGAAAAGGGGAGCTTTTGGGAGTATACCTGTTTCTTAAGATAATAAGCCAATTTTGCGCACACAGTTGTTTTTCCGACTCCTTGTAGACCAGCTAATAGTATTACAGTGGGACCAGATTTTGCAAAAACTAGTTCAGATACCTCCCCACCCATCAATTTCACAAGCTCATCATTTACAATCTGCAAGAAAAATAAAATAACTACTCATTCTTACATCACCTGTAAAATTTCAATAGAGATTACCTAGCTTTTTCTTGCTTTCAAGTTAAACCCATGGCTTCGTTATTGAAAAAAAAAATGTACGTTTTGTTACGAGAGCCGCCCTATCTCATGCTAAAAGCTTCTTTTGAGCACTGTATATAAGAAAAGATGAAATTGAAGGACAAATTACCATGTCAACCAGTAATAATGGTCCATGGAATCTACCATAGCAAAGATCAAGAGATGTGCAATTTCCGAAAGTGTATAAATCTGAGTTTGATCAAGTTAGTAATAGTCAATATGTCCAATTGAGCCCTAGATGAACAGAGAAGTCTGGTAACCAGAACTAACTAAAGCATGTTAAACAACAATTTCACACATTTTATAAGGGTTTCAGTTTAATTGAACTTAAAGACTTAATCAAATCACTAGAATGTAGTCTTCATACCTTAACCAGTTGCTGATCTGGTCTCACCCCACGAATCAACCCTACACCGATAGCCTGCTCACTAATTTCTTGCACAAACCGCCGTACAACAGGAAGGCTCACCTGTCAATAGAGCAGCTAATAACTATTCCATTTATCATATATCCATAAAAAAACTCAAGCACACGCACACGCACACACAGTCACAGACTCACTCACTTACATCTGCTTCCAAAAGTGCTCTCCTTATATCTCGCATCGGCTCCACTATATTTTCCTTGGTCAAAACCTCTGAAGCAAAGGGAAATTCACTCAAACTTTAATCTACTTGGACAAGTTATACAAAACCCATGCACCCATGTGTATTATACATCTCTTAAGGTCATTAAAGTAGCTCATTTTTCGTTGTTTCATCACACATTGGCATAATTGATTAAAATATGTAAAGGTAAAGCCAAAACGGTACCTTCTCCTTTGAGCTTATTCCAGGCGGCCTCAAGCCCGCTCGTGAGCTGCCCAAACATCTCAGCTCTCACAACAACACCATGCGTACCTCTTCCCACAGTAACACTCTTGGAGTTCACCCAACCCCATAATTCTCTCTGTGTAAAACATGAACCCAATTCACATATGAGAAATTGATCCATTAAACAAAGAACACGAACCCACTTCACATACGAGCCTATTGTTGCTTTATTTGACTTACAGTAAACAAGTTTCTGGAAGAGAGCGACGAGGGACTGCTCGAACCAGTCCACGACGAGCGAAATCGACTCGGTTTCCTCGCGTCGTTCGAACTGTCACGGCAACACCAGCTTCTGCGGCTCGTCGAGAAGGAATGAGAAGCTGCGGAGAAATGGCGGGAGGCAACGGTCGAGAATTGTACGGCCTCCATTCGATCAGAGTCGGAGGATTTCAAGCTTTCATTCTTTCTCTCTTTCTTTGTGTGTGTAGGGGTTTTATCCACTGAAAACACACGGAGATTTCGTCATCCGTTTGTTCTATCTATCTATCTAGTTGGTAGCTTGTGTTCCGCGTAGTACCGTAGTATTCTGTTCTGCGGCATCACGAGCCGTTAAATGGATCAAAACGCACCGGTTCCTAAGTGATCGTCATTCGTCAAGGGGCTATCCTAGCTTGTATCAAGATGTTGGTTAGAGCTACATCGTACCACATAATCGAGATCATTAGTTTTTTTTTATTAGAAAAAAAGGTCATTAGTTCATTGCTTATTGAAGATCACTAGGTAACGTTGCTCCAACATTTATGCCTTACATAATATCATCAATGGCATATAAAAAGGCCAGCTCATGTTGTATTCCTTTTTCTTTTTTCTTTTTTTTCTTTTTTTCAAATAAAATAGTTAATATACATCGAAGCCTTATCATTAACAGTAACGACTCTGTACAACATAACTACAGTCTTTTGGAGGTCTAAGACCATTACTAACGAGCAACATCTAAAATTTTTACAAACGCCAGTGGGTTGAGGCTCAACTTGGCGAACACCACAAAGATGCAAGGAATTTGTCTCTAAAATAGAAAAGAAATGAACATTATATACATCTCTTAGTCTTACAAAGGCAAAATATAAGTGCATTGCTGAAAAAAAAAAAAAAAAAAAAAAAAAAAAAAAAAAAGTAAAAGCTTAGCCTTCCAATTGCTTTAAAATCAAAAAATTTGGAAATCCAAGGTCAGAAAGCTCATTACACAGACCATAATCACAATTGCTTAAGTCAAGCCAGCTATTGCTACAACAGCATCAGTTCCAGAAACACATTCATCTTCAACAAATGGAATGGTTCTCCACACTGTCAATTTCATTGGAAGGGTCCCCTTGCCTGCAGATAACACGACATAAAAAACACGTAGCTGTGCTTTCAAATTATTTTACTTTTGTGATAGGAAAATCAGACTCACCCCCAGCGGTTCTATCCTTTTCGGTGCAAATGGCAGCATAATGAGAACCGGCCAAATCCAAGAGTGCAAATTGCCAATTGTTTGCGAGGTTCTTGGGGTCATCAAAAGAATCAATAACTGTATCAAATGCCTGAAAGCATAATAAAAACGAAAGAGATTTCATCTGTGTATTCAAGATCAACATTTTATACTTCAAAAAAATGAAAGAAAGATCAACATTTTATGAAAATTTACTTGCCAAAAGCTAAAATAATGCACTTGGAATATACTACAGCATGTCCATGCTACGAAAGTTGAATTTAGATCAAATTTACTATGGATAGCATACCATCTTTGGAAGCTTTGAAATTTTACAATTATGAAGCTGTCTTAAGTGCAGTTGGATTCTAGAAGTGTTTGGAGTCTCCTTGGTGACAAATGCAATTTTTCTGTGAGTTGGGATTACACTCTGCACAGAACGGTGACATATTTTAAGGGGAAATCCCTCCTCCCTCTACTTGCCAAGCTGATGTTTGCTGCTGCAATCTATTCCAGGATTTTTCAGGACAAGTCCAGTAGCATGGCAACTACTCTATCAGAAATGGCAGTAGCTAGGATTAATTCTTTGCAAGGGTTTCATCCCTCCCCTCTCAATCAAACGCTAGTGGATTCCTGGGGCTCCTTGTTTTGTTTTGTTTTTAATTGTGTTATGGCGCCTTTTGTTAGGCCTTTTTGATGTAGCTGCAAGTTCCCCTTGGGGTTTCCCTTCCCCCTTTGCATTCTTTGAGTTTGTCTTAATAAATTCTTATTCATCCAAAAACAATAAAAAGTGCATTGGATACCTCAGAATCTCTATGCCCGGAAACATGAATGCCCCCTTCCATAGCAGTCCGAAACCGAATCGTAAAGGTCTTAAAAGGTGCAGCTGAGAAGCCCCTTCCCAATGCTTTCACATATGCCTCCTGAAAGTGTGATCCATAACCATAACAAAGAGCTAAAGGAAAACAAATGTTTAAACTCAAAGCTCAATCATTCTCTTTTTAAAAAAATATTATTATTATTATTATTATTATTATTGGTAATTTACACATGTATCTAGTGGGTCTTGACCCACCACCTCACCCTCCACTCTATTCTTAACGGAGGAGGTGTCCTTTGAGCTAGAGCTCTTTGGCCACAACGTTCAATCATTCTATCAATGTATTTTCTTTGAGTTCATGTAAAAGTGTATGCATACTCTACTGTATCCAACTGCTCATTCTTTTCCACTTAAGAACAACTAAATACATAAAAATAGATAAATCATATCTTTTAGCCAAACAAAGAAAATAGAAGAACTGGTAAACAAGCTGGGCATCTCAACGTCTCTGAACCCAGCAGAATGACATGCAGGCACAATTTTGCCATAGATAGAAGGGAAGGACCAAACACCCACACCCACACCCACACAGACAAATTTCAAGTAGAATTTGTCCTCATGTATCTTTATTAAATCCAAAGAATTTAAAACAAAGCACCACGCACTTAGAGAGTGTAATTCTACTTATGCTTTTAGAAATACTCTAAGCTAGTCCTTCCTAGTTTCTTCAAGGTAAAACTTCTGCTGAGAATCCAACAATGAACTGTCTGCAGTGTAGAACTTTCTAACAGGTTTCTTTTAGTAAGTAAAACTTTCTAACAAGTTCAGAATACGCTTCAATTTTTCTACAAGAAGTACAGCTTGAAGATGGAATAAGTATAGTCTTTTAGCAATGTAGACTAAATTGTATGCTATCAAACTTTAGAACATCAGATACATTTGCTGCAGAACCTATCAAGAGACTCTTTATCAGGATTTATCAGATTTTCATACAACTGTCACAATGAACTGAAAGAACTCGAAGCATATCAATATTAGCACAACCTAACTCACCTTGAGAGTCCATAATTTTATTAACTCCTGACGCTGAAATTCAGGATCTGAAATAGCAGTTAAAAGTTCCACTTCGTAAGGAGAAAAGTACCTTCGAGCAAATGCTAAGATATTGTTCTTTAACTTCCGTTGCTTCTCTTCCACATCAATACCAATCTACAATTAGAAAAATGAACTATATCAGCTAATGTAGCATTTCTTCAACACAAGCAACAATAAATATAATGATATGCACAGGTTATAACGATCACAAGGGAATATAAAGATTGCATATGCAGAATTTACATTTGGCTCATGGATATTCACAATACTTACTGGTGAATTCATAGTCACTCCACAAGCTATTAAGGAAGAAGAGTGTGAAATGTTGAAATGCAAGGGTGGTAGGTGCCTGTCATCAACATCTTGCCAGTCTACCTGTTCAAATATGCTATCATAAATATTATAAAAATATGATAAAACAAAATGAACTTTAAAAGAATATGATGATAAAATAATCGAGCAAGGTCCATGAAAAAGTAGACAATAAGTTTTACGATACATCAGAGGTCAAAAAACAAACTTACCTCAGGCTTCCCAAAGATATTCTTTCTAAACTTCAAGGATCTTGGATGAATTTGACAATTTGTCTGATCTAGTAATGAAAAATAGTGTTTAGATATAAACCTAACCTCTTTGTACAACATTGTCTACCACTTCCTACAAGAAAAAAGTAAATATGCAAGTAACTAAATAAAATGATGTGGATGGTATTTTAACAATTAAAAATATCTTCACGCCTAAATCTTTGTAAAACAAAAGCCAGGTTAGTATCCACTATGCACTTCATTCACACTGAAAAATATGTTTGTCAATATAACTAATCTACACCATGGTTGAAATACCCAATCTGTTGAGTACTGCAACAAATACAACAAAACCACAGACTATGCAATGTACATATAATTAAGAAGAACCACTTCACCAACGAACCCTAAAAGTAAGATACAAGCAAATGAAGAATAACAATAAGAATGGATGAGAAAGTATTAGGCAAAGGAGGACCTACATCTTGAAATTGTAGTGCGAACCAGTGCACGAGCCAGCAAGGCTCTTTTTCGGAGCTGATCTCCACTCATTCGGAAAACATTTTCTCTCTCGCATGGGGATAGAAGTTCCAAATATTGATTAAGAAGTGTGTCACTCTTCACCTCATTAGGTACTAAATACCATAAATGTGTTTCCCTACAAAACCCCAAAAAGAGCTATATCTGTTGAAAAAACATTTGTTATCAAAACAAAAAACATTAACAAACATCTCAAAACACAAAACACTCAAAACTGTTTTCATCTTTATGTCGTGTCATAACACTTTTTCAAACAAAAAACAAAAAATATGCTCCAAAACACATTAACAAGCATACCCTTTAGATTTGGATAATAAATTTTGGCAAGGCATAACCAAGTAATCATGGTCTTCATCATAGTGGCATTATACAAATAATGCCAATGTTCATTCGTATCTCCAAGGATCAAGATCTCTACATTTTCTAGTATAACTCCGCGACAGAGTTCTCAAAATCTTAACTATTATCTCCAATTAAATGGTTCATATTTTGCCATCTCAGGATACAACTTATGAAACACAATAAATAAAAGAGGTGCTAAATACTGAGACGACAAAACCTAAACCATTGAATTAAACGCGATGGTAAGGATTTTAAGAACTACAACATAGAACAAATTCTAAATCATTATCCTCACTAGACTGAATTGGTTACATCATAATAATACATAAAAGCAATGCCATAAAGTGTCATACATTGGAGATGGAAGTGGCACTGGGACCAGAGGGGACGAAGCAGCACAGAAGTTCCTTTGGCAGCAACGTATATTCATGGTGAAATTCACTCTACACCTCAACCACAACCACGACATGCACTACACGAGCTAAACTGGCAACTTGTGAGATAATAACAAGATTTAATTTAGACATCAAAATTTGATTCCTTAGGGTTTCAGGATTTGAGGTTACGAGGCAGAACTCTTACAGATGAAATTGATGGAGCCAGAGACTAGCTCGTTAGCTTTAAGATGGGGCAGGGAGTTGGGATCAGTTCCACCCTATGGCGAGTATTATTGTTTTCCCACGACCATCAATTCCAAAGGTGGGACTCTTGGAGCCAAAATGCCTTCCGCTCTCCGCCGTGTTCTCATCTGTGTGTCAAGAACACCTCGAGCCGATCGGTAAAAGGTGGTTCTCGAGCCTCTCAACGGCAGAGAGGAGTGCTTTCAATCAAGTGGAGTTATGGATCAAGAGAGAATATGGGTCAAGAGAGAATAAAGCTTCCCAATGGAATCGGTTTTCAGACGCACAGCTCCGTCTTGGGGGACGAGGCGTTTGTTAGGGAAATTAAATGTTGACAAAAGATTAAACTGCTATTTAAATCGGGAAATGTTATGTGTTTTCTTTGAAAGGTGCTGCTGTTCGGTCGTGGCAAAAACGAGCCAATAAGAAGTTGCCACCTAACCCAATCCCATCAAACTTAAATTTACAAAATAAACACAACTACATCTTATTATTAATTTAAAATATTATTAGTCTTTAAAAAAAATAAAAAAATATTGAAGTCCCAAAGTGAGGGGATGCAACCACCCTAGAGGGGTGGTCGCGCACCTATGGGTGGCCGCGCGAGCCACCCCCCTTAGTAGTGGGGGTGGCCACTAGCCACCCCAGAGACTAGGGGTGGCCCGCGAGCCACCCCCCTTGGTGGTGGTGGTGGTGGTGGTGGTGGTGGTGGGGGGAGGGGGGGGAGGGGGTCGCTAGCCACCCTAGATTTGTCTGGGGTGGCTCGCGGCCATCCCAGCCACCTCTGGGGGTGGCACGAGGCCACCCCAGAGATTAGGGGTGGCCGCGAGCCACCCCAAATATATCTGAGGTGGCTCGCGCGGCCACCCATGGCTACTGGGGGTGGTCGGTGAGCCACTCCTAGGCCCTTGGGTGGCCACGCGGCCAATGCTGGGGGTGGTGTGAGGCCACCCCAAAGATTAGGGGTGGCTCGCGGCCACCCCAGCCACCATTGGGGGTGGCCCGCGAGCCACCCCAACCTCCACTGGGTAGCTCGTGAGCCACCCCCTAGGCCTTGGGGTGGTCGTGCACCACCCTAGAGGGAGGAGAGGTGGCTCTACGCGCCGGCCGGGGGTGGCGGTGAGCCGCCCCCACCTCCCTCTGGGTGGCTCCTCTTCCCTTTTGGTGGTTGCACATTTTTCTTAATATTTTGTTAATTAAACCTTATATAATCAGGTGTTTTGGTTTTATTTTCTTATCATGTTTTATGCTGAGATGTCACATTTTCATTTGTGGGCAACAAGTACTGGGGGTATTTTGCCATGACCGAACTGAAGTTATTCTCGTTTTGTTTTGTTTTTCTGGTGGTATTCTACTATTCTAGTACTACGTTAATATTATTTTTTAAAAATTAAGTGACGGAAAGAGAGACAGTTTATTTTTTGCTAATTAAGAAAATAATATATACCTATAACCACGAGAGAATACCATAATAATACGATGAAAACAGATGTCATTTGGTTTACGGAATTTATAGTCTATTGGAAAATGAATATCTAATACTAGGAATAGAAGAGTGGAATATAATACATATTCATATTCCTTAGTTTTGTAACAATACACATGCAAAAATTAAAATTGAATCAAAAATTAAAACCGCCTTTTTTTTGGTTCAAACTCATACTAAAAAAAACCTTAAATAAAACACAGAAGCGGTGGGGGTGGCCGCGACCACCTCCAACGATCTACAGGGTGGCTGCGACCACCCCAGAGGAGCTCCAGGGGTGGCCACCCTTGAAGCAAATTTGGGGTGGCTAAAATGCGATAGGATGGTGCAACCACCCTCGACCTCTATTTGTAACTTTTAAAATTTATTTATTTTTATTTTGTTTTAAGTTTAAAATAAAAAATAATTATATAAGTATTTTTCAAAAATGTATTATATTCCTTAATGATTAATAGTTTTATGGGAATAAATTATTCACATAAATAGTGTGTTACCAAACAAATGAATATTTATACCTATGATTAACTAGTTTATTTTAAGGGTCTATTCCGCAAACCAAATTGGGCCTTAAACACTTAGCATTTCCTTTTAAATTAAGGGTTAAATGCCCTTTTAGTAATTGATTTTTAAGGCTTTTATTTTTTTCTCACCTATATATCGTTTGTATTATAGATAGTATATGTCTTATGGGTAAATACGAAGTTAGTATTACCATCTATATTTTGTCAAAAAAAAAAAAAAAAAACCTAACATATCACTACGTCATCCAATCAAAAAATGACACATGTCATATGTCATAATAAAAAAAAAAAATTAAAAATTTTAAACTAATTAAAATAATTTTGACCATTGGGGGTTGACTAAGCCACTCACAAGGTTGGTTTGGAGTGGCCGAACCACTCTCGTGACCTTTGGAGCGAACCACAACCAAATGTAAAAAAGGAGAGTGGTTGAAATCATCCTATAGCCGAAAGATTAGGTGCTTTTGCCCACACCCTCCTAATATAAACTTAATAGAAAATCAACTTTTCTTTTACATATCTACATAATAAGACAGAAAGAGAAAAACGATTTAAACAAGTGACCTTCATTTTATAAGACGTAATCTCACTCGATTAAGCTCTTTAAGTGAAAACCAACTTGTTGGAGTTGGTTTATTGGCCCCACTATTGGACTATGCTTTGCAAAAGGTGTTCTCTTGTATTTAAGAAATGATTGTGTCAATATTTTTTTAATATTATCTTACAAATCTAACTATTAGATTTATGGACTTATCAATAGTTAATTCCACAAATTTAATGGTTGATCTATTAAATTTGTAAAAGAATATGAAAATATATATATATATATATATATATATATATATATTACCAACACTAATCATTACTTAAAAAAAAAAAAAAAAATTAAAAAGGACATTACACGGTGGAAAGAGAGAAGAAAAAATGAGTAGGCCAATGAACTGGCGTTGACATGCCCATGAAGCTACGTTATGATATGCTCAGAAGAATCATGATATGATATGCTCAGAAGCCGAAGCCGAAGCCGAAAGTATACGTTCGGCCTTGAAAAAAAAGAAAAGAATGCTTTTGATTTAGAAAATGCAGATGCTACGTTTGCTCCATATTCCATTTACCGTACGTTAGAAAAGCAGAGAATGCATCTCAATTGCAATCTCGTATCTCTCAAAAACTCTAACAACACTTTCACAAAAACGAACAATTCCTGATCTCTGTAAGCGTCTAAGAACATGGCAACGGAGATGGACAACGGCGCCATTTCCATATCAACCGCTCCGGGAGCTTCCAGGCACCGGTGGGACGTCTTTCTGAGCTTCAGAGGCGAAGACACGCGCAAAACCATCACTCCCAAGCTCTACGACTCGCTCCAGAAACAAGGCGTCCGAGTCTTCTTCGACGACGATGGGCTGCGCCGCGGGGACGAGATCGCGCCGGGTCTGCTCGAGGCCATTGAGGACTCGGCCGCTTCCATCATCATCCTCTCTCCGAACTACGCGTCGTCGCGGTGGTGCCTTATGGAACTTTCCAACATATGCGAGCGCCGGAGGCTCATACTCCCAGTGTTCTACCAAGTCGACCCGTCGCACGTGCGGAGGCAGGGAGGACCTTTCGAAGAACATTTTAGAAGCCATGAAGAGCGGTTTGGGAGGGACGAGGTTTCGAGGTGGAGGAGAGCTATGGAAAAAGCTGGTGGAGTTGCTGGTTGGGTTTTCGATGACAGATGGTATATTTCATACTCAAACGTCTTTTGTTCTTGTTACTCATATAGGAATAGGAGTAGAAAAGATTTATCTAATGATACCTTAGTTCTTGTGGTTATCAAGATTCAACATGGAAAATAATACCTAGCAAAGCCCTACATATGCATCGATCCTCTTGTTTGAGTTGTTACGTTTCATGTTGTTATTACGAATTCGTACAAAGATTTTGTGACTTTTCTTTTTTGTTTGAGATTGCTGATTGGATCGGAGATCTGTCTGAGGGGTTAATTGTGTTTTCTGGTTGAAATTAAGCAGCTTGTAAATTGTGCTATTTTACTGGGTTAGAGGAATGGCATGTGGCAACCGATCCAAAATAATGCTATTAAATTCTGCTCAAAGAATCTCTGGCAATTGTTAATTAATAGGCCGCATCTCTGGCGTGATGATGTCTCTTGGCACTTTGCAATTCTGTAATGGCTCTCTAGATTTTGTTCATTCATATTTCGGGACGTTTTAGCATAAAGATGGTTCTTCCCCTGTTGACTTTCACAAATGGGGGAATTTTTTATTTGTGGTAGCAATTTCCATTTTGTTTCCACACTTTCTTGCGTTAAGCATTTAAAGTAAAATATTTGCATCTTGTCCCCTATGTTTCCTTTTTAAATTAGTTGTGTGTGTCGCCTATTTTTCATGCATTGATGTTAAAACAAGTCAGTCTTTTGAACTTCTTAAGACTTTGAGTGATTACGATAGACCCAATGCGGGGTTTCTTAAGAACGTAAACATGGAGCGAGATAACTTTGACTCCACAAAAAATTTGACAGTATCTCACCAAAGGTTAGATCTGAAGCAGCAACAGTCCGGTGCATATCACCCACAGTTGCAATTCATATGACTTATACTGTCTACACAAATATGCTTGTAGAAGCCGATGGGTTGGCATTACCATTTGGTCATTCAGTAGTTGATGTGTCTTAGAGGCTTCTGTTACGATGTATGTTAGAATAGTTTTCCTCGTGCCGAAGTATCAATTGGAAGCAGCTGCAAAAGAGGAGAAAAGTAAGCAAAAGAGCTTGCTGGTGTGGGTGGAGATGACTTTGGTGCTTAAGTTAGTATGTATCTAAAAAATAGCTTTAAACAGATATAGGGCAGAGTTTTGGGAAGAGACCTACTACTCACCATTGGTTCCTGCATGGTTATGATCTTTGGAGTAGCTTATCTCCCATTCCTTCACATTCCATCATGCCCTATGCTTGAGATTCAGGGCTCACGAGGTGGTTATAAAAATTGCCCAAGTGGTGCAAATGTGGCCAAGTGGCTTGGAAGGGGTACGGGAGAGAATCCTTTGTTCAAACTATTTGGTGAACTCGGGTTACTAGGTTGATATTTTGGTTACATGGGCTTGTCAGTCCATAAGCCCAACATTATCAAATTAATCATCCACAAACAATTTGATATAGTGAACCAATACACTATAAAAATGATTTTCTCATCATTCTTACCTTTTATATGTTCATGTGCATAAAATCTCGATCTTGCATACTCTATGTTGAATGCCTTGGCCCTCATTCCAAGCCATAGATTTCAAAGTCTGTATTTCATTAAAGTAGGCACATAGGAGGTGACTATTCAAGTATTATTATTGACATCCTTGTTACTCATGTTAATACTTATTAACAGCGATGAAGTGCAGCTGATTCAATTGTTAGTCAAACGGGTGTTGACTGAACTGGCAAATACTCCAGTGGGTGTGGCTACATATACAGTTGGACTTGATTTTCGTCTTGAAGAAGTGGTGAGTTTGTTAGATGTTAGATCCAATGACGTTCGAGTTCTTGGGTTATATGGTATGGGTGGGATTGGTAAGACAACCCTTGCCAAGGCTCTTTATAATAAACTTGTTGGTCGCTTTGAGAGCCGTAGTTTCATTTCAGAAGTAAGAGAAACAGCTGCAAAGAACAATGGTTTAGTATCCCTTCAGAACAAACTTATCCAGGATCTTTCCCCTGGTAAGGTTTTTGTAGATCATATCGCTGGAATCAAAGAAGTAGTTCATGAGAAGCGAGTTCTTGTTGTTTTAGATGATATAAGCAATGTGACTCAGCTTGATTTACTTATTGGGAGAAGGGAATGGTTTTATGGAGGAAGTAGAATCATCATCACCACAAGAGACAGAGAAGTTGTACCCGAGCATCTTGTGAATGCATTTTATGAGGTCAGAGAGTTGAGAGACTCTGAGGCACTACAGCTTTTTAGCTACCATGCTCTAAGAAGAGAGAAACCCACAGAGAATTTTTTTGATCTTTCCAAACAAATGGTGTCTCTTACAGGAGGTCTACCATTGGCTCTGGAAGTATTTGGCTCTTTTTTATTCGATAAGAGGAGAATAGAAGAGTGGCAAGATGCTTTGAAAAAGTTGGAACAAATTCGTCCACACGATCTTCAGGATGTGTTGAAGATAAGTTTTGATGGGTTAGATACACAAGAGAAGTGTATATTCCTTGATATAGCATGTTTATTCATTAAAATGAAAATGAAAAAAGAAGATGCAATTGATGTATTGAGAGGTTGCGGTTTTAGGGCTGAAATAGCAATCAGATGCCTCACTGCAAAATCACTTATTAAGGTTACGGAGCAAAACACATTGTGGATGCATGATCAAGTTAGAGACATGGGTAGGCAAATTGTTCTAGATGAAGACCCAGTGTATCCTTGGAGGCGTAGTAGACTGTGGGAGCGTAATACTATCATGACTGTCTTGAAGGGTGAGAAGGTACGACTTATAGCGATATAACTGTTCTTACTGTTTTTTTCAATTCCTTTTTTTGTTGGCTTGATAGCAAGTTTTTTTATCAAACCTTCCCAAGTGGCAGATATAGACAAATACTCACATATGCCACAAGAGGTGCATGCATCAAGGTCTCTGTAATCCTCAAAGGGAAAAGGAGTATTGGTATATGTGCTCCACTTGATGATGTCTGCTCTCTCTTTACTGTAGTTTTTAAATTTCTTTTTCACTCGCAAGGAAGAGTCCTGGTTTGTGAAGGTTGATAAAACATTGAAAAACTTGGGGAGGGATAATAAAAAAAAAATGGTTCATGCTGACATCTTCACACTGTACCATGGAGAAGAAAAAAGGGTGTGGTGCAGACACGGTCATGATGTAACGGGACAAGGACTAGAAGGGCCAAAAATTTGAGAGAAAAAAAAGAAAAGAAAAGAACAATCTTTTAGTCATTTTATTAATAGTGTCCTCCCATAAAATTCCTATCTAGTCCACCCCAGGACTAATTCATGTCTTCGGCCTGGGTGTGGAAACCATTAATGGTCACAAAATCTGTATGCATGCATGGATTATGTTGGATAATTTGTGGCAGTTACATTCATATGTAGGACTACTGAAAATTTGGAGAAAATGTCATCCATGATATTTGAACCAAAAAAAGAAAAAGAAAAAAGAAGAAGATATTTGAACCAAAAATTAAAAAGGATTTACTGAATATGTACCCATGTGAAAAAAAAATTCGGCTCCATCCCAGCTTCTTAGATGTTATAAGTTCGCATATATTGGTACCATTTTGTATGTCCTTTAATTATTATTATTATTATCTCTGAGTCTTTAATTGCTAATTATCTTTCAATTGTCTCTCTTTCACTTGGCTCCATTCCATTTTTTAAGTGGTTTGCATATTATGGATAATAGGGAACAGAACAGATACAAGGGATCGTCCTAGACTTTGAAAGTAGGCCGAAGAAGTTGGAGGATTTGAGTGGTGACACAATTGCTTGGGAAAACCTTAAAACAACACCCAATTGCACCTCCGGATTAACATACTTGGAAGAACTGTATAAGAAGCGTCTTCATACTAAAGCAAAGAAGGAGAGGGAGGTAATGCTGTGCACGAAGTTCTTCAAATCCATGGTTAATCTAAGACTTCTGCAAATCAATTATTCGAGGTTAGTAGGAAGGTATAAATATTTATCTCCAGAACTTAAGTGGCTGCAGTGGAAAGGGTGTCCTCTTAAAAGTCTTCCCTCTGATTTTTGTCCTCGGGAACTTGCTGTCCTTGACCTCTCGGAAAGCAAAATTGAACAAGTGTGGGGCGGGTATAGTAACAAGGTATATATGCTTCACTTTTCAGGTGCACGAAATTGGTTATCAATTAAGCAAGAACAGGATGTTCATGGCCTAGGTTGATATGCTTATTCTTACTCAAAGTCACTAAAGCTACAAAATGTTTAGGATGTGTCAGGCTTGCACTTTTTGATAGCAATTCTCTATGATTGTCTCTTTTATAACCAAAAAACTTCCTTGTTTGTCAGGTGGCTAAGAAATTGATGGTAATGAATCTCCACGGCTGCTTTAATCTTTACGCTATTCCTGATTTATCTGGGCATGAAACCTTGGAAAAGCTTGTTCTTGAACGTTGCTACAGTCTAATAAAGATTCATGAATCGGTTGGAAACATGAATGCATTACTCCACTTGAACCTGAGAGACTGTCAGAACCTTGTTGAATTTCCTGCTGAAGTGTCTGGGCTGAAAAATCTAGAGAACCTTATCCTCTCTGGCTGCTCAAAATTGAAAGAGTTACCAGGCGATATAGGCAGCATGGGATCTCTGAAAGAACTTCTTGTTGATAACAGTGGTATATCAAAGCTTCCTGAATCCATATTCCGCCTTACAAAACTTGAAAAGCTTAATCTAAATGGTTGCCAGTTCTTAAGAAGACTACCGAATTGCATTGGAAAGCTGTCTTCCCTGAAAAAACTCTCTCTTAATCATTCTGGTATAGAAGAAATACCTGATTCTGTTGGATTATTGGTAAACCTGGAGAATCTAGGTTTAATTTCGTGTGCATCACTCACTTCAATTCCTGACTCGGTTGGCAATCTTGTATCATTGACAGAACTAGTAACTCATGGTAGTGCAATTAAAGAATTGCCTGCTTCTATTGGTTCTTTATCATATTTGAAGGACTTGTCAGTTGGAAACTGTCGATTTTTGAGCAAATTGCCTGATTCAATTGAAGGATTAGCTTCTATTGTTGAACTTCAGTTAGATGGGACATCAATCACAAATCTGCCGGATCAGGTGGGTGCCTTGAAAATGCTAAGCAAGCTTACGATGAGGAATTGTAAAGATCTTATGTCTTTACCAGAATCAATTGGAAACTTGTTTGCTCTTACTTCTTTGGACTTGAACAATGCCAAAATTTCTGAATTACCAGAATCCATTGGGATGCTGGATAATCTTATTAGATTAAGATTGAGTAAATGTACACAGCTCCATAAACTTCCTGCTTCAATAGGAAATTTGAAGTCGTTGCAAGACTTGCTGATGGAAGAAACTGCTGTAACAGAATTACCTGAAAGCTTTGGTATGCTCTCAAGCTTAGTAATATTAAAAATGGGTAAGAAGCCTCATTTTCAGTTAGCTGGAAACAGCGTAATTGAAGAGGTTGTAATTCCAACTGCAGAAAAGAAACCTAGTCCTTTCGGACTTCCGACTTCTTTCTCCAATTTATGCTCACTAGAAGAATTGGATGCTTGTGCATGGAAGCTATGTGGGAAAATCCCTGATGATTTTGAAAAGTTGTCATCATTGAAGATTCTGAATCTGGCCCATAATAATTTTTCCAGCCTTCCATCCAGCTTGAGGGGCCTTTCTTTTCTCATAACGCTTTTATTGCACCACTGCAAAGAGCTCAAGTCACTTCCTCCACTTCCCTCAAGCTTGGTGGAGGTGAACGTTGCGCATTGTACTGCGCTGGAAAAGGTATCTGATCTTTCAAATTTGGAAAGCTTATGCGAGCTGAACCTTACAAACTGTATGAAGGTGAAGGATATTCCGGGCCTTGAACACTTGAAGTCCTTGATAAGGTTGTTCATGAGTGGCTGCAAAACATGCTCATCTGAGGTGAAAAAAAGACTTTCTAAGGTTCTCTCTCTCCCTCAATCTTGTTTGTGTTTTGTGCATATGAACCATTGTAGCTTAACCGTTGCGCTTTTTATAATCCTTTTCATATTAAGAAAATTCCGGGGAAAAAAATCTAAATAGGAAAGGATTTACTTCTCCTGACAAATTTTATTGCAGGTTTCTTTGAGGAATTTACGCGCTCTTAGTATGCCTGGAAGCAGAATTCCAGATTGGTTTTCTCCAGAGGTGATTGTTTCAGAACGCAAGAACCGTGAGATCAAAGGTGTGATAATAGGCATTGTTGTCTCTGTCATCCATCAAATACCGGATGACAAAATAGATCAACTCTCTTACATACCAGGGATACGAGCAAATATTCTCAAAATGAATTCACGTGTATTCAGTACAGTGCTGAACTTAAAGGGGATCCCAATGACGCCGGAAGATCATATTTACATGTTTCGAGATCATCAGTATCGTCCCTTAGTTTCTCAGTTGAAGGATGGCTATAAGATAACTGTGACACAGGATGAACCACCATACATAGAGGGGGTTAAGGTGAAAAAGTGTGGGATTTATTTGATTTTTGAAGGTGAGGATGATTATGAAGGAGGAGAAGAATCATTGGACGATAACCAACTATCCATTTCAGAAAAACTAGCCAAGTTTTTCAGCTCTCTTAAAGACGACCACATCTCTGGTTCTGGTGATGAAGTCAACAGCCAAGTTCAAGAGATTGAGAAACAAGAAGAAAGAGAAAAAGGGCCTCTTTTAGTTTTGGGGGGCATTAGGCAGCATGTTCGAGGATGTTTTGGTTTTGAAAAGAAGAAGCTACCTGCAACCCATTAGGAAAGCAACTTGGCCATATTTGCCAACTATTGATGCAACAGAGGGGGTGGTACTTTGCAGTCTTCATTTCTATCTTCATTTTCTTGCCCCCCTCTCTCTCTCTCTATATATATATTAAGTTATTGTTATTATATTAGTGGGTGAAATTATATTTATTCCTTTGATCTATTAAACAATTTGCAATGTCCTTAAACTGTCAGTAGGTTAAATAAAAAATGAAGAAAAAGAAACAAAATCCAGAAAAATATATATGAAAAGACAAAAAATTCAGGAAAACTGGTTTTTTTTTTTTTTTTTTTTTTTTTTTTTACGGATATTTTTGTCAAAAACTCTAACGACAATGTAACAAAAAGGACAATTCCTGATCTCTGTAAACGTCTTAGAACACCGCAACAGATATGGACAACGACACCGTTTCCATTCCATCCGCTCCGGGAGCTTCCATTCCATGCACCATTGGGACGTCGTCTGGGTCATCCTCGACGACGAGATAGAAGAAAAGATGGTTTTTCGACTATTGACTTTCACAAGTGAAGTGGGGGAATTATTTTTTATTTGTGGCAGAAAAATTCCATTTTGTTTCCGCACTTTCGTTTTCTATTGAGGAGTGCGTTAAATATTTAAAGTAAAAAATATTTGCATCTTGATCTTGCCTGCCTCCTACTTTCTTTTTAAATTAGTTGTTTGTGTCGTCAATTTATTATGCATTGATGTTAAAAATCCGTCAAGTCTTTTGAACTTCTTAAGACTTCTTGACTGACTGATTACGATAGACCCAATAACTGAATAAAGGGGCAGAAATGGCGACGGAATATGGAAGTAATCTGGAAGTCTGAGATTGTATTGTGTAGTAAATAGGTGTACGATCTTTAGATGTTGTGGCTACTTGTTTGTCCACCTGGTGACATGACCATTATCCTTTTTTTTTTTTTTGTTAATGTAAAATTGACAGAAGCAATAATTTAGTAAACGTGTTAAACCTGAAATTTTTAAAACTTAAGGTAACTTTTTGATAAAGTTGCAAATCAAAGATAGTAAAATGGTGCATAAGGGAGAGCATAGTAAGTTAATCTAATCATTTAATTAATATTTAATATTTTTTCTTACATGCGGGTTTAAACTCATTTTTAATAGGTGATACCCAACACGGGTTCGAACTCATGACTTTGGCTCTAATACCATGTTACATCATCAGTTATTCTAAAAGTTTAAGCTAATAGGAATATGTAAATTTAATCTTTTAATCAATACTTAACACTCCCCGCCCCCTTTCTCCTCCCCCTTCACCCTCATTTTTCCCGCCTCCATCGTAGATCAATTAGGGTGCGTGTGTCAATGGTTCTCGGGGTGCTTTCTAACCTCCCCCTTTACCCTCATTTACCTATTCCTAAAAGCTTAAACTACTAAGAATAAGTAAATTTAATCATTTAATCAATACTTAATACTCTCCGCCCCCTTTCTCCTCCCCCTTCACCCTCATTTTTCTCGCCTCTATCGTAGATCAACTAGGGTGCGTGTGTCAATGGTTCTCGGGGTGCTTTCTAGCCGCGCGTGGCTAGCCAGCGGTAGCGCATGGAACGCGTGAGGGTGTGCTAGGTTTTTGTTATGATATTTTTGTTTTTAAATAAAAATGTATTATCTCTATATCTGCTTTTAGTAGCAATCTATTGGATGAAATTTTATTCGTTTTCTTAGGTTTTGTTTTCACAAATCCTTAAGAATAACGAAATTGGTTTCCGGACGGTTTATTGTTTTCTTATGTTTTATTTTCTGGAAGCAAACCATAGACTGATGACATAGGAGTTATCAAGCATAAAGAAAAATTGTCACTATGGTAGAGGCAGTGGCGGAGCCACGTTATCCCTTGGAGGTGCCGTGGATTTTAATTTTAATTTTTTTTTAACCCACGGCACTCTCAAAATTACAAAAAAAAAAAAAAAAAAAACTCTCTAAGATGCTCTCTGAGCAGGAGAAAAATTAATTTGAGATATCAGTTGAGGTATTTTGAACTTGATGTGCTTACTGATCCAACATTACAAAATTTGTCTTTTATTGCAGAATTATGCCAAGGATTGGCAAAGACGGAAAAATCAAAGACATATTATCTTATTGATAAATTGATTCGTCTTGTTTTGACTCTTCCAGTGTTTATAGCAACTACCGAACGAGCATTTCCAGCAATGAAAATTGTTAAAACACGATTTCGCAACAAAATGGAGGATGATTTTCTTGCAAATAGTTTAGCTTTTTATATTGAAATAGAAATTGCAGAGAGCTTCGATTTAGATTCGATACTTAATGATTTTGTACTTTTAAGAGACCGTAAAGTGCAGTTATAGACACTTTTTTTTGGTATTTCTGCCCTTTTGGATATAGTGTCGACATGTTACATTTCTAATATATCAATTTGAGCACATATTTATGAACTTTTATAGATATTTTTTGTGATGCATATATTGTGTGAATTACCAAATTTTTAGTGTGAAACAAAATTTTAGGACGCCAAAAAAATTTTAGCGGCACCCCCAATTTAAAATGGCTGGCTCCGCCATTGGGTAGAGGCAGCGAAGGTGATTGCGATTGATAAAACACTAGTATTGGTAAATAATAAAAAATAAAAAATAAAAAAAGAAATCAATGACTTGGCAGTAGTGATTCGTTGAAATTTGATATAGATTTGAAACTGGTTGGGACGATAACTTTTCATAGATATTGTCTTATAATAGCACGATAAGCTATTATGTATGTCATAAATAATGTTTGAATTGTAAAGATTCATAATTATATTTTTGTCCCAATTTGATTGTTATATCAATAAAGAGATAATTGGTTAAAAAACAAAAAAAATATTTAATTATTATTATTCTTATTTATTTATTAACTTGTTATAACCATGATTAATTTGGAGCCAAGTAAAGAAAAAGAGAGGTGCTGCTATACGGTCAAGGCAGAAAACTCATGTTTTCTGCCTTCCATTAAAATTCTACCACCTAACCTAATCTTACTAAACTTAAGTTTGCAAAATAAACACAACTACACTTGATTATTGATTTAAAATATTAATTAATGTGTTTAAAAAATAAAATAAAATTGAAAGGCCACAAGTGAGGAGGACCAACCACCCCATGGCTACTAGCCGGCCACCCCAGTAGCCATGGGTGGCCTTGCGGGCTAACATCTGGGGGTGGCGCAGGCCACCCCATAGCTACTAGCCGGCCACCCCAGTAGCCATGAGTGGCCTTGCGGGCCAACATCTGGGGGTGGCGCAGGCCACCCCATGGCCAAGGGGTGGTGCGCCGACGACACCCAGCATGAGGTTCCAAAACTCTCCTTGACCCATTTGACAGAAACAAAAACCCACCAAGAATTCTCTTTGAAACAATCAAAACCAGCCCCGATCGGGAATCACACCCATCCAGGATTCAACAAAGTTGAATGATTCAGCTCTTAAATATCAAACTATTCAACTTAAACCCAATGAAAATCGCTTCAATTTTGTTATAGTTCTCTGAAAGTGCACACCAACTGTACAAAAAAGCCTTCCTGTAACAAACAATTAACCATCAACTTAAACCCAATGCACATTCTTCTCTCTGGTTTTGGTTTTTTCGGAGAGATCTGGAAATTGTTTTTTTGCAGTGGGTAGCCGAAGAGAGACCCACGCCGCCGGAGGGGATGCGACTGAGGGGAGCTAGACCCACGCCAGAGGGGAGCCCGACCCAGGCGTGGGTCAGGCCGTGATCCATACCTAGGTCACGGCAGACCTAGGCATGGGTCTTGCCGTGACTCACGACCGACGTGGTCTGCATCTCGATCTGTAGCGCCGATCTCGGATTCAGCGGCTTGGCGGTCGTTCCGATGATATCAAACCAGCTGGTGATGTGCTCGTCGGAGGCGATCTTTGGCGCTAGGATTTTGGCGGTGCCAATGATCTCCATGCTGGAATATAGTGTTTTTATTGTAGGCAAAGTTTTTGCACTTTTATGCTTTTAACTGACATGGCATTCTTCCATTGGAGGGCAGAAAACTCAGGTTTTCTGCCACAACCGAATTGCAGATATTCAAAGAGAAAGAGAAAGTGAAGAAAAGGAAATGGAATCGACCAATGAACCGTTGGCGCGCGGCTTTTGTGTCAGAATACTTTTTCATTTTAAAAACGCAGAGGCGCTACGTTTGCTCGATATTCCATTTGTGTTTGCAAAGCCTCATGATCTGATCTTATGCGAAAAACTCTAAGAACAGTGTCCCTAAAAGGACAATTCCTGATCTCTGTAAACGTCTAAGAACGCTGCAGCAGAGATGGACAACGACGCCGCTTCCATTTCATCTGCTCCGGGAGCTTCCAGGCACCGCTGGGACGTCTTTCTGAGTTTCAGAGGCGAAGACACGCGCCACCCCTTCACTGTCAACCTCTACGATTCGCTCGAGAAACACGGCGTCCGGGTCTTCCGCGACGACGAGGGGCTGCGCCGCGGGGACGAGATTTCGCCAAGTCTGCTCGAGGCTATCGACGACTCGGCCGCTTCCATCGTCATCTTCTCTCCGAACTACGCGTCGTCGCGGTGGTGCCTTGAGGAACTTTCCAAGATATGCGAGTGCCGGAGGCTCATACTGCCAGTGTTCTACCAAGTCTACCCGTCGGACGTGCGGAGGCAGAAGGGACCTTTCGAAGAACATTTTAGTAGCCATGAAAATCGGTTTGGGGAGGACGTGGTTTTGAGGTGGAGAAGAGCTATGGAAAAAGCTGGTGGAATTTCTGGTTGGGTTTTCAATAACAGGTGGTATATTAATATACTCATTTAGGAGTAGAAAATATCCCTCGAATGAACCTTTCACAAAACCCTATTAATTGTGCTTATCAAGATTCAACATGGAAAATAATACCAAAACCCCATATATGCATCGATCCTCTTGTTTGAGTTGTTAATGTTTCATGTTGTTGTTACAAATTTATACAAAGATTTTTTTTTTTTTTTTAAATTTTTGAAATTGCTGATTGGATTGGAGATGCGTCTAGGGCTTGAGTGGTCCTAGTGATGCGTATTAGGGCTTAATTGTGTTTCCGGGTTGAATTAAGCAGCTTATAATAGTCTACTGGAAATTAGAGGAACGATTTGTAATATGAAAATAGTAAATGATGTTTAAGGAATCTTTGAAAATTGTTAATTCAATCCTTAGTCAATAGGGTGTTGATTGAACTGGCAAATACTCCGGTAGGTGTGGATACATATCCAGTTGGACTTGATTTTCGTCTTCAAGAAGTGATGAGTTTGTTAGATGTTAAATCCAATGGCATTCGAGTTCTTGTATTATATGGTATGGGCGGTGTTGGTAAGACAACACTTGCCAAGGCTCTTTGTAATAAACTTGTTGGTCGCTTTGAGTGCCTAAGTTTCATTTCAAAAGTAAGAGAAAAATCTGCAAATGGCGATGGTTTAGCATCCCTTCAGGACAAACTTATCCATGATCTTTCCTCTGGTAAGGTTCCTGTATATTCTAATTCTATCGCTGCAATCAAAGAATTAGTTCGTGAGAAGAGAGTTCTTGTTGTTTTAGATGATATTGATAATGTAACTCAGCTTGATTTACTTATTGGGAGAAGAGAATGGTTTTTTGAAGGAAGTAGAATCATCATCACCACAAGAGACAGAGAAGTTTTGCCCGAGCATCTAGTGAATGCATTTTATGAGGTCAGAGAGTTGGGAAGCTCTGACGCACTTAAGCTTTTTAGCTACCATGCACTAAGAAGAGACAAACCCACAGATAAATTTTGTGATCTTTTGGTTACATGGGCTTGTCAGTCGATAAGCCCAACAGTGTCAAATTAATCATCCACAAACAATTTGATATAGTGAACCAATACACTATAAAAATGATTTTCTCATCATTCTTACCTTTTATATGTTCATGTGCATAAAATCTCGATCTTGCATACTCTATGTTGAATGCCTTGGCCCTCATTCCAAGCCAAAGATTTCAAAGTCTGTATTTCATTAAAGTAGGCACATAGGAGGTGACTATTCAAGTATTATTATTGACATCCTTGTTACTCATGTTAATACTTATTAACAGCGATGAAGTGCAGCGGATTCAATTGTTAGTCAAACGGGTGTTGACTGAACTGGCAAATACTCCAATGGGTGTGGCTACATATACAGTTGGACTTGATTTTCGTGTTGAAGAAGTGGTGAGTTTGTTAGATGTTAGATCCAATGACGTTCGAGTTCTTGGATTATATGGTATGGGTGGGATTGGTAAGACAACCCTTGCCAAGGCTCTTTATAATAAACTTGTTGGTGGCTTTGAGAGCCGTAGTTTCATTTCAGAAGTAAGAGAAACAGCTGCAAAGAACATTGGTTTAGTATCCCTTCAGAACAAACTTATCCAGGATCTTTCCCCTGGTAAGGTTTTTATAGATTATATCGCTGCAATCAAAGAAGTAGTTCATGAGAAGCGAGTTCTTGTTGTTTTAGATGATATTAGCAATGTAACTCAGCTTGAATTACTTATTGGGAGAAGGGAATGGTTTTATGGAGGAAGTAGAATCATCATCACCACAAGAGACAGAGAAGTTGTACCCGAGCATCTTGTGAATGCGTTTTATGAGGTCAGAGAGTTGAGAGACTCTGAGGCACTACAGCTTTTTAGCTACCATGCTCTAAGAAGTGAGAAACCCACAGAGAATTTTTTTGATCTTTCCAAACAAATGGTGTCTCTTACAGGAGGTCTACCATTGGCTCTGGAAGTATTTGGCTCTTTTTTATTCGATAAGAGGAGAATAGAAGAGTGGCAAGATGCTTTGAAAAAGTTGGAACAAATTCGTCCACACGATCTTCAGGATGTGTTGAAGATAAGTTTTGATGGGTTAGATACACAAGAGAAGTGTATATTCCTTGATATAGCATGTTTATTCATTAAAATGAAAATGGAAAAAGGAGATGCAATTGATGTATTGAGAGGTTGCGGTTTTAGGGCTGAAATAGCAATCAGATGCCTCATTGCAAAATCACTTATTAAGGTTACGGAGCAAAACGCATTGTGGATGCATGATCAAGTTAGAGACATGGGAAGACAAATTGTTCTAGATGAAGACCCAGTGTATCCTTGGAGGCGTAGTAGATTGTGGGAGCGCGATGCTATCATGACTGTCTTGAAGGGTGAGAAGGTACGACTTATAGTGACATAACTGTTCTTACTGTTTTTTCCAATTCCTTTTTTTTGTTGGCTTGATAGCAAGTTTTTTTATCAAACCTTCCCAAGTGGCAGATATAGACAAATACTCACATATGCCACAAGAGATGCATGCATCAAGGTTCTCTGTAATCTTCAAGGGGAAAAGGAGTATTGGTATATGTGCTCCACTTGGTGATGTCTGCTCTCTCTTTACTGTAGTTTTTAAATTTCCTTTTCACTCGCAAGGAAGAGTCCTGGTTTGTGAAGGTTGATAAAAGATTGAAAAACTTGGGGAGAGATAATAAAAAAAAATGGTTCATGCTGACATCTTCACACTGTACCTTGGAGAAGAAAAAAGGGTGTGGTGCAGACAGGGTCATGATGTAACGGGACAAGGACTAGGCGGGCCAAAAATTTGAGAGAAAAAAAGAAAAGAAAAGAACAATCTTTTAGTCATTTTATTAATAGTGTCCTCCCATAAAATTCCTATCTAGTCCACCCCAGGACTAAATTCATGTCTTCGGCCTGGGTGTGGAAACCATTAATGGTCACAAAATCTGTATGCATGGATTATGTTGGATAATTTGTGGCAGTTACATTCATATGTAGGACTGCTGAAAATTTGGAGAAAACGTTATGAATGATATTTGAACCAAAAAAAAAAAAAAAGGACATTTGAACCAAAACTTAAAAAGGATTTACTGAATATGTACCCATGTGAAAAAAAATTCGGCTCTATCCCAGCTTCTTAGATGTTGTAAGTTCGAATATATTGGTACCATTTTGCATGTCCTTTAATTATTATTATTATTATCTCTGAGTCTTTAATTGCTAATTATCTTTCAATTGTCTCTCTTTCACTTGGCTCCATTCCATTTTTTAAGTAGTTTGCATATTATGGATAATAGGGAACAGAACAGATACAAGGGATCGTCCTAGACTTTGAAAGTAGGCCGAAGAAGTTGGAGGATGTGAGTGGTGACACAATTGCTTGGGAAAACCTTAAAACAACACCCAATTGCACCTCCGGATTAACATACTTGGTAGAACTGTATAAGAAGCGTCTTCATAATAAAGCAAAGAAGGAGAGGGAGGTAATGCTGTGCACGAAGTTCTTCGAATCCATGGTTAATCTAAGACTTCTGCAAATCAATTATTCGAGGTTAGTAGGAAGGTATAAATATTTATCTCCAGAACTTAAGTGGCTGCAGTGGAAAGGGTGTCCTCTTAAAAGTCTTCCCTCTGATTTTTGTCCTCGGGAACTTGCTGTCCTTGACCTCTCAGAAAGCAAAATTGAACAAGTGTGGGGCGGGTATAGTAACAAGGTATGCTTCACTTTTCAGGTGCACGAAATTGGTTATCAATTAAGCAAGAACAGGATGCTCATGGCCTAGGTTGATATGCTTATTCTTACTCAAAGTCACTAAAGCTACAAAATGTTTAGGATGTGTTCGGCTTGCACTTTTTGATAGCAATTCTCTATGATTGTCTCTTTTATAACCAAAAAACTTCCATGTTTGTCAGGTGGCTAAGAAATTGATGGTAATGAATCTCCACGGCTGCTTTAATCTTTCTTCTATTCCTGATTTATCTGGGCATGAAACCTTGGAAAAGCTTGTTCTTGAACGTTGCTGCAGTCTAATAAAGATTCATGAATCGGTTGGAAACATGAGTGCATTACTCCACTTGAACCTGAAAGAGTGTCGGAACCTTGTTGAATTTCCTGCTAAAGTGTCTGGGCTGAAAAATCTAGAGAACCTTATACTCTCTGGCTGCTCAAAATTGAAAGAGTTACCAGGCGATATAGGCAGCATGGGATCTCTGAAAGAACTTCTTGTTGATAACAGTGGTATATCAAAGCTTCCTGAATCCATATCCCGCCTTACAAAACTTGAAAAGCTTAATCTAAATGGTTGCCAATTCTTAAGAAGACTACCGAACTGCATTGGAAAGCTGTCTTCCCTGAAAAAACTCTCTCTTAATCATTCTGGTATAGAAGAAATACCTGATTCTGTTGGATTATTGGTAAACCTGGAGAATCTAGGTTTAATTTGGTGTGCATCACTCACTTCAATTCCTGATTCGGTTGGCAATCTCATATCATTGACAGAACTAGTAACTCATGGTAGTGCAATTAAAGAATTGCCTGCTTCTATTGGTTCTTTATCATATTTGAAGGACTTGTCAGTTGGAAACTGTCGATTTCTGAGCAAATTGCCTGATTCAATTGAAGGATTAGCTTCTATTGTTGAACTTCAGTTAGATGGGACATCAATCACGAATCTGCCGGATCAGGTGGGTGCCTTGAAAATGCTAAGCAAGCTTACAATGAGGAATTGTAAAGATCTTATATCTTTACCAGAATCAATTGGAAACTTGTTTGCTCTTACTTCTTTGGACTTGAACAATGCCAAAATTTCTGAATTACCAGAATCCATTGGGATGCTGGATAATCTTATTAGATTAAGATTGAGTAAATGTACACAGCTCCATAAACTTCCCGCTTCAATAGGAAATTTGAAGTCGTTGCAAGACTTGCTTATGGAAGAAACTGCTGTGACAGAATTACCCGAAAGCTTTGGTATGCTCTCAAGCTTAGTAATATTAAAAATGGGTAAGAAGCCTCATTTTCAGTTAGCTGGAAACAGCGTAACTGAAGAGGTTGTAATTCCAACTGCAGAAGAGAAACCTAGTCCTTTCGGCCTTCCGACTTCTTTCTCCAATTTATGCTCACTAGAAGAATTGGATGCTTGTGCATGGAAACTATGTGGGAAAATCCCTGATGATTTTGAAAAGTTGTCATCATTGAAGATTCTGAATCTGGCCCATAATAATTTTTCCAGCCTTCCATCCAGCTTGAGCGGCCTTTCTTTTCTCAGAAAGCTTTTATTGCACCACTGCAAAGAGCTCAAGTCACTTCCTCCACTTCCCTCAAGCTTGGTGGAGGTGAACGTTGCGCATTGTACTGCACTGGAAAAGGTATCTGATCTTTCAAATTTGGAAAGCTTATGCGAGCTGAACCTTACAAACTGTATGAAGGTGAAGGATATTCCGGGCCTTGAACACTTGAAGTCCTTGATAAGGTTGTTCATGAGTGGCTGCAAAACATGCTCATCTGAGGTGAAAAAAAGACTTTCTAAGGTTCTCTCTCTCCCTCAATCTTGTTTGTGTTTTGTGCATATGAACCATTGTAGCTTAACCGTTGCGCTTTTTATAATCCTTTTCATATTAAGAAAATTCCGGGGAAAAAAATCTAAATAGGAAAGGATTTACTTCTCCTGACAAATTTTATTGCAGGTTTCTTTAAGGAATTTACGCGCTCTTAGTATGCCTGGAAGCAGAATTCCAGATTGGTTTTCTCCTGAGGTGATTGTTTCAGAACGCAAGAACCGTGAGATCAAAGGTGTGATAATAGGCATTGTTGTCTCTGTCATCCATCAAATACCGGATGACAAAATAGATCAACTCTCTTACATACCAGGGATACGAGCAAATATTCTCAAAATGAATTCACGTGTATTCAGTACAGTGCTGGACTTAAAGGGGATCCCAATGACGCCGGAAGATCATATTTACATGTTTCGAGATCATCAGTATCGTCCCTTAGTTTCTCAGTTGAAGGATGGCTATAAGATAACTGTGACACAGGATGAACCACCATACATAGAGGGGGTTAAGGTGAAAAAGTGTGGGATTTATTTGATTTTTGAAGGTGAGGATGATTATGAAGGAGGAGAAGAATCATTGGACGAAAACCAACTATCCATTTCAGAAAAACTAGCCAAGTTTTTCAGCTCTCTTAAAGACGACCACATCTCTGGTTCTGGTGATGAAGTCAACAGCCAAGTTCAAGAGATTGAGAAACAAGAAGAAAGAGAAAGAGGGCCTCTTTTAGTTTTGGGGGGCATTAGGCAGCATGTTCGAGGATGTTTTGGTTTTGAAACGAAGAAGCTATTAGGAAAGCAACTTGGCCATTTTTGCCTACTATTGATACAACGGAGGTGGTACTTTGAAGTCTTCATTTCTATCTTCATTATTCTTGCCTCTATCATTGTTTGCAATATCTCCCTTGTGTGCAAAAAATGAGAAAAATTTCCCATGATAAAAAAATCCAGAAAATATATATAAAAAGACAAAAGTTCAGGAAAAGTGATTTTTTCTTCTTTTTCTTTTTCTTTTTTTTTTTCCTAAATTTTTTATTAAGGGATATTTTTGTTCTTTTTTGCACAAAAGGGAAATGCAACCTCAAACTCAATGATAATTTTGGGAGGGAGGGAGGGAGACATTGCACAAATTGAAAGTTTGAAAAACATTGTAAATTACTTGGTAGTTAGAACGAATAAATCTACTTTTCCTCTATTATTATTATTATTATTAAGGTTGTGATTGTGAAATTGGTGTTCATGTTAGTCACTTTATTGGAGCCCCATTACTGCCTTGTTGCCTGTTGGATCTCAACCAATGTTTAGATGACTGGGGGAAAATAGCTTTCATTATTTCCTCCCCTTGGCCATGTTTGTTTGTTTTATTTTTTTATTCTCAAGACAAATACATTAATAAACAACTTAAAACACAAAACATGTTTTTATAAATTTGTCTTCTATTGTTATATGAATATCTTGACAAAAGAGGTGTCTGACTTTTGCAGAAGTAAGAGCTGACATATTATTTAAAAAACTAAAAAAAATTAGTGTGGCTGAGAAGTCACACACACTGACTAATTTTTTTTCTTTTTAATTTTTAATTTTTCAATTTTATTTACAAGTAAGGCTTTACACTTGTTGGAGTATATCAAAATAAGCAAGTGTACTTTATAGAAAATATATTTTTCAAATGTAAGCCCCTAAGAAAAAATGTTTAAAAACATCATCTTTATGTCACATAAAAACATTTTTTTTCAAACAAAAAATAAAAATAAAAATACTCCCCAAAACAGGTCAACACTTACAATGGGATCTCTGCAATGACATGGTTCTCTCTTGGATACCAAGTTCTTTCTCCCTGATATTGCCGGCAATGTCATCTATGCGAAATTGCTGATACATAAAATGAAGTTTGGGAGGAGCTCTCGAGTCTGTTCTCTAGGAAAAGTTGCATGGATTTTTCAAATCAAACATTCTATTTTTAACCTTCTCCAAGAACTATCACTCTTTTTAGAAATTGTTTCACGAATCTGAAAGCCATTTAGGATGAACTTGCATCATACAACACAGAGAAATTTAGGCAGCAATAGTGAAAGCATTAAAAATACAAGAAACTTTGTAATACTTAACATTAACAAACAACTCAAAACTTAAAAACACTCTTCAAAATATTAAAAATAATTTTACCTTTGTTTCACGTTTCAAATCAAAAATAATAAAAACATTCTCACAAGACACATCAACAAACATACTGATAGAAAACGGAAACTCTTGCTGAAGATGTTTTTTCACCTGTTGACTTTAACAAATGGGGGAATTTTTTATTTGCGGCAAAGAATTCCAACTTAATTAATATGTTTAAATACTATGAGAGTAATGTAGAAGTATGAGATTGTATTGTGTAGTAGATAGGACACAATCTTTAGATGTTGTGGCTATTTGTTTGTCCACTTGGTGACATGATCATTATCCAATATTGACTTGAATTCAAGTCATCCACAACGATTTCTACCTTAACTTGAATTTCATCAAGTCACAACAAAATGAATCTTCTTTAGGTGCCTTTGCTTATTGCCCTCAAGGGCAATCCCAATCCACAAGCTAGTGATACTCAAGTCCAAGCACCTCTTGAACTTGACTATAAGACCTTGTTTAGACATATTACAATGCTTTCCTACTAGTCTTACCGACCATACAGCTTTCTCTAGTGACTATGTGCACTCCTTAGTCTTCTTCCTGTAGACCTATGTGTACTCCTTAGTCTTCTTTCTCTTCGGTAACTAAGCTAGCTCCCTCTTGCTAGCATCCTCCACCTAACATTTCTCATCATAGCATTCAGGTTTTGGTGCTCTGGCACATATCTGAGGCTTTAGTGCTCTTGTACATCTCTGAGGCTCTAGTGCTTTAGCACATCTCTGAGGTTAGGGTGATCTGGTACGTCTATGAGGATCTTGCTCTCGCACACCTCTGAGGCTAGGGTGATCTGTCACATCTCTGAGGCTCTAGTGCTCTTGCACATCTCTGGCTTTGTTTGATAAATGTTTTCTCATAGTTTTGGTGCTATATTATTCATCTCACTTTTTCATTTTTTTAATATTCTTATTTTTTATATCATATTAATTATTTTTTATTATTATTTAAATAAAAAAATCACTACAAAACAAAATTTTTTCATTTGTACATATCAAATATTTTACTTTTTTTTTAAAAAAAATATTATTTCTTACATTTTTTCACATTAATCACTTTTTGCTATAATATAAAAACAAAACCAAAACAAAATCTTTTATCAAACGAACCTTATGAGGCCCTGGAGCACCTTTGTATAGTGCTTGTGGACAGTATTAGTGGAAAGTACCTATGTACAGTACTGGTGATTAGTACCTCCATACAGTATTTGTGAATAGTATCTCTATACAGTATTGTGAATAGTACCATATTTGTGAACAGTGCATATGTGAACAGTATACAATCTAAACACGAACTTGACTCTGATACCAATTGTTAAGAAATTAGACGCCACTAATTCCTCTTCAAGATCTTGAGATTCAATCTATCAAGAAAACAACAACACACAAGTGCTATAAATAGTATTTGACCAAAGATACAATTAGGTAAGTTCTCAAAAAAGACTGGAAGAGTCACACCAGTCTCACTTAAAACCTAGTCTCCTTAGAACGGTACCGGTGTATTTTGATTAGTACTATGAACAATCACAACTTCACACACACAAAACCACAAGACAAGAAGTTATATGTGTTTCGGCTTGCCTACTTCCACATAGCACACATATTTACTATATAAATTGAAAGAACTACAAATTATGGATAGTAGATCTTACGCACAAAATGTATCTCTCACACTCCTAAAAAATATATACTCTGTGTTTTGCTCACTCTAAAAAAAACATTAATCTGTATTTTTCTTGCTCTTCTTAAAAGCTCTCTCACTTTTCTCAGTTGCCGTGCTTTTCTCTTTCTTTGAGAAGTTGTGTTTTCCTTGAAGAAATTCGTAAAGAAATAAAAGTAAATACGGAAATAAAAATAAAATAGATACAAAAGTAAAAGTGAAAATAAAAATAAAATAAACACAAAAGATTTTACATGGTTTGGTCTTTGACATAAGTCAACAGATAAAGTCCATAAAATTATATTAAACTCTTATTGAATAATTGATATTACAATACAGATACTCATATTTATAAAAGAATTGAAATAAATAAGTATGATAATAAATTTGATTGATTTGATTACCATCTAACTTGATTACGATCAATAGAGGAAGCTCTTCATCCAGGTGGCTTCTTGGACAACAGAGTCGAAGAAGGCAGGCTGTTTGTTGGAAGTCCAAGTCTAAATTCGGTGCTTCTTGAGAGACTCAAAGCTCTCTTGTAACCTTTTTCAGCATTTGATTAAAAAAAAGAAAAAGAAAAAGAAAAAAAAAAAGACTTAAAGGCAGCCTCCAATATTGAATTGAATTCAAGTCATCCACAACACTAAGAACACGGCAACGGAGATGGACAACGGCGCCATTTCCATTTCAACCGCTCCGGGAGCTTCCAGGCACCGGTGGGACGTCTTTCTGAGCTTCAGAGGCGAAGACACGCGCAAAACCATCACTCCCAAGCTCTACCACTCGCTCCAGAAACAAGGCGTCCGAGTCTTCCTCGACGACGATGGGCTGCGCGGCGGGGACGAGATCGCGCCGAGTCTGCTCGAGGCCATCGAGGACTCGGCCGCTTCCATCATCATCCTCTCTCCGGAGTACGCGTCGTCGCGGTGGTGCCTTATGGAACTTTCCTACATATGCGAGTGCCGGAGGCTCATACTCCCAGTGTTCTACAAAGTCGACCCGTCGGATGTGCGGAGTCAGGGAGGAACTTTCAAAGATGGTTTTATAAAACACGAAAAGCGGTCTAAGACGGACAAGGACAAGGACGAGGTTTCGAGGTGGAGGGAAGCTATGAAAAAAGTTGGTGGAGTTGCTGGTTGGGTTTACGATAACAGATGGTATATTTCATACTCAAACGTGTTTTGTTCTTGTTACTCATATAGGAGTAGAAAAGATTTATCTAATGAACCTTTCACGATACCCTAGTTCTTGTGGTTATCAAGATTCAACATGGAAAATAATACCTAGCCCTGCATATGCATCGATCCTCTTGTTTGAGTTATTACGTTTCATGTTGTTATTACGAATTTATACAAAGATCTTGCGACTTTTATTTTTTGTTTGAGATGTGATTGGATCGGAGATGTGTCTGAGGGCTTAATTGTGTTTTCTGGTTGAAATTAAGCAGCTTGTAAATTGTGCTAGTTTACTGGGTTAGAGGAATGGCATGTGACAACCGATCCAAAATAATCCTATTAAGTTCTGCTTAAAGAATCTCTGGAAATTGTTAATTTATAGGCGTGATGATGTCTCTTGGCACTTTGCAATTCTTTAATGGCTCTCTAGATTTTGTTTATTCATATTTGGGGACGTTTTAGCCTAAAGCTGGTTCTTCCCCTGTTGACAGAGCGGGGAATTTTTTATTTGTGGTAGCAATTTCCCTTTTGTTTCCACACTTTCTTGCGTTAAGCATTTAAAGTAAAATATTTGCATCTTGTCTCCTATTTTTTCCTTTTAAATTAGTTGTTTGTGTCGTCTATTTTTCATGCATTGATGTTAAAACAAGTCAGTCTTTTCTTTTATGGCAAATGTGAATCCTTTGTTCAAACTATTTGGTGAACTCGGGTTAACCATCTACAAACAATTTGATATAGTGAACCAATACATTATAAAAATGATTTTCTCATCATTCTTACCTTTTATATGTTCATGTGCATAAAATCTCGATCTTGCATACTCTATGTTGAATGCCTTGGCCCTCATTCCAAGCCATATATTTCAAAGAGTTTGTATTTCATTAAAGTAGGCACATAGGATGTGACTATTCAAGTATTATTATTGACATCCTTGTTACTCATGTTAATACTTATTAACAGCAATGAAGCGCAGCTGATTCAATTGTTAGTCAAACGGGTGTTGGCTGAACTGGCAAATACTCCAGTGGGTGTGGCTACATATACAGTTGGACTTGATTTTCGTCTTGAAGAAGTGGTGAGTCGGTTAGATGTTAGATCCAATGACGTTCGAGTTCTTGGATTACATGGGATGGGTGGGGTTGGTAAGACAACCTTTGCCAAGGCTCTTTATAATAAACTTGTTGGTAGCTTTGAGAGCCGTAGTTTCATTTCAGAAGTAAGAGAAACAGATGCAAAGGACAAGGGTATAGTATCCCTTCAGAACAAACTTATCCAGGATCTTTCCCCTGGTAAGGTTTTTGTAGATTATATCGCTGCAGTCAAAGAAGTAGTTCATGAGAAGCGAGTTCTTGTTGTATTAGATGATATTAGCGATGTAACTCAGCTTGATTTACTTATTTGGAGAAGGGAATGGTTTTATGGAGGAAGTAGAATCATCATCACCACAAGAGACAGAAATGTTTTGCCCGAGCATCTAGTGAATGAATTTTATGAGGTCAAAGAGTTGGAAAGCTCTGACGCACTTCAGCTTTTTAGCTACCATGCGCTAAGAAGAGACAAACCCACAGGCAAATTTTTTGATCTTTCCAATAAAATGTTGGCTCTTACAGGACGTCTACCGTTGGCTCTGGAAGTATTTGGCTCTTTTTTGTTTGATAAGAGGAGAATAGAGGAGTGGGAAGATGCACTGATAAAGTTGGAACAAATTCGTCCACACCATCTTCAGGATGTGTTGAAAATAAGTTTTGATGGGTTAGACACACAAGAGAAGTGTATATTCCTCGACATAGCATGTTTATTCATTCAAATGGACATGAAGAAACAAGATGCAATTGATGTGTTGAAAGGTTGCGGTTTTAGGGCTGAAATAGCAATCAGATGCCTCACTGCAAAATCACTTATTAAGGTTACGGAGCAAAGCGCATTGTGGATGCATGATCGTGTTGGAGAAATGGGAAGACAAATTGTTCTAGATGAAGACCCAGAGTATCCTTGGAGGAGTAGTAGATTGTGGGAGCGTGATACTATCATGACTGTCTTGAAGGGTGAGAAGGTACGACTTATAGTGATATAACTATTCTTACCCTTTTTTCCAATTCCTTTTTTTAGTTGGCTTGATAGCAAGTTTTTTTATCAAACCTTCTCAAGTGGCAGATATAGACAAATTCTCACATATGCCACAAGAGGTGCATGCATCAAGGTCTCTGTAATCCTCAAGGGGAAAAGGAGTATTGGTATCTGTGCTCCACTTGATGATGTCTGCTCTCTCTTTAGTGTAGTTTTTAAATTTCTTTTTCACTCGCAAGGAAGAGTCCTGGTTTGTGAAGGTTGATAAAAGATTGGAAAAACTTGGGGAGAGATAATAAAAAAAAATGTTCATACTGACATCTTCACACTGTACCATGGAGAAGAAAAAAGGGTGTGGTGCAGACAGGGTCATGATGTAACGGAACAAGGACTAGGAGGGCCAAAAATTTGAGAAAAAAAAAAAAAGAACAATCTTTTAGTCATTTTATTAATAGTGTCCTCCTTTAAAATGTAAGTTCAACCTTTAGATGTTGTAAGTTCGCATATATATTATTATTATTATTATCTCTGAGTCTTTAATTGCTAATTATCTTTCAATTGTCTCTCTCACTTGGCTCCATTCCATTTTTTAAGTAGTTTGCATATTATTATGGATAATAGGGAACAGAACAGATACAAGGGATCGTCCTAAACTTGGAAAGTAGGCCGAAGAAGTTGAAGGATGTGAGTGGTGACACGATTGCTTGGGAAAACCTTAAAAGAACGCCCAATTTCACCTCCGGATTAACATACTTGGAAGAAAGGTATAAGAAGTATCTTCAAAATAAAGCAGAGAAACAGAGGGAGGTAGTACTACACACAAAGTCCTTTGAATCCATGGTTAATCTAAGACTTCTGCAAATCAATTATTCGAGCTTGGTTGGAAGGTATAAATATTTATCTCCAGAACTTAAGTGGCTACAGTGGAAAGGGTGTCCTCTTAAAAGTCTTCCCTCTGATTTTTGTCCTCGGGAACTTGCTGTCCTGGACCTCTCGGAAAGCAAAATTGAACAAGTGTGGGGCAAGTATAGTAACAAGGTATGCTTCACTTTTCAGGTGCATGAAATTGGTTATCAATTAAGCAAGAACAGGATATTTTGATATGTTTCTTCTTACTCATAGTCACTAAAGCTAGTAAAGTGTTTAGGGTCCATAAGGCTTGCACTTTTTTACAGCAATTCTTTATGATTATCTCTTTTATGACCAAAAAAGACTTCTCGTTTGCCAGGTGGCTGAGAAATTGATGGTTATGATTCTCCGCAATTGCTATAATCTTGCTGCCATTCCTGATTTATCTAAGCATCAAACCTTGGAAAAGCTTGTTCTTGAGCGCTGCCTCAGTCTAATAAAGATTCATGAATCCATTGGAAACGTGAGTACATTACTTCACTTGAACCTGGGACATTGTTCGAACCTTATTGAATTTCCTGCTGAAGTCTCTGGGCTGAAAAATCTAGAGAACCTTATACTCTCTGGCTGCTCAAAATTGAAAAAATTGCCAGACGACATAGGCAGCATGAGATCTCTTAAAGAACTTCTTGTTGATGACACTGCTATTGCAACGCTACCTAAATCCATTTTCCGCCTTACAAAGCTTGAAAAGCTTAGTCTAAATGGTTGCCAACTCTTAGGAAGTCTACCCAACTGCATTGGAAAGCTGTCGTCCCTGAAAGAATTCTCTCTTAATGGTTCTGCTATAAATGAAATACCTTATTCTGTTGGAACTTTGGTAAACCTTGAGAAACTGAGTTTAATGTGGTGTAAATCACTCACCTCAGTACCTGATTCTGTTGGCAATCTCATATCATTGACAGAACTTTTAACTAATGAAAGTGCAATCAAAGAACTGCCTGCTTCTATTGGAAAATTATCATATTTGAAGGCCTTGTCAGTTGAAAACTGTCAGTTTCTGAAAAAATTGCCTGATTCAATTGAAGGATTAGCTTCTATTGTTGAACTTCAGTTAGATGGGACATCAATCACAAATCTACCGGATCAGGTGGGTGCCTTGAAATTGCTAAGCAAGCTTACGATGAGGAATTGTAAAGATCTTATATCTTTACCAGAATCAATTGGAAGCATGTTTGCTCTTACTTCTTTGGACTTGAACAATGCCAAAATTTCTGAATTGCCAGAATCCATTGTGATGCTGGATAATCTTATTAGATTAAGATTGAGTAAATGTACACAGCTCCATAAACTTCCTGCCTCAATAGAAAATTTGAAGTCGTTGCAAGACTTGCTGATGGAAGAAACTGCTGTGACAGAATTACCTGAAAGCTTTGGTATGCTCTCAAGCTTAGTGATATTAAAAATGGGTAAGAAGCCTCATTTTCAGTTAGCAAGAAACAGAGTAACTGAAGAGGCTGTAATTCCAACTGCAGAAGAGAAACCTAGTCCTTTCGGACTTCCGACTTCTTTCTCTAATTTATGCTCACTAGAAGAATTGGATGCTCGTGCATGGAAACTATGTGGGAAAATCCCTGATGATTTTGAAAAGTTGTCATCATTGAAGATTTTGAATCTGGCCCATAATAATTTTTCCGGCCTTCCATCCAGCTTGAGGGGCCTTTCTTTTCTCAAAACGCTTTTATTGCACCACTGCAAAGAGCTCAAGTCTCTTCCTCCACTTCCCTCAAGCTTGGTGGAGGTGAACGTTGCAAACTGTACCGCTCTGGAAAGGGTGTCTGATCTTTCAAGCTTGGAAAGCTTGTGCGAGCTGAATCTTACAAACTGTGAGAAGGTGGTGGATATCCCTGGCCTTGAATGCTTGAAGTCCTTGAGGAGGTTGTTCATGAGTGGCTGCAAAACATGCTCATCTGAGGTGAAAAAAAGACTTTCTAAGGTTCTTTCTCTCCCTCAATCTTGTCTGTGTTTTATAATCCTTTTCATATTAAGAAAATTCCGGGAAAAAAAAAATCTAAATAGAAAAGGCTTAAAACCTCTCATGACAAATTTTATTGCAGGTTTTTTTGAGGAATTTACGCGCTCTTAGTATGCCTGGAAGCAGAATTCCAGATTGGTTTTCTCCAGAGGAGATAGTTTCAGAACGCAACAACCGTGAGATTAAAGGTGTGATAATAGGCATTGTTGTCTCTGTCAACCATCAAATACCGAATGACAAAATAGATCAACTCTCTTACATACCAGGGATACGAGCAAATATTCTCAAAATGAATTCACGTGTATTCAGTGGAGTGCTGGACTTAAAGGGAATCCCAATGACGCCGGAAGATCATATTTACTTGTTTCGACATCATCAGTATCATCCCTTAGTTTCTCAGTTGAAGAATGGCTATAAGATAACTGTGACACAGGATGACCCACCATACATAGAGGGGGTTAAGGTGAAAAAGTGTGGGATTTATTTGATTTTTGAAGGTGACGATGATTATGAAGGAGAAGAAGAATTATTGGACGAAAGCCAACCGTCCATTTCAGAAAAACTAGCCAAGTTTTTCACCTCTCTTTAAGACGACCGCATCTCTGGGTCTGGTGATGAAGTCAACAGCCAAGTTCAAGAGATTGAGAAACAAGAAGAAAGAGAAAAAGGGCCCCTTTTAGTTTTGGGGGGCATTAGGCAGCATGTTCGAGGATGTGTTGGTTTTGAAAAGAAGAAGCTACCTGCAACCCATTAGGAAAGCAACTTGGCCATATTTGCCAACTATTGATGCAACAGAGGGGGTGGTACTTTGCAGTCTTCATTTCTATCTTCATTTTCTTGCCCCTCTCTCTCTCTCTCTCTATATATATATATATATATATAAAGTTATTGTTATTATATTAGTGGGTGAAATTATATTTATTCCCTCGATCTATTAAACAATTTGCAATGTCCTTAAACTGTCAGTAGGTTTGCAATATCTCACTTTTGCGCAAAAAATGACAAAATTATTTGTGATAAAAAAATGAAGAAAAAGAAACAAAATCCAGAAAAATATATATAAAAAGACAAAAATTCAGGAAAACTGTTTTTATTATTTTTTTTATTTATGGATATTTTTGTCAAAAACTCTTAACAAAAAGGACAATTCCTGATCTCTGTAAACGTCTTAGAACACCGCAACAGATATGGACAACGACACCGTTTCCATTCCATCCGCTCCGGGAGCTTCCATTCCATGCACCATTGGGACGTCGTCTGGGTCATCCTCGACGACGAGATAGCACAACAGATGGTTTTTCGCCTATTGACTTTCACAAGTGAAGTGGGGGAATTATTTTTTATTTGTGGCAGAAAAATTCCATTTTGTTTCCGCACTTTCGTTTTCTATTGAGGAGTGCGTTAAATATTTAAAGTAAAAAATATTTGCATCTTGATCTTGCCTGCCTCCTACTTTCTTTTTAAATTAGTTGTTTGTGTCGTCAATTTATTATGCATTGATGTTAAAAATCCGTCAAGTCTTTTGAACTTCTTAAGACTTCTTGACTGACTGATTACGATAGACCCAATAACTGAATAAAGGGGCAGAAATGGCGACGGAATATGGAAGTAATCTGGAAGTCTGAGATTGTAGTGTAGTAAATAGGTGTACGATCTTTAGATGTTGTGGCTACTTGTTTGTACACCTGGTGACATGACCATTATCCCTCTTTTTTTTTTTCTTTCTTTTTTATGTAAAATTGACAGAAGCAATAATTTAGTAAACGTGTAAAACCTGGAATTTTTAGAACTTAAAGGCAACTTTTTGATAAAGTTGCAAATCAAAGATAGTAAAATAGTGCATAAGGGGTAGTATAGCGATTAAATTTAATTATTTAATTAATATTTAATATTTTTTTTTTTATATGTGAGTTTAAATTCATTTTTAATAAGTGATACTCAACACGGGTTCGAACTCATAACTTTGACTCTAATATCATGTTACATCATCAGTTATTCCAAAAGCTTAAGTTGATAGGACTATGTAAATTTAATCATTTAATCAACACTTAACACTCCCCACCCCCTTTCTCCTCCCCCCTTCACCCTCATTTTTCCCGCCTTCATCGTAGATCAACCAGGGTGCGTGTGTCAATGGTTCTCCGAGTGCTTTCTAGCTGCACGTGGCCGGCCAGCGGTAGCGCGTGGAACGCGTGAGGGTGTGCTGGGTTTTTGTTATGATATTTTTGTTTTTAAATAAGAATGTATTATCTCTATATCTGCTTTTAGTAGCAATCTATAAGATGAAGTTTTATTCGTTTTCTTAGGTTTTGTTTTCACAAATCCTTAAGAATAACGAAATTGGTTTTCAGACGGTTTTTTGTTTTCTTATGGTTCATTTTCTAGGAGCAAACCATAGACCAATGATAGAGGAGTTATCAAGTATAAAGAAGAATTGTCACTATAGTAGAGGCCGTGACGGGCCACGTTACCCCTTGGAGGATTTTTATTTTATATTTTATATTTTATATTTTATTTTTTAACCCACGGAACCCTCAAAATAAATAAATAAATAAAATATATTTTTACAATTTTACGTACCCATTACCCAAGACAACCATTCTCCCGCACCCCCATTTAATCCACGGCAACCCTTCTCTCCTACACCCCCCACCCCCCACCCCCCAAAAAAAAAAAATCTCTAAGATGCTCTTTGAGCAGGAGAAAATTAATTTGAGATATCAGTTGAGGTATTTTGAACTTGATGTGCTTATTGATTCGACATTACAAAATTTGTCTTCCATTGCATAATTATGCCAAGGATTGGCAAAGATGGAAAAATCAAAGATATATTATCTTATTGATAGATTGATTCGTCTTGTTTTGACTCTTCCAGTGTCTACAACAATTACCGAACGAGCATTTTCAACAATGAAAATTGTTAAAACACGACTTCGCAACAAAATGAAGGATGATTTTCTTGCAAGTAGTTTAGCTCTCTATATTGAAAGGGAAATTGCTGAGAGCTTCGATTTTAGATTCGATATTTGATGATTTTGTATTTCTAAGAAACCGTAAAGTGCAGTTCTAGACATTTTTTTTTTTTTTGGGTACTTTTGCCTTTTTGATATAGTGTCGACATATTACATTTCCAATATATCAATTTGAGCACATATTTATTAACTTTTATAGATATTTTTTGTGATGCATATATTGTGTGAATTATCAAATTTTTAGTGTGAAAAAATTTTTTAGGACGCCAAAAAAATTTTAACGGCACTTTCAATATAAAATGGCTGGCTCCGCCATTGGGTAGAGGCAGTGAAGGTGATTGCGATTGATAAAACACTAGTATTGGTGATAAAAAAAAAAAAAAAAAAGGCAAGAAATCAATGACTTGACAGCGGTGATTCGTCGGAATTTGCTATAGATCTAAAACTGGTTGGGACGGTAACTTTTCATAAATATTGTTTTATAATAGCACGAGAAACTATTGTGTATGTCATAGATAATATTTGAGTTGTAAAGATTCATAATTGTATCTTTTGTCCAATTTGATTGTTATATCAATACAGAGATAATTGTTTTTTTTTTTTAAAAAAAGGTATTTAATTTTTATTATTATTATTTATTTTTTTAACTTGTTATAACCATGATTAATTTGGAGCCAAGTAAAGAAAAAAGTGAAGGAAAGGAAGTGGAATCGACCAATGAACCGTTGGCGTGCGGCTTTTGTGTCAGAATACTTTTTGATTTTAAAAACGCAGAGGCGCTACGTTTGCTCGATATTCCATTTGTGTTTGCAGAGCCTCATGATCTGATCTTATGCGAAAAACTCTAAGAACAGTGTCCCTAAAAGGACAATTCCTGATCTCTGTAAGCGTCTAAGAACGCTGCAGCAGAGATGGACAACGACGCCGTTTCCATTTCATCTGCTCCGGGAGCTACCAGGCACCGCTGCGACGTCTTTCTGAGTTTCAGAGACGACGACACGCGCGACCCCTTCACTTTCAACCTCTACGACGCGCTCGAGAAACACGGCGTCCGGGTCTTCCTCGACGACGAGGGGCTGCGCCGCGGGGACGAGATCGCGCCAAGTCTGCTCGAGGCTATCGACGACTCGGCCGCTTCCATCGTCATCTTCTCTCCGAACTACGCGTCGTCGCGGTGGTGCCTTGAGGAACTTTCCAAGATATGCGAGTGCCGGAGGCTCATACTGCCAGTGTTCTACCAAGTCTACCCGTCGGACGTGCGGAGGCAGAAGGGACCTTTCGAAGAACATTTTAGACGCCATGAAAATCGGTTTGGGAAGGACGTGGTTTCGAGGTGGAGTAGAGCTATGGCAAAAGCTGGTGGAATTTCTGGTTGGGTTTTCGATAACAGGTGGTATATTAATATACTCATTTAGGAGTAGAAAATATCCCTCGAATGAACCTTTCACGAAACCCTATTAATTGTGCTTATCAAGATTCAACATGGAAAATAATACCAAAACCCTATATATGCATCGATCCTCTTGTTTGAGTTGTTAATGTTTCATGTTGTTGGCCTAGTGATGCGTATTAGGGCTTAATTGTGTTTCCGGGTTGAATTAAGCTGCTTATAATAGTTTACTGGATGAAATTAGAGGAATGATTTGTAATATGAAAATAGTAAATGATGTTTAAGTAACCTTTGAAAATTGTTAATTAATAGCCGTCATCTTTGGCGGCATGATGTCTATGCAAAGCACTCTCAGTTTCAACTTCTTCTCTAAAGCCTTTTTATTTTTTCTTTCCTAAATATCCTATACCTTTCTTAAACATTGGTTATCCTTTAGTTTTCTTATTTATTATTTTAATACAAAGTATTTCTAAATGAGGAGGTAATGTTGTATGTATTTGGAGAAAGAAGTAAAAAATAATTTCTTAAATTAAAGAAACATAAAAAAAGAAGTTTCTTAAAATACACTTATTGGCTCTCTAGATTTGTTTATTCATATTTGGGGACGTTTTAGCATAAACATGGTTCTTTGCCTATTGACTCTCACAAGTGGGGGAATTTTTTATTTGTGGTAGAAATTTCCATTTTGTTTCCGCACTTTCTTTTTCTATTGGGGCGTGCGTAATGCGTGAAGTGATGAGTCATCTATTTTATTTACATCTTGTCATCTATTTAAATGGGTCTGTCGTAATAATATATTTTATTTGCATCTTTCCCTTACTTTTCTTTTCAAATTAGTTGTTTGTGTCATCTATTTATCATGCATTGATGTTAAATAGAGTGATCACGACAGGCCCAATAAGGGGGTTTCTTAAAAGAACGTAAACATGGAGCGAAATAACTTTTGACACCAGAAAAAAATTTGACAATATCTCACCAAAGGTTAGACATGAAGCCGGTGCATATCACCCATACTTGCAAGTCATATGACTTATACTGTCTACACAAATATGCTTATAGAAGCCGATGGTTTGACATCATAATTTGGTCATTCAGCAGTTGATATGGCTTTACAGGCCTCAGTTAAGGTGTCAAATGCTGAAATTCACCATCCATGAACATTTTTGATGAGCCAATATGCTAGAGAAATGTTTTTCTCCTTCATTCCTTCCTTTTGTATATTTATGTGCATATAATCTCTATCCTGCATGCCTTGTATTGAAGGACTTGTCTGTCATTAAAGTAGGCACATAGGAGATGACTATTCAAGTATTATTATTGTCATCCTTGTTATTCGTGTTTTTGATGAATATCCTTGTTACTCGTGTTAATACTTAATTACTTATAAACAGCAATGAGGCGCAAGCGAAGCTGATTCAATCCTTAGTCAATAGGGTGTTGATTGAACTGGCAAATACTCCGGTGGGTGTGGATACATATCCAGTTGGACTTGATTTTCGTCTACAAGAAGTGATGAGTTTGTTAGATGTTAAATCCAATGGCATTCGAGTTCTTGTATTATATGGTATGGGCGGTGTTGGTAAGACAACCCTTGCCAAGGCTCTTTGTAATAAACTTGTTGGTCGCTTTGAGTGCCTAAGTTTCATTTCAAAAGTAAGAGAAAAATCTGCAAATGGCGATGGTTTAGCATCCCTTCAGGACAAACTTATCCATGATCTTTCCTCTGGTAAGGTTCCTGTATATTCTAATTCTATCGCTGCAATCAAAGAATTAGTTCGTGAGAAGAGAGTTCTTGTTGTTTTAGATGATATTGATAATGTAACTCAGCTTGATTTACTTATTGGGGGAAGAGAATGGTTTTTTGAAGGAAGTAGAATCATCATCACCACAAGAGACAGAGAAGTTTTACCCGAGCATCTAGTGAATGCATTTTATGAGGTCAGAGAGTTGGGAAGCTCTGACGCACTTAAGCTTTTTAGCTACCATGCACTAAGAAGAGACAAACCCACAGATAAATTTTGTGATCTTTCCAAAAAAATGGTGTCTCTTACAGGAGGTCTACCGTTGGCTCTGGAAGTATTTGGTTCTTTTTTGTTTGATAAGAGGAGAATAGAGGAGTGGGAAGATGCTCTGAGAAAGTTGGAACAAATTCGTCCACACCATCTCCAGGATGTGTTGAAAATAAGTTTTGATGGGTTAGATACACAAGAGAAGTGTATATTCCTTGACATAGCATGTTTATTCATTCAAATGGACATGAAGAGAGAAGATGCAATTGATGTATTGAAAGGTTGCGGTTTTAGGGCTGAGATAGCAGTCAGAGTGCTGACAACAAAATCACTCATTAAGGTTGCTGAGGACAACACTTTGTGGATGCATGATCAAGTTAGAGACATGGGAAGACAAATTGTTATAGAAGATAACCCTGCGTATCCTAGTATGCGAAGTAGACTCTGGGATCGTGATACAGTCATGACTGTCTTGAAGAGTGAGAAGGTACGACTCATAGTTAGATACCTCTTATTCTTTTTCCAATTCCTTCTTGGTTTGTTGGATGGTAAGTTTTAGCACACCTTCCCAAATGCATGCATCCATGTTTCTATGTGTGACCCTCAAGGGAAAAAGGAGTATTAATATTTGTGCACCACTTGATGCTATAAGCAATATCTCTGTACTGTGTTTTAAATTTCCTTGTCACACATACGGATGAATTCTGGTTGGTGGAGGTTGATAAAGATTGAGAAACTTTGGGAGAGAGGACAAACAATGTTCAAGCTGACATGTTCACACTATACAATGGAGAATAAATAAATAAATAGTGTGTGTGTGCAAACTTACTTTGCTGCATTGTTGGTGCAGACAAAGAGCGAGTGTAGTGGGGGCCAAAAAGTTGAAAAACAAAATTTATAGATTTTTTTTAATAAAAGTTTTGAAAGGAACATTTTTTTTTTTTTTAGAGTTTTTTGTCCTTTTTATTAATGGTGGTCCCAAAAAAATGCCAATCCGGCCTGGATCTCCCAAGATTAAATTCATGCCTTCATCCTTGAATATAGAAATCATTAATGGTTTATGAAATGTGTACGCGTATAGTATGTTGGATCAGTTGTGGCAGTTCCACTATATGTAGGTAAGTGGACTGTTGAAAATTTGGAGTAAAAGTTATGCATGTCTTTTGAACCAAAAATTAACAAGGATTTTCTGAATATGTTCCCATCTGAAAAAATTTGGTCTCAATGTTCTTAGATGTTCTAAGTTCCCAAATACTGGTACCATTTTGTATGTCCTGTATTGTTATCTCACATTTTTTAGTTGCTTATTATTTTTCCATTGTCTCTCTGACTCTTCACTTGGCTCCATTCCATTTTTTTAAGTAGTTTCCATATTTTTTTGATAATAGGGAACAGGATGTATTCAAGGGATCGTCCTAGACTTTGATAGGAGGCCCTTGTCGAATGATCAAAGTAGCGACATAATTTCTTTGGAAAACCTCAAAAGAGCGCCCAATGTCAACTCTGCATTAACATACGTGGAAGAAAGGTATAAGAAGTATCTTCAAAATAAAGCAGAGAAACAGAGGGAGGTAGTACTACACACAAAGTCCTTTGAATCTATGGTTAATCTAAGACTTCTGCAAATCAATAACACGAGATTGGTAGGAAAGCATAGATATTTTCCTGCGCAACTGAAGTGGCTACAATGGCGAGCATGTCCTTTCAAAAGTCTTCCTTCTGATTTTTGTCCTCGGGAACTTGCAGTCCTTGACCTCTCGGAAAGTAAAATTGAACAAGTGTGGGGCTGGTATAGTAACAAGGTATGCTTCACTTATCAGGTGCACGAATTTGGTTACTAAGCAAGAACAGGATATGTTGATATGTTTCTTCTTACTCATAGTCACTAAAGCTAGTAAAGTGTTTAGGGTCCATAAGGCTTGCACTTTTTTATAGCAATTCTTTATGATTATCTCTTTTATGACCAAAAAAACACTTTGCGTTTGCCAGGTGGCTGAGAAATTGATGGTTATGATTCTCCGCAATTGCTATAATCTTGCTGCCATTCCTGATTTATCTAAGCATCAAACCTTGGAAAAGCTTGTTCTTGAGCGCTGCCTCAGTCTAATAAAGATTCATGAATCCATTGGAAACGTGAGTACATTACTTCACTTGAACCTGGGACATTGTTCGAACCTTATTGAATTTCCTGCTGAAGTCTCTGGGCTGAAAAATCTAGAAAACCTTATACTCTCTGGCTGCACAAAATTGAAAGAATTGCCAAACGACATAGGCAGCATGAGATCTCTGAAAGAACTTCTTGTTGATGACACTGCTATTGCAATGCTACCTGAATCCATTTGCCGCCTTACAAAGCTTGAAAAGCTTAGTCTAAATGGTTGCCAGTTCTTAGGAAGACTACCCAACTGCATTGGAAAGCTGTCGTCCCTGAAAGAATTCTCTCTTAATGGTTCTGCTATAAATGAAATACCTTATTCTGTTGGAACTTTGGTAAACCTTGAGAAACTGAGTTTAATGTGGTGTAAATCACTCACCTCAATACCTGATTCTGTTGGCAATCTCATATCATTGACAGAACTTTTAACTAATGGAAGTGCAATTAAAGAACTGCCTGCTTCTATTGGATCATTATCATATTTGAAGGCCTTGTCAGTTGGAAACTGTCAGTTTCTGAGCAAATTGCCTGATTCAATTGAAGGATTAGGTTCTGTTGTTGAGCTTCAGTTAGATGGCACATCAATTACAAATCTGCCAGATCGGGTAGGTGCCTTGAAAATGCTAAGGAAGCTTGAGATGAGAAATTGTAAAAGTCTTGGGTCTCTACCAGAATCAATTGGAAGCATGTTGGCTCTTACTGCTTTAAATCTATTTAATGCCAATATTTCTGAATTGCCAGAATCCATAGGGATGCTAGAAAATCTTATTATATTAAGAATGAATAAATGTACACAGCTCTGTAAACTTCCTGCTTCAATAGGAAATTTAAAGTCACTGCACCACTTGCATATGGAAGAAACTGCTGTGACAGAATTGCCTGAAAGCTTTGGGATGCTCTCAAGCTTAATGACATTAAAAATGGCTAAGAAGTCTCCTTTTCAGTTATCTGGAAAAAGCATGCCTGAAGAGGTTTTAGCCGCAACTGCACAAGAGAAACGAAATCCCGGAACACTTCCGACTTCTTTTTCCAATTTATGCTTGCTTGAAGAACTGAATGCTCGTGCTTGGAAACTATGTGGGAAAATACCTGATGATTTTGAGAAGTTGTCATCTTTGGAGATTTTGAATCTAGGACACAATAATTTCTTCAGCCTTCCATCCAGCTTGAGTGGCCTTTCCGTTCTCAAAAAGCTTGTATTGCCCTACTGCCAAGAGCTCAAGTCTCTTCCTCCACTTCCCTCAAGCTTGCTGGAGGTGAATGTTGCAAACTGTACAGCTCTGGAAAGGGTGTCTGATCTTTCAAGCTTGGAAAGCTTGTGCGAGCTGAATCTTACAAACTGTGAGAAGGTGGTGGATATCCCTGGCCTTGAATGCTTGAAGTCCTTGAGGAGATTGTTCATGAGTGGCTGCAAAACATGCTCGTCTGTCGTAAGAGGAAGACTTTCTAAGGTTTTCCCTCCGCCCTTATTATAATAAGGCTTCATTTCTCATATTGAAAAAATAAAGTTATAAATTCTCATGAAAATCTTAATTGTAGGTTTGTTTGAGGAATATGCGCACTCTTGGTATGCCTGGGAGAAAAATTCCAGATTGGTTTTCTCAAGGAGCGGTTCCATTTTTAGAACGTAAAAACCGCAAGATCAAAGGTGTGCTGGTTGGCGTTGTGGTCTCTCTCGACCATCAAATTCCGGATGACTTAAGAGATGAGCTCCCTTCAATACCATGTATAAGAGCAAATATCAGCAACCTGAATAAAAATTTATTCAGTACAATGCCGGAGTTAACAGGGGTTCCAAAGACGCATGATGATCATATTTACTTGGTTCGATATCCAGATTGTCACCCTTTAGTTTCTAAGTTGAAAGAAGGTTATGAGATACAGGTGACCAAGCAAGACCCACCATATATTAAGGGGGTTGAGGTGAAACAGTGTGGGCTTTGTTTGATTTTTGAAGGTGACGATGATTATGAAGGAGATGAAGAATCACTGGACGAGACTCATCTATCCATTTCAGAAAAATTAGCCAAGTTTTTCGGTTCTCCTGAAGAGGAAGAAGACCACATCTCTGGGTCTAGCTCTGTAGTTGAAATTCCAATGCAAGAAGCCGAGGAGGTTGAGGAACAAGAAGAAAGAGAAAGAGCTGAAACACTTGAAAATGCTGGGCTTTGGTGGGGCTTCTTGCGGCTTGTTCGTGGGTGTTTTTGCTTTCAATAAGAAGCTGCCTTGGCTTAGGTGCTCTAAAAAAAAATAACACACACACACATATATATATACTCAGCATTTAAGTATCCATCTCATACATTCTCTTTGTTCTTTTGTTTTTTTGCCTTTTTTCTTTTTTTAAAGAAAAAAAAAAGGAAAAGTATATATGAATATGTCACATAGACAAAAAAAAATCTAAGAGATGGATACTTGAGAATGATGAGTAATATTTTTTCTTCTTTTTTTTTTTCAGCGGTTCAAATTTAACATCATTCTCTTTGGAAAACCTAAAATTCAATTTGAACTGTTGAAAAAATTACAGCACTTAAAAGCCAAATCCAAAACCAAAACCCATTGAATGATCAAGTAGTGGTTGTGGTTGTGATTGTGATGGAACGTGACAACAGTGAACTTTCACTAGAAGTAATTTATTCATGAGAAATGCTATTTAGTTTCTTTCTTTTCTCATTCTTCTATTTTAAAAATCAATCATTGGATTTGCAATATCAACACCTTCACTTATCTAGGTTCTACAAGTCCAATGGTTAATTTTCAAGAGATGAGGATGAAGAATGATGAGAGAATACTAAATAACACTTCTCTTTATTCATATGGTTTCGTAAAAAATGTGATTATGTTACGATCCCTTGCCTTACATAGACCGGACCGAATGTATTTCCTTGATTTTATTCAGTAATATTTTGTATTAATTCTTGGATTGTATTTCTTATTCTGACCGGCCTCATTTAACTATTTAAAATAGGCATAGCTTGTGTACAATTAAATCACCACAAAATATACAGCTTAGTGTGCATGGCTAAATGTGACAATTTTAAGTAAATCTTCATCTTCAACAAATGAAATCATATCCTTTTGTTTCATTGGTTAGGACATTGACGTATGCTCAAATTTGCACAGAGAGATTTCATATGTAATTGGAGTGTTAGGGAGATTTCATGGTGAAAAAAAGTGCTTAGATACTTGCAGGAAACTCAAGATTGCAACCTTACATAGATTTCGATTTTGGGATAATGTCCAGATATTAGAATGTCAACATCATGTTACATCTTTCCATTATCTGATCATGTAATCTCCTGAAAAGTTATTTATTTTTTGATATTATTTTGGTTGTTGTGGTGGCATTTTGGTAAATCTATCACATGAAATCAAAGTGAGTAAGTTTCATGGTAATTACATTTATTAATAAAAAATAATATTTAATTAAAATAGATAAATACTTAGAGAATTTGATATTTGGTAGTTTTAAAAAATGGCCAGTTAATTTTATTTTTTTTAAAAAAGTACATTTTTAAAGTTAAATCTAGAGAAATTTTAAAGAGTTGGGACATTTTCAAATTGGCATACTGTTTAGTTTTGATAAAATGCACGTATATGGTTATATTTTAAATTTACTGTTATATATATATATAAGTATTTTTTGAAATATTATTTCCTTGTCAATATGGTCGGGTGGAAGAGTGTTAGGCCCTCCTATCTAGTTGGGTCATATGTGGACCACACCTGACAATGATACACTTGGAATTGGACTATATATATATAAAGACCAAAATAAGTGGTCCAAAAATGAATGTTTTTTTTTTTTTTTGAAAAAGGGTTTCCCTAGTAAAATTATCATGAATCCTATGAGTTAAAGGGAAGTTTATAATTATTGAATCTTTAGAGGCCACTCCCAAACAAATTTAATGCCATAAAAAGGCACATCTCTCCTTCAAGTATGCTGCCTTTTTATATTACCACCTCTTGAAGGAAGGGAAACTTATCAACAAAGTAATAGTTATGTTCGCAATTGAGAAAGAGTCACTGTTTAATTCTGAAAAGCATCATTCATTTCCAATTAAAAAAAGAAAAGAAAAAAAAGAGAAATTGCTTGGCACCATGTCTCCTGCTTTTTGAGATAGTTTAGTACAAACCATAAACCCCATATAGTCTTCCAAAGAACCAGATTTAACGATGGATTAGGGTTTTGGTGCATTAGCATGACCGTGTAATAGGGTCGGGTATGGGTGGGTGCTATTTGTATGGGATGTTTGAATACTTGTCCAAACAGGTGAAAGTCGCCCAATATAAAACTATATGGGATATTTTTTACGAAATTGAATGCCAATTTGATTTGCCTCGTAAATAACATTGTTGATTACTAATTGAACTGCTACAAACAGGGATCATGGATTTTGATCTCAAAGGAATGATGAAATTTGACGGTGGAGATTAAATTTGTTTGTGTATATATTTTCACATTATTTGTTTTATTTTGATAAAATATGTAAAACTTGTTTGAGATTGCGTTTGAGGGGTCTAAAAGTGATTTTAATACTAAAAAAGTTTGTTTGAAAAACAAAAGTAATTGTTTGGTAAAAAAATTAAAAGCACTTTTAAGAGTTCAAAAAATCTAAAAATAGTAAAAAAAAAAAAAAAAAAAAACACTTTTGAAAAACACTTAAAAATGAAACTTTTGTCCAAAAGTTTTTTTTTTTTTTACTTAAAAACTCTATTTTTCAAACGCAATTCCAAACAAGCTCATAGACGGTGAAATGTTTTCTCCATCTCTAAGAGCCTGTTTGGGCTTGTATTTGAGAAAAAGAATTTTGAGTAAAAAAAAGCTTTTGGGCAACATGCTTAATTTTTAAGCTTTTATCAAAAATGCATTTTTGATTATTTTTAAACTGTTTAAACTCTTAAAAATACTTTTAATTTTTTTAACAAATGAATATAAACGAATTTTTTTTTTTTAAATTTTTTTTTTTTTTGAGTATTAAAAGTATTTTTAAGCTTTTGAAACGCAATTCCTTATCCCCTTTACAAGTCAATTTAAAACCTTTACCCTTTCTACTCTTCACTCTCAATCGACCCCTCTCTCTCTCTCTCACTCTCTCGTACCTAAAATCCCTTCCCAAAAGCCGCTTCCTCTTCCATACCCACACAAAACCCTTCCTCTTCCACCACCAAAGACCGGTGGTGCCCTCCTATCAACCGCACGCAAAGCCCTTCTCCTCCTCCGAATCAATCGAAGGCAATGGCGGCGAGCGCGGCCTCTGAGGTGTCGGAAGGTCCAGTCCTGAGCCTGTTGAACAAGCGCATCCGAAACCTGCGCAAAAAGTTCAACCGCATCAGCCAGATGGAGGAGGCCATCGCGCAGGGAAAGCTCATCAAAAAGGAGCAGGAGGAGGTCCTCCGCTCCAAGCCCGCCGTCACCGTACTCATTGACGAGCTCGAGAAGCTCCGCCAGCCCCTCTCCCAGGCCGTCTCTGAGGAGCTCTCCCTCGCCGCCCAGAATCACCAGCTCTCCTCCGACTCCGCCCCCGCTAACGATCATCCCCAAACCCCCGAAGACAACCACCACGACGAGCGCAACAACGACCGACCCGACCTAGGCGCTGCGGAGGATCTCCTCAATCTGCTTTACTTCGGCTCGCTCTTCGACGTCAAGCCGCAGAGCGATTTCACGGCGACCATGCTGGCGAGGACGCACGAGCGCGGGTGCTGCCTGACCTACGATTACGTCACCGACGACGCCACCACCGATCTACTCGGAGAGCGGGACTTGGACTTGATTTCGACGCTCGGCGGGTTGTTGATTTCGCGACCGGTGGATTCGAGCTTGTCGCACAAGAACGCCTTGCAGCGCTGCATTGAGCACGCCAAACTTTGGCTCGCCAACGCCGACCGGCCCATTGAGCCCAATTCCAACGTTACCTGTAAATATTGGTTCATGAACTTCCTTTTTTCTTTTCTATCTATAGTCTGCTGAATGGTTTGTGAATGTGTGTGTATTTTTATTTTGTAGATGCGAGTTTGAGAGAGAGGTTGAATAAGATAATGGCTTCGGACTATTTCACCACCACACCGGAGATGAAAGCTCCGGTGGAAGTTGCTGCTGCTGGAAACTATGCTTCTTTCCAGCAGATACCCATTACAGGGCCCACCCAAGTGGAAGGTTCGGTTGCACAGTTCCAGCACACGGTATAACTCTCTATTCTATTATTAAATTTTGATTTTTTATGATGTGGATTTGTTTTCTGCTGTATTAATTATGATATTTATATTCCATCTTTGCACATTCATTATATCTATGTGTTCCTTTTATAATCAGGGCTGCATTGTGTACGGTCTTGCAGTTATCTTTTTAGGTTAAGTCTGTTTTAATTAACATAGTCATATGCATTGTTTTGCATTTTTGCCCAAACTTTGAGAAACTCTGCTAAGGAGGTTGGGAATCGTCTCCAATACTGAGCATTCAAGAATGCATTCCTAGTGAACTGCCTTTTTCTCTGTGGAAACATGGGAAAATTGGCTGCCTCTAGAAGTTCACAATGATTTAATCTGATAAAATGACTACCCTTTCCTCCATATGTGCTAAAGATGTAGAGGGATTTGATAGATTGGCATGCTTGTGCTTCTTTCCCACACTGTCAATATGGGTGCTCCAGCTGCAGTGTACCATCAATTTTTTAATATGGTTATAGTGCCTTTTACTTGTAAACATCAGTAAGCTGAGGAATTTATTGGGGCTATGGAAAATGCGTCAACTTTTGAGAACGCCTGATTCGTTAATTATGCATCAACCTTTGGGATATCCCAAGAGATCCCAAGATTAGGAAGTGTTTCTGCCCTAGAAGAGTAAATTTGAAGTTACAATTTTGGAACTTTAGAAAACACAACTTACTGGGGAGATCAATGTGCTTTCTTTGTTACAAAGTGTTTTGTCGCATTTGAAAGAAAATCAAATTCTATAGAAGATGGAAGAAATCTTTCCAGTATATGATAAAAGTTATTTATCCATACCCACAATTATTAACTCTAATTTTTTTTAAAAAAATTATGATAATTGTCTGTCACAATGCAAAGTCTCGTTTCTTGGTTCTTGGCACATCTCTTGTATGCTCTGCATACTAGTGATACACTTTTTGGGGAAAATATACTTTACTCTCCTAAACTACCACAACTTAATTGTAAAAGTGACATCTTGCTCCCTCAAACTACTGATCTGTTACAAATAAGTCACTTGATTAGCATATGGTGTCAAAATTGATGAAAAAGTGGTCACGTGCCCATCACTTGACTGATTTGGTGTTTTTCTTCCCAAAATGCCATTAAAATCATTAAAAATAATAATAAAAAACTAAACTAAACTTAAAGAGAAAAAAACTAGAAGGTGTCCGAACCAACTCCACAGTCCCCCCAAATTTTTTGTTTTTGTGCATAATTTTAATTTGTTTTCAGTTGTTTGTTTTTTTAATAGTTTTAATGGTATTTTGGGAACTTAAATGCAAAAATAGTCACCTGACACGTAGGTGACCACTTTTTCATCCATTTTCCCCACACTTTTTTCATATAATTTTAGTACATATCAAAAAACAAAAAGACAAAATCTTGCTTACATATCTTCGTTTCTTTAGTAGTATTACTTATCAAAAAAAATCTTGCTTACATGTATTTTATATTCTCTTTTCTTTATCAATATGTAGCGTGGCCGTTCCTCATTAGAATGATATTTTGGAATCAATTATATTTGAATGCTCTCTCAAATATAAAGCCAAAATGAATAGGACACTTCTTACTTTTTACTTGTGGTTCTTTTTTCTTTGGTCACGATGGTTTGATTGTAAGACATGCTTCTTTTGTGTCAGAATTTTCATTAATGTGTCTTTATATGTAAATCCAGATGAAATTGGATGCTTCTGTTTTGTTTTCATTAAAAATTTGTCTGTAAGCCTTACTGGAGACTAAGTTGATCAGTTCATGGTGGGGTTAAAGAAAATCATATCAGTCTGCCTCCAAAGCTTCAACTCCTATGAATCACCTAGTGTGAAGTGTTGCTTGATTTCTTTTGTACTTTTTTTTCCTAAGTAAATTTTGATGAAACAGTGTTCTGTAAAGTATGTCAGTAGTTACATCATAAAGAAGAAGATTCCTGTGGGGTGAGTACTTTTTCTTATCCATTTGATTTAGTTTGAATCCTACCATGATGTACATTATAGTTAGGCATCACAATATGGTAATTGGCAGCAATTTCAGAATTGATGCATAATAGGGATCAGTCTTACCAAAGAGTACCTTCCCCACTGTCTAGGAGATGTAGTCTTATAGAATGTCTGGTCCATATTTGATTGAGCTAAGTTTAGCAGTACCACATATATGAATACTAATGTGTTTGCATGAGGGAAGTAGATAAAATTACAATGGATAAGGAGAAGGCATAGACTTGTCAGATTCTTGTAGGCATTATTCTTAATAAGTGTTGTGATGTCCTTCAAGGCAAGGTGCTACCAAAAACGTGTCCAGCACAATACTTAAAGCATTTGTCCTTAAAAGCTTAGGCCTTCCCATAGTGAGCAACACTTCGCATAGCACATGCTCTTTTTGCAATTTTTCTGAAAGAATGTGAGCCAGGTGCTCAAACCTTTTAGCATATCTTGTCAACATGTTGTAGTCAAAGTCACAATTTCATCATTTTACTTCCAAAAACCAGAATTTCATTTCTTCATAACAAAACATAACCCTCTGCCTCATAGGGATGTGCATTGACTCAGTGGGAGTCAGAAACAATTCTTCTAGCTTCTGTCTCTGCCGGGGTTAGAAAACCTCTAACTCCACCTTTGACATTGTTCATTTTCGGTCTAACACTTGTCTCCAAAATGTCATAGTCAAGTCAATTGAAATAATCAGAAATGGTCTGCAAGGAAAAACGAAGACGAGATCTTTGACCTAACGAATCTTCGTCTTCAAAGACTAAGAACAACGAACACAAGGTGGTCTTTGACTGAAGAACTCTTTGTCTTCAAAGATGAAGAACAACAAAGGCGAAACGTTGACTATGTCTTCAATTCTTCATCTTCAAAGACGAAGAACAATGAAGGCGAAACATCATTTAAGATTGAGACTCTTCATCTTCATCTTTGACTGATAATAAAAATGGAGATCAACAACGACGACCGAGAGACTAAGAGAGGAGACTTGAGTTGAGACTGAGAGACTGAGAGTGAACTGAGAAGATTTGAGAGTGTGAGGTGAGAGAAGGAATGCCTCTGCAAGGGTAGGCTTCGGGAAAGGGATATATATGAATCCTCAAAATGATGCCAGTTCATCTTAGGAAAAATCTTATTATTTCAGTCAAAACTGTGTTGGCGGCGGTCAGCAGTTGGAATACTGGAAATTTGCACAGCCCTATTGCCCCAGTTCCACCAAGAACAGTGAGAGGAAAGGAAAACCAGGATTTTCTTAGCGGTAGCATCCAGCTTTATGGTTTTGGAAGCAACATGCCTTGTTGCTTCCTGGCATTCATGTGCACTTAAGAGGGTCAATCAACATTCTCTAAATGTAACTTTTACTTTCTTTTCTCTGAGTATGAGTGTTTATACTTCATCAATCCCACAATAGATGGCGTGTTTCTTTTGTCCTAAGAGAGATGAAAATATTACCCTTAAATTTGAACGCACCTTGTTTCAAATTTGAACTCGTATTTTTTCAAATTTGTACATATCCTTGTTAGCTCATCTGAGAGTATTTTAGACTAAGTTTTGTTCTATTAGAATACTTTCCATGTGTGATTTTTATCTACTGTGGGGCAGGGGGAGTATGCATTACTAGCTAGTTAATCGTTTTTTTTAATGTTGTTTTCAATATAAAGTTTTTTTTTTTTTTTCTTTTAATAATTAATCCAAATATCAATGAAAGCGTAAGGCGCCCCCAAGTATACATGGAGTATACAAGAAAAGGCACCTAGGTAGTAGGGGCAAAAAGAAAATCTTAAGTTTCAATATAAAGTTTAAAAATTTAGAAGGCTTGCACTTGGGCCCCTCAAGGTTATTCTCATCGTAAATGAGTAGAATTTCTCACTTTGGTGCAATTTCCTTTTACTATTCTGCTTGTAATAGAGGATTTTCATTAGAACGGGATGGGAATAATGTTAATAAGATGGCTGTGGTGGAAGCATGGTCATTCTGCTTCGGTATTGTTGGGGTCCATGATGTCATACCTGTTATGTGCTATTACTATTTTTCATGTTAGAAATGAATGAGCCGAGTTTGGAGAAGCTCCTTTTCATCTCGAAAAGGAGCTTGAATAAGAAAAGTGAAAACAAACACTTTAACCAGAAATATACTTGTAGCTGGAGAATTGATTTTACCTATTATATGAACGGTACTTCATAAGTGACTCTATTCAATATCTATTTGTTTAGAAAAAGCTAATTTTGTATAAAACCTATATAAGACTAAATGTGTTGATAAATCTCTGTTTAATTTGAAGTTCAAAGGCCGTGAGTTTATGTTTAATTGTCCATTTGAGGTTATTTTTTTAATGGGTAAACTATGATAGGATGCTTCACCCATTTTCACTAGTTTTTAGGTTTTGTTTTGTGTTTTTTTTCTTTTCCTTATACTTGTAGGGATGTTGCAATACACATTAGGAAAAAGTTTTCTGATTAACTTAGCCAAGTCTTATGATTTTTTTAATTCCATAAAGTGGGACCACTCATGTGAAAGAGAAATTGATTATTTAGAGCACCAAGAGGTGGCTGAGGTATGCAATTATAAGATATATAATGAAAGTTGTGGTTTTTTAATTTTTATAGTGTTGAATGATGGAAAAGGAATGTTCTGGCTGAATTCCCGCCTTTTACTATTTTACTTGTAATAGAGGATTTTCATTAGAACTGAATGGAAAAGGAATGTTCTGGCGAAAAGCATGAGGTTTTAAATTCGAGAAATCAGTTCAGAACCCTCCTGTGTTTATTTTTGCTATTTTGACTTTTAAGACCCCAGTTTTCAATTTGATAGATTTGAGACCTTAGTTTGGATTCATTCTAAATTCTAAACCTTTGTCAGCATTTCTGTCAAATCGATAACAAAAAGCTGTGAAAAGACAAATATACCCTCTATAAAGTGACTAGCTTCCCAGCCCAGCTATGGCGGTGGCTGTGGGTGGCACAACCCAACCCCTAACTACCCACAGCTTAGGGGTGGCCTGTGACCACCCTCTATTAGGGTGCTGCTGCAAGCGACACCCCTCTATTATAGGGGTGGCTGCGAGTGACCCCTCCTTTTCGAAGTGCTGGTCATGGGCCACCCCTTAACAGAGGCTCATGACAAGCTCTTGTAATAGAGTGGTTGCAAGCCACCTCATAAGCCATGGGTGGTCAGCATGGTTGGGCCATGCCACTCACTGCCACTGCTGTGGCTGGGTTGGATGAGCAAGTCCACACCTTTTTTTCTTCTAAATTTTTTTATCTTGAGGGTATAATGGGATTTTAACAACCATTTATGTTATCAATTTAACGGTAATGCTAAAAGAGGTTTCCAATTTAGAATGAGCCTAAACTCAAGTCTTAAATTCATCAAATTGAAAACTAGGATCTTAAAGTCAAAATGGCAAAAAGCAAAGGGGGTCTTGACCTTTTTTCCTTCTAAATTATGCTATATTTGATGGGACAGTAATTAAAGGTCTCTTTCACCCCACAATTTAGAATCTTAGTCTTTGTTTAGAGATATAGTTGGTTCAACTAGTCGTTTGTTCGTATTTTAATAGTCAGAAGCCTATTCCGATAGTTTTTATAAATTATGAGTGCTCTCTGATAAAGAAATTAGTTGGAAATGCAATTTTACTAGCTTCTTTTGGCGCTCTCCGTTGGGCATTAGTTAATGTGTATTAGCAGTTATATAGGTAAAAGTGCTAATAAGTTTGCATACTGTGCTAGGACTGCATCTTATTATGTTGCTACCTATTTGTATTGTTATTATTATTTTTGGCTGTTGGATGTCATTATATCTTGTACTGCATTCTTTTTTCCTAGCCTGTTTCACTTGGGTTTTGAGATGTCGCATTTTATATACGTGCTTATAACGTTACATCCCTCCTCCTGACACCCACCCTTCCCCTGGATACATTTTTCTTGTATCTTTTGTAGGAGCAAGATGCAGAAAATTTTCAAGGTTATGAAACTGGCGATAATGAATCTAGTCCTGTGGATGAACTTCAAAAGGTATCTTAATGCATTCCTTGTTCTTGCTATACTTTTTATTCCTTCGATTGGATATGTGAGGCCTCTGCTTGGGCAGGATGAAGTAGAGACAGAAAATGCTGCAGAGGCCGTCTCAGTTCAACAAGAACAGATCAAAGCACAGGCAGAACTGGAGCAGGAGCATGATGAGATAGATCCACAGTCAAAGGCACAACAATACATTCCCAGAAGGACCTATCAGAACCAAAGAGGTGGTCGTGGTGGTGGTGGTGGTGGAGGTGGCCGTAGGGGTTATTCCAATGGCCGTGGAGGACGAGGCAGTGGCAGGGGAAATGGATCCTATCAAAATGGTCGCAACCAGTATTACGAGCAGCCGGGAAATTATTATCCAAAGAACTTTTATAACAATAGGGGAAGGGGTGGCAGGGGTGGTGGACAGGCTTACAACAGCCATGGTTCAGCAGTTCAAGGTGGTCATGCCCCAGCCGATGTTGGGGTGCATTCATGACATAATCAATTAGGTGTTCAATATGGTGTTTGGTACTAGCTTTCTTTGGGAGGGGGGGGGGGGGGGGGGGGGCGGGTGAAAATGTTTTCTGCTTTTGCGCAAAGCATTGTTTTGAATGTTGGTTGCTGTTGATGAATTTCACCATCCCGGACCACACCCTTCTGTAGTTCGGTTCATGAAGAACTTTTCATCAGAAACCTTTGAGAAAAAATAGTTTTGCGACATTATTTATTCAAAAGTGCAGTGCCTGGATGTTTGTTTTGCTTTTTATGTGGGTTGCCTCTCAGTTTACTCCCATTTGTTATTCATCTGCTGATAAGCATTTAAGAGTTCTTGGATCCTTAATATTGAGAAGATCCAAGTGATTCATGAATCTGTTGGCAGCTTATCAGATTTTAGAGTGACACTAGATTTTACACTTGAGTTTCTGTCAGTTTAGATGTTGAAGTGGCTGGCTGTGCGCATTTGCTCTTTCTCACCGTGTAAAGTGCTTGTCATGGCACGCATAATGTAAGTGCAATGACTATGGAGCAGCAGTAAGCAACATGAGATGCTTACGGCATATCTTTACGAGCAATATGAGATGCGTAGAGATATATCTTTACATAAAATATATCTGTAATGGAATTGGATTGTTGATGAGACATTTCTTCGCATTAAAATTGACTTAAAAAAACTTTCCTTTTTCAAAGACTTTGCCCACAGTTTGTGTGTCCAGTAGCTATCCCACTCAGCTTTGTTGATTAAAGCACATCCCACTTTCCTCATCACGAAGTGAAAGCAAAAGCTAAAGCTTCGAGAATGCACTAAGGATTTCTTTAATTCAGAATGTCAGAAAGAAATTAGCTCCCTTTCTGATTTCAACCTGCCTTCATTTTTGTATTGATGACGTTCTAGAGCTTCAAAATCAATGGCCATATGGAGTCATAAAATTGACTCTTTCCTTTGTTGTGTTACACGGAAGACAGTTGGCCGAGGAATAAACTTTTCTTCAAGTCCTTGAAAGTGAAGTGCGTCCGCCATACGGCAGTCGTCGACTCAACAGTCGCTATCTTTTTATACTGTAAAACGCACAAAATGATTATTGTATGTAATTGGCACGTTGGTTAGGCGCATGCAATTAGCACCGTTCATGGGGTAGAAGAATCTGGCAGTGGTGCCGGAAAATGAGATAATCTGTGTGGCCAAAAGGAAACTTGGGACCAATCGGAAAGAGTAGAGAGAGATGCTCTCTTAAAAGGGACACAAACGTGTTCATGGGCTACTCAATTAACTTACGACAAAAATTTCTTTCAAATTGATCTGGAGGAAATATCGTCCAACCCATTTAAAATAGCGTCAAGGGTCATTTAAACACTAGGCACTTTAAATGACATTATTGACCTTAAGAATTTAATGTGTGTTTTAAATGTTTATAGATATTTGACACTATTTTAAATGGGTTGGAACATATTTCCTCCCGACCTGTTTAGAGGAAATTTCTATCCATTAACTTATTCGTTCCTTATATTAAAGTAAATATCATCAATGTTTATATTTTTTGGAGCTATATATTAATAATTAATTACTTAATTATTGTTAATATTTTATCATTCAAGATAATTAGATAAATTAATTTTTATTTAAAAACTTATAAAAATTAACTTCACCAACCTTGTTTTTGTAATAAATCATATATAATTATTTATCATGAAATAGACTATTCAAGTTCGGGTCTATATGTATATGTTATAGGATATATATACACATACACCCGTATTAATAAAATAAAAAAAATGAAATTATATAAATTTATACGGATTGATAATATGAGTGGAGGAGAAGGAAATACAATTATGAGGCGGAGTGAGGGATGGGGAGTCTGGAAGATGATTTGGAATTTAAAATTTTCAAATGTTGTGAAAATGTTCGTGTGGAGAGCTTGCAACAACCTCCTACCTCAAAAAATTATATATATATCTCGAAGAAAAATAAGGTTTAAAAGAAATAGAGTGGTACATGGAGGAGACTTTATCCATCCAAATCAAGTCTTCGAGAAGCTATGGACTCTCTTGACGAGTTCAAGAGATTTAATTTGCAAGAAGATGATTGGAGGAATTAAGATCTACTCCAGTTCATTTGAACTGGATAATATCAAGTTAGTTATATTAGAAGGGTATTTTTGTCTCATAAAAAAGTAAAAAGAAAAAAATATCATTACAATATAACTAACTGATTATCCAGTTCAAATAAAATGGATAGGATCATATTCCATGCTGAAGGGAGTGCCAAACAAGAAGTAGCATAAATACAGTGGAAGAATCCTCCTACAGGTATGCTTAGAATTAATTGGCATAGTATTTTTTTTTTCTAATTAAAAAATTGGGATAGTATAAATGGGTGCGTTGGCTTTGGCAATATAGCTGGAGATTCTAAAGGTTTAGTATTAGTTGCACGGAGCAGTGAGCACCACTAAAAATATACTAGTAGAACCAGTCGTAATGGAAGCCTTGGTGGCTTTATATGCAGCAGAGTTCAGTAGGGAGCTGGGACTTTAGGAAATAACATTGGAGGGAGATGTAGATAGTGAATGTTGTTAAAGCAAATGACAAAAATTGGAGTAAATTTGGCCATTTTGTGGATGGGATTAGAGATGTTTTGCTTCAGTAGAGATATTGGCAAATTTTTCATGTGAAGAGGGAAGCTAATTGTCTTGCTTATGGTTATAATAAATAACAAATTGTATCTATGATATTATAATCGGCGAGCAATATGCTTCCCATTGATGTTTATCAATAAACTATGAAATTTGTTATAAACCAAGAAAATAAAAATAAAATAAAAAAGCCAGAATTCTTTTAAGCCAATTGCTTATGCTTTAACTATTGTTATATTAAAGGGTTAAATACCATATTCCTCCATGTAGTTTAACTTTTTTATTTTTTGCACTCTAGGATTTACTTTTTATCACAGGAGGTATCTCTAGTTTGCCTAAAGACGGAGATAGTACCTTCATCTAAATTTCATCCAAAATTTGACGGAACGCCATGCCAGCACCAATAAGGAATTAACATGTGTCCCTATAATTAATTAAAAAAATAATAAGGGGAATAAGGTATTTAACCCTATATTAAATTTTTTTTTTTTAAAAAAAACTATTTTTATATTAGAGCCAATGGTGTACATAAAAGATGTCAGCATCAAACAGCAGGACGAATCAATACTCTCAAAAGCATGATAATAATTTTGCTCGTTACCAACCTTCTTTCTTCTTCATCCAATCACTTGTTTCCTACCTTCAAGCTCTATAAATTCCCTCCAACCATATCCCAAACACCAAGCCAAGATCATATACTCCAAAGTTCCCAGTCACAAGAAAAGAAATCTGCATTAAGAAGCAACAAAAATGGAAGGCAAGTTATACGACAATGGATCAAAGACATCTCACGTCCTCGCCTTCCATTCAAAAGTCCAGTGGAAATCCCACTTTGAAGCCTCCAAGCAAACTGACAAACTGGTATGTTAAATAATTATTATTATTTATCTCAAAAGTTTACGTAAATAAAAAAATGATAAATTTAATTATTCCATCACATATGGACCCAAACTCCCCTTAATAAAGAAAACCCAACACAGTGAAATATTTAATAAAAATAAAAATAAAAATACTAGTATTGTTCTTAGCAATACTTCTTTTAATTTGATGGGCTTTTTTTTTTTTTTTTTGCCTGGTGCTGAAGTTGGTGATTGATTTCACGGCAACATGGTGTGGACCATGTCGATTCATCGAGCCAGCCTTCAAAGAGTTCTCTGCCAAATACACGGATGTGGAGTTCGTCAAGATTGATGTGGACGAATTGGAGGTATATCTCTCTCTGTCTCTGTTCATGGTTTCTTCTTGTTTTCCTGCAATGGTTCCGCCATGATTGTAGTAACGAGGTTTTAAGTAAATGTAAAAAAAACAGTCGGTGGCTCGGGAATACGCAGTGGATGCAATGCCAACATTCATACTGATCAAGAATGGGAACGCTGTTGACAAGGTGGTTGGAGCTACGAAGGAAGAGCTGCGTAGGAAGATTGAGAAACACAGGACATAAGAATAATACCAATCATGGAGCATCATCCATCCTGCTGCCTAGGCACTCCAATATGGTCTGATATGGCCACCTGAATAAAACTGACGCCAAATAATAACCAATAATTGTAGTATATCTAAATAAGAGGGGTGTATTTCTTACCATGTTTATGTAAAATGCGTGAGCATCTTTGCTGATTTCATTTATAAAACCTGATTAAAGGAATATTAATCATCAGAAATATGTCACTGTAGTTTCTTCGGCTGCCAATCTTCCATTACAATTTACATTTACATCAACAAATTTAATAAAAAGAGAATCATATGCAGATAATCCAACAAGATATCAGTATCTGTTCTCAATCACTTCCATACGATAGTTCATTTGGACCTGGAAAGAACTAAAAACAAAGCAGTTTCATATCAAAACAAATGAAAAAGAACATTAATTTTTAAAGACAACAGCAAAATCTCATGGTTGATCCGAGATCTGTTGATGCACCAAAAATACACCATTTAAAATGTTCTCTGTGTCTGCACATAAAAAAAAAAAATGGGAAAAGAAAAACTATCTTTACAATCCTAGTTTACAGATTATAATCAAATAAACCAAAGTCATCTTGTGGTAGCTAAGGCAGTAGCGGAGGATGGTAGTTTTTTTCTCCCAAGGCTACCTTATGCCACCAGGCACCAACAAAACTACAACAAAAAATGGCATCCGTGCGAACTTCCATCCTACTATTCACAATATTTGCTCTTATTAGTGGAGTACGACATATTTACATGTTTAACTGACCTCACAATGTTAATCAGAGTCCCTGGATGGTTATAAACCTGTCCTTTAACAGAACTAGTTATCAGCTCCACCCAGTGCTCTCCTCAAGTCAGATTTCTGCTCTGCTGTGAGCCTTGTAGGAAACAAAACGTCAAACTTAATTATAAGGTTTCCTTTCTTATTGGGTTCCTTTGAGATGGGCATTCCTTCATTAGGGATTACCATCTGATGGCCAGGTTTTACAATATCAGTCATTGAGATTGCAAGACTCCTTCCATCCAAAGTTGTCAAATTATAAGTTACCCCAGTGAGAGCCTCCAATAATGATACCTTATGACTAACCACCAGATCATTTCCATCTCTCTTGAAAATAGCATGAGGTTTCTCATCAACCACGAAAATTAGATCGGCCGGAGTAATACCAGGTTCTTGGTTGCCTTTCTCAGGAAAAGTGATTTTTGTGCCCTTCTTCCAACCAGGTTTGATGTCTATTTTCAAGATTTCTTCAACAGGCTTTGGCCTACTGCAAAAAGATTTCTTGTATGTGAGGCCATGAAGAGAAGAAAAGTTCATACGATATGCAGTGGCATCAGAAAACAAACAAACCAATGAAGACGCCACAAAGTTGTAGGAGTTACATCACACTTTTTTCTTTTCCTTTTTTTTCTTTTTCTTTCTTTTGGAAAAGCTAAGGTTTTCAAGAAAGAAACTGAACATTCAATTGCAGCCACACATGAATTTGGGGATATAACTTGGTTCCAGCCAATTTATTTCAGCCACAAGGCCCAGAAGCCAGAACCTAACTAACGTAAGGTTGGTTTTGTAGATTCAACCAAGGGCTCAGGTAGAACCCTGAAAGAACACAAACTTTAGTGATGTAAACAGAGGCTAATCAGTTCAGCTACATTCCTAACTTAAAAAATAGGCCGCAACATAAACAATTAACTCATAGTGAACTCACATTTCAATTTTCAAGAAAAGCTTCGAAAATCAGCCAGGCTAAATAAAACTTTCATAACCGGCTCATCATAGCTAAAACAAAGAACCATTTTCTTTAATCACCAGTGCCTGCATATGACAATTTTTCTACAGCTTGCAGACAACAAGTACAGACAGCTCAACCCAAAATGAAATTGAATGTCATGGGTCATCACAGTTTCTTGAGTATAGATCAGATCACGTCCCGTAGAAAACCAAAGCAAACCCAGTCAGGGTAATCAGCTTTTTGAATCTACTCGGCCCAAGTTGGGCCACAAGTTACATGAAGCCCTTCAAAATTTTGACTTAACCGGGTGCTTAGAAGGCTGGAGGGAAGGGGAAAAGAAAACCTCCACTACATGAGGTCACAAAAGTTTACTTTCGCCTACACAAATTCTTTAAGAGCAAAGCTACAGTAACTGTTAAAAGAAACCACAAATTATGGCAGGTGACAAAAGCTAAACTGAAAAATCAAATATTTTTCCTTTTTCCTTCGTGTGTGTGTGTGTGTGTGTTAAACCATAAGGTGATACAAGTTCAATAACCAAGCTTCCTCATGATTTTATATACAACAGTTATATACTTTTGTTGGAGGGTGTCAATTGTCAAATAGTGGAGATGGTGAGATATCGAAGCCAAGGACATTTCACCAAATCTGGTTATTCTTCCTCGGGAATTTCACTGTCACTTGAGATTTTCTCAAGCTACTGTCATGAAAGAAAATCCCATAATATAAGAACCCCAAACATGGCATCCAAAATGCAGAAATCATGTTTTCTTAAGCCCAAAAGTGTTATATTCTCATTCCAACAATTTTATAACAATAGAAGCTCAGAATTCTCCCCGAAAATACACACTCCACTCAATCTTAAAGAGAAACCCAAATTGCCCATCATTTTCACGCATCCACATCCACTAATTGCCACTTTGAAACACGACGACACATTAAAAAAGCTCTCACATATAGACATTTGGAATCCAAACGAAAGAAAAATCGTACTGTTAAATTTAAATAAATTAACAAAAAAAAAAAAAAAAAGAACAAGAGCAAAAAAGAGATAACGTACCCAAACTCATCCGGAACAGACCGCGAAATCCTCATCTTCTTTCTGCAACCCTTGTAGAGCTCCTCCAAGCTACACACCAGCTTGCTCTCTATCGCCGCCGCCTTAACATTCGCCCTAACATTCGCCTTCTTCTTCGCCTGGCTCCTCCCAGCCACCTCGTCGCCGTTCCCATTCCTGAACCTACCCCCGTCGTCACCACCGCCGAAGAACTCCGCGAAGATATCCTCGGCGTCGCGAGGATTCCACCTGAACCCTGAGGGCCCCCCAGCGGAGTTAGGACTCACGAACTCCGCCGCCTGAAGCCCCTCCTCGCCGTAAAGGTCGTAGATCTGACGCTTCTGAGGGTCGCTGAGCACGTCGTAGGCCTCGGAGATCTGCTTGAACTTAGCCTCCGCCTCCCTCTTGCTCGCCGGGTTCTTGTCCGGATGCCACTTCATCGCCAGCCTCTTGTACGCCTTCTTCAGGTCCTCCTCGCTCGCGCTCCTGTTCACCTTCAGTATGTTGTAGTAGTCCACTCCCATCTCTACTTTTCTCCCTTTGATTCTCTCAAAGTCTCACAAATCTGCGACTCCTCTGATTGTTTATACGATCGTTATATTCCAATCAATGTGAATGTTCACGAAATTTCAACCGAGGTCCGACTGAGAAACCGGCGAGTCGGCCGTTGTCAACAAAGCCAAAGCAAACGCGGTTAGGAGTAGTGGCCACGGTTTTGATACGCGTCTCGGGATATTCTTCCAAGGGGAATGTTTGTGTAACAGTTGTGGTATTGGAAAATTCATGAAAGTCCATCAGTAACTGGGACAGATAATACTGACAAATCATAAATTCCATTATTCAATTTTTTATTTTTTATTTTTCATTTCAGAATATTTTTGTTAATTTAATTTATAAAACTGTTACGTATTTCGTGTAAAGTAAATACACATTTTTTTAATTCAATTTTCTATTAAAACTATTTGAAAATTTAAACGAAAAATCAATCGTTTCCTATTTTAGTTTTTACTTGTTTTATGGCGTTTTACATTGTATTAGGTAACAGGTGTGTTAGGTTATCAGGAGCAGTATTTTGTAATATTAAAATGGAAAAAAAAAAAAAAAAAAAAATTATAATATTAAAATGAGAACGTGCAGTGAAGTATTAGTAATAGCTGGAGAGTATCTTCAGTTGGAAGAGTTTCAAAATACAGTTACACGGAATCTGGTGGATAGTCGCGGAGAGAGCGAGTGGAATCATTTCGATACGCAATATGTCAATATGTCAGCTACACGACACCGTTTTTCATTTTTTTATTAATTAATTCCCCCGCCCTTTACGCCTATAAACCCTCCCCTGGTTTTCATTATTTTTGAGATATATGAGATCTATCATAATAAAACCACCACCAACTAGCTGTTTGATTCTCGGAGCTATGCGTCTGTTTTGGAAGAATAATATATTTTAAAAATCTTAGATCCATATTTTACCAATTCAGTAATTATCATATTTAGAGATTCATTATTTATTTTTATTTTTTTAAAATTCATTAGGTTTTATTTATTAAGTTGTATGTTGAGGTGATAAAAATCTATCGTTTATTTAAAAAATAATAATCAATATTTAAGAAATTCAAACTTGACAAATAATATTGGTTCAGATATTTTGACCTTCATTGTTACTGGCCGGTATCCAATTGTTAGCACCTTAAATGAGATGTAAATAGTATAATAAACATTCTTTGCTATAATATAGACTCAATATTGGGGTCATTTGATGTTCTCCAGGTTATATTTGTATTTAGAGTAATATTATTGGTCACATGTGTTAATGATAGTTTCCGGTATGGTGGACACAAGTGCTTCTCTGATGCATTTCTTAGCGCTTCTTCTCGTATCTGCAACACAGTTCAATGGTTAACAGAACTTGTCAGGTAGTGTTCGGACAGATCCTCCTCCAATGATTAAATTTGTTCTTGTATAAACTCCAAGGAGAATATTGCGTACCTCCATACTTCGTACATGGGTGTATTTATAAGCCAAGTTGTTGGAGCTAAAAATGGTAACTTTGTTGGAAATCTGGGATTTTTAAGTGATTGAAGCATTACCAGATCTTTGCCACGTTGTTATTGCATATCTCGTGAATGGTAGATGTTGATATCTTTCCTTGAGCACTTTGATACACCCGAGTGTGTTGGGGTTATTCTACATCGGTTGTGGAAGGGACTAGTGGTAACTCAAGAGGTGAGACTTTCCCTTACACTTACAAAGTGACCACAGCCCCTTCTACAATCAATGTGAGATAACCCCAACAATCTCCCCTCACACATCGGGCCTTGGGTCGGAGCAGCGACAACCCGTTTCTCCCGTGGACTGTTGGGCTGAGACTTATTGATAAACCTGAGCTCTAATACCAGTATTATGATGGTCTTGAGCATTTATTAACCCCAAAAACTAGCTCAAGGGGTGAGACTTTTCCTCACACTTATAAAGTGATCACCAACTCTTTCCACAACCGATGTGGGATAATCCCAACAGGGCGATCGCTATTCCGAGCCTCCTCTTTTCACTTCAGGTACATGGTCCCAGGACCATGATATCCATTGACCATGCCGCCTCCCTAGATGATGGGCCACGTTGACATCCCGATCCCATGCTAGATTGGGCTTGGCACTGAAGGCAGGATTCATATAAGCTAATTTAGAGTGTTTTAAGTAATTTCTCTTGTCAATTATTTAAACAAAAAAAATACTTAAAACAAATCATGCCAACCGATAAAAAATAAGTGTAAAAAAGTGGAACAAGCGGAAGTATTTGGATCTGATAGGTCCATATATTTGAATGCTGTTAATTTCGACTTTCAACCATATATTTTGAACTAAGTATTAATGTAAAAAATCCCATAAATCCAAAAACACTCTAAAAAAAAAAAATACCTACAATTTTTGAATTAATCATTGATAAATAAAATAAATAATAAACAATTGTAAAATAAAAAATAATACATATGACATTACTCAACCAACGATGGATCAGATAAGGGGATAGGAAGGAGGCGATGGTACAGTAGATTGGATATGAAAAATGAGCAATGTTCAATGATGACCACAAAAAAAGAAAACTTCCCAAGTGTGATCCCATAACGGCTCCAATACGTTATTCCGTTGGCTAAGCCCTGAGAATGAGAGTTGAATGAAAGTCGGGTCTTTGGTTTGGTCAATCTCTGGTACGATAGTGAGCCTGTGAATGTGGCGATGGTTCTCACGATCACACGAAGCCCACCTCCTCACATTCCCTCCACGTTCACAATCAACAACAACAGAAATGGCTACTCAGCTAACCATCACAGCCACAGCCGTCTTCTCCTCTTGTTGAATGAGTGTACGGACATGTCTCAGCTCAAACAAATCCATGCTCACACGCTCCGTGCTACCACGACCCACAATCCACACGCCCTTTTTCTCTATAGCCGAATTCTACACTTCTCGTCTCTGGCTGACATCGACTACGCCTGCCGGGTTTTCGATCAAATAGAGAACCCCAATTCGTTCGTCTGGAACACTCTCATAAGGGCTTATGCACGAAGCTCTGAGCGCAAGGAGGAGGCCATACTGCTATATTATAGAATGTTGGAAGAAGGAATTGTGATGCCAGATAAGCATACGTATCCGTTTGTTTTGAAAGCGTGCGCGTATTTGTTTGCGCTGTTTGAAGGGCGGCAGGTGCATGCCCAGCTTTTGAAACTTGGGTATGAGTCGGATGTGTATATTAATAACAGTCTGATTCATTTATATGGTACTTGTGGGTGTCTGGATTTAGCACAGAAAATATTTGAAACTATGCCTGAAAGGAGCGTGGTTTCATGGAATGCCATAATTGATGCCTGTGTTCGGCTAGGAGAGTTTGATACTGCATTGAAACTGTTTGGTGAGATGCAGAACATGTTTGAGCCTGATGGGTATACGATGCAGAGTGTTATTAGGGCTTGTGCTGGTCTAGGTGCTGTGTCTTTGGGGATGTGGGCTCATGCTTGTTTGTTGAGAAACTGTCGTGCTGAAATGGTTGGTGATGTTTTGGTGAACAATTGCTTGGTGGATATGTACTGCAAATGTGGGTCATGGGAAATCGCTCAGCAAGTCTTTGAGAGGATGCCTAAACGCGATGTAAATTCGTGGAATTCAATGATTATGGGGTTAGCGATGCATGGGAAGGCTAAGGCAGCATTGCAGTATTTTGACCGTATGGTTAGAACAGAGAGGTTTGTGCCTGATTCGATCACGTTTGTTGGTGTCTTGGGCGCATGTAACCACGGAGGCCTTGTAAGCGAGGGCCGTCAGTATTTTGATATGATGATTACCGAGTACAAGATAGAACCCCAATTACAGCACTATGGATGCCTTGTAGATCTTCTTGCTCGTGCTGGGCTCATTGATGAAGCTCTGAAGTTGGTGTCAGATATGCCCATTAAGCCTGATGTTGTAATTTGGAGGAGTCTTCTTGATGCTTGCTGCAAGAAGAATGCAGGTGTAGAGCTTAGTGAAGAAATGGCCTCACAAATCCTTGAATCAGAAGGAGATGATAGTAGTGGTGTTTATGTGCTTTTGTCCAGAGTGTATGCATCGGCTCGCCGGTGGGATGATGTTGGTTTGATTAGGAAATTGATGACCGATAAGGGTGTAACGAAAGAGCCTGGTTGTAGTTCAATAGAGATAGATGGTACTTCTCACGAGTTTCTTGCTGGGGACACATCTCATCCTCAAACCAAAGAAATATATCAGGTTTTGGATGTGATTAAAGAAAGACTAGAATCAGTAGGGCATGTACCTGACGTTTCTCAAGCGCCATTGATTGATGAGCTCATTGGTGAAAAACAACATGCTCTAAGGCTGCACAGTGAGAGACTTGCCATTGCTTTCGGGCTCTTAAGCTTGAAACCAGGCATGCCTATACGTATATTTAAGAATCTTCGGGTGTGTGATGACTGCCACAAGGTCACCAAATTAATCTCTAGAATCTATAACGTGGAGATTATTGTGAGAGATCGTGCTCGGTTTCATCATTTTAAAGATGGCAGCTGTTCTTGCATGGATTATTGGTGATGGTATTTTAAGGTTAGAGAATTTGGAGAGCTTTGTTTTTAGTGAGAGTAGAGTAAAATACATCCTGGCTTGATGATGCACATGTTCTCCTGTGATATTATATTGTTTGTCGGTCGACATGTTCGTTTATATGGTGCAATGAACTCAAATGCATTATATAATTGAAAGCTTCAAATTTTTGTTTAAAAGAGAATTGACAGCCTTAATTGTTCATTTTAGAACAGATCTTGTATCAGAATTACAACCTTATAGTATGTTAAGAGTAATGCTACTCTTTACCCTTATTTTATACCGATTGAATTTTATTTTATTTTTATTTTTAATAATTGACATAGAAAACTACTTAAAAACATTTCATTAGCGAGCGTAAAACAAACGTTAATTCGTTAATTCAATTCTAATAAAGTAATACTACTCTTCGCGCCGTGTATTACACTACTTTCTTTTTATTTTTTTCTTTTTTAAAAGAAGTAGAAGAACAGCATTATTAGCCATTCTCATTTCTAAGTATTTGGTGGCTTCCCCAGTTCCCCCTCCCCCACATGTCTAGCCTCCTTCAATGCCGCCGCAAGTTAAGCTATTTTGTATGACTATTCTGTATGCTATGATTCTATGAAGGGGCCCCTTGCATGTCCAAATTATTGCTAAAAACATGCCTTAAATTGTGGCAGTTTCCCAGAGCTTATGAATTCATGATGTCCCCGCGTAATATTATCATCATCCTTCGGGATTTCACAATCACTGTCACTGTCACTTTATGACCCAATCCTTGCTCACACATGAAGCAAGATAATGAGAAACTACCATGTGGGGGGGGGAGTCCTTTCAAGTTTCAACCACCAGATGCAAGACACGGAGAGACGGATAGATTTTCTCTTTAGATAGACGCGTCTTCACCATGATCACAAAATTCATTCCAATCTCATCTTCAGATCAATAATTCAATTGGACAAAACTCTAAATAATTTGTGCCAAAATAACACATGCCAAGAAGAACAAAAGGCCTTTGTCTCAAACTATAAATTTGTAAATACCAGATTTTACTGCCAAGGAATATCTAAAGCAGAGAAGCGTGAAGAAAGTATACAACATAATCTTTGATGGGGTTTCTAGTGCTCTTATGCGACTCTCCATCACAGCAAACGCCCACAAGTGCTTCTAGTTCTCTCACATCAATTGTATACACCCGGCAAAAACACAGCAGGTGAGACGGGCAACCTGTTCTGATTGCTTTGGGGTGGCATGTGAACAGGCCTGAACCAGAATGTACAGAACACTCGTGCATATATTCTCAACAAAACTGTAATAGTCCACGCGATTCTTGTTATAATAAACCTTGTTTTGCAAACTCCTCTGCCACTGATGCACCAAAAAAAGAGAGGAAGAGAATGTAAGGCAAAAGGTCATCATGAAATGGAAATGGGGCAATGAAAAACTTGAAAAAAGAAGAAAAGAACAAAGTGATTTTTTTATAAAGTTAAAAATGATCTATACTGCTGACAATTAGCCTTATACCTATTGTGTCTACAATATACTCAAATTCATCTCCTCACCTGATATGTTAAGGCAAGTAAATAGAGATGAAATAACCTTATACCTATTTAGCTCCACAAAGCATGGGGTTGTTGAACTTTTATGCTTCATTTGGTTGATAATTAAGAAGGTATAGGGAATCAGATCAGAACATTTGTAATCATACAACTAGCACCCTCAACCCAATAATATTGCAAAACTTGAACCTTTTACTCTGCCTTCCCAACAGCCAAACAGGACACAAATATGTAGACTATGATGCTGAACAGATCCAGCAACCTATCTAGCATTCTGAGTTTAATACAAGCTAATAGGGTAATCTAATATATTTACCAAGTAAAAATTGATTTAGAGTTGAGGAAAGACCGAACGAAATCAAGGTAAAAACTCACCTTCTGAAGAAGAAAGAACCAGAACGACATGCATAATCGTATTTGGAGGGAGCTGCAAGCGAAGGGGATAAAGCTTTCCATTCAAGGGACTGCGAGTACACACAATGACACCATCCAACCCTGTCTCTTCCTTCAATTTACGAGTCAATTCATCAACCCCATTCCCCTTGAAAGTAAAAGAATACCCCTCCACAGTGTCATCGTCCACATCACCATTCTCCTCAGCTACATGGTAGTATATAGTCCTCCCATCCACCTTGGGTGGCGAACTCACATTAGAGTCGGTCGACTGCAGAATCATACACACAAAATTAACAATTTTTATTTCCCCAAATAAAAAAGTTGCAAGCTTTATTGTGAAAATCTCAAACCTGTTGTCTCGAAAATTTCTCGGATATGATGGAAACCAAAGAAGGCGAGCTCGGACGGAAATCCAAAGAATCCGAATAAGAAAGCGTTTGTGGAGCCGGAGGTTTATCACCCGGAGACTGGACGTGAATGTCAAGGATATCAACATGCCAGAGAATCCAATCCTGAGTGGCGGTCCGGTGAGGAATATCGTGGGTCACCGAGTTCCGCCAAGGCGGCAATCCGCCATTTCCCCTCAAGAAGTTGCCGTAGCGGGTCTTGAGCTTGACATTGTTCCCGTCTCTGACGGGCTCCCACTCGAGCGAGGAGTCAAGCCTCTGGGGCCGCGACTGGGTCACCTTCCGACCGGTCATGCCGAGCAGGAAGGGGTGGTTGGAGGCGGTGAGGTACCTGTTGTAGCAGCTCTTGAGGCGGATGATGGAGTCGGAGTTGGGCACGAACTCCACGGTCCAGCGCGCGTTCTTGGAGGATCCGTTCCGGTCTTGAGTCACCGACTCCTCGTCCTCCTCGGCCAGCAGGTACTTATCGTGGCGGCTACGCAGTCGCACCGTCTTGGCGTTGCGGAAGAGTTCCATGGCGGACCGGAACTTGTTGGAATTGAACTGCGAAAACTAAAACGAAAGAAACGACAAGTGTCAAACAGGAAGTTTCAAGACTTCTAGCAAGTAGCAAGGAAGAGAAAACTGGTTCAACGTATCGACTATGTGCTTGTCCCTTGCAATTTATACGAAGAAAACTGTTAACGCTGCCTTCAATTTATTTTTACTACGTTAAGGTTTCGTGTCGTGGCTGGCGCTGAAAAGTTCCTCCTCACCGCCAGCCAGTCAGCCAAGATGGCACACGTTCCGTGTCCGTGTGAACCATGGTTCGTTACTTTTGACTTGGCAGGGTCCACCCTCCAGCAAGGGTCCAGTCAAAATGGAATCCACTTCGTTTTATAATACTTTTTTTTAAAAAAAAAAACGATATACCCAAAATTATTTATACTTTTCACCTTTTAAAATCAAAAACAATTATCAAGTGGAGGCTTTTTTTTTTTTTTTTTTTTTCAAAGATATATATCATTTTTTGTTCATTTTTATATTTTTTCAGATAAATATTGGAAACCCAAGAAGTATATCAGCAGAGATAAGCCTACGGCTTGATTTGTCCATCTCAAGTACTGGGGCAATGTCATTTTCCTTATAAATGCAACTGATGTTGAACGTTTTTGAGATAATAATAAATAAGATGAAAATGGTTCAATATTAATTAATATTATTTGAGAAGCCAATTAGGCAATTACAAATGGGTAGGGAAACACCGTGATAAATATACCAATTTATGGTCACAGAATAAAATAGCAACAGAAATTATGCAACGCAACTCTCAATTGACCTTATGACTAACTTTAAAATGAAGGTTAAACCCTTGAAAGATAATATGTGTAATTTTTAAACATATATGTAAAAATCTCATGTATTTTACTTTTTATGCACATAAATTTAAGGGAAAACTACATTTTGCCTCCATGAACTATAACGCATTTTCACTTTGGCCTATAAACTATTAACTCTGACACCCGATACCATGAACTACCATTTTGCAGTCAAAGGCCCATTCCACCAGTCAAAGGCGTTAACTCAGTCGATCAAAGTGACAATGCACTGTGGTTCATTGGAGCAAAATAACAATACGTTATAGTTCATGGAAACAAAGTGACAATGAATTGTAATTCATGGGGCAAAGTGAATGGTAGATTGTCTGAGTTAACGCATTTGATTGACAGAATGGGCCTTTGTCTGACATACTTAGAGTTTTGAGCACAAAATAGTAATTCATAGGGTCGGTATCACAATTGGTAATTCATGAGGGAAAAGTACAGAGACATTGTAGTTCATGGGAGCAAAATGTAGTTTCTCCTAAATTTAATAACTCATACCTAAGTTGAAACCACTAAAAGTATATATTTTTCATATAGTTGATAATATTCTGATCCTATTGGACTTCCATAAGTTGTAAAGTGGAGACAGCATTCATTATATACAGGAAAAAAAACATCAAAGACAAAAGGAGAATTCACTTGTACTTTGGCTTTGGTTTCCTTGTATATGGGACAATAACAAACTCGCTACAACTTAGACAATTAAATTGACACGAACTCTTGGATTATGAAATTTGTATATGCATTTTTAATAGAATTAGCTGAAAATGTAACATGTCTTTCAAGCATATGATTATGAAATACATGTAAACACATCTCCTACACTAAAGACATGTCAATTAGAATAAATTGATTGAAACAATTAATTCTAATCCAATTTTTTATGTTTTTAAAAGAAAGTATCCACGAGATAAATGGGAAGTAGAGACCGATTAAATCACCACTCTAGAAAGTGGAAGGAGGAGTGCAAGATTGACCAACCAAAGTGCTGGTGCTTTTCTTTTCTTTTTTTTTAAGTGGTGCAAGTTTCGTGCTACCTTTGTGCAGTGCGGTATGGTTGGTAGACGTCCATCTATGAACAACATACCGGATTTTGTTATTACTTTATTGTTTTTTTTTTTTATATATGGATTTTAGTGGGCGTGTGAACGCGTTCCTTCCAATTCATATCCTTAAATTGCTTCACCCGTTTGGTAGTTAGACGTGTCCACTAGATGGGGCCTACCAGCATTTCAGTCTTATCCTATGAGGCATAGACTTTAACTATTGTTGTTTTGTTTTTTTGTTTTAAAGAAAGACTTTAATCAACTATTGTATTAAGCTAGTGTCTATGGCCCTCACCTCAATTATTGATTTTAACGCTTTAGCACCTTAAAATTACATTTTATAGAATTAATAATATATAAGTTACACGTTATGTAAAGACTTTTTTGGTTTTTTCCTTTCTTCTTGTACATCGTTAAAAGAATAAGACATTTTACTCTCTAAACTATTCACCCATTTATATTTTTAAGTAAAATATTAAAGTGACACTTTACACTCAAAACTTTCAAATTATTATAATTCGACCATTCTAACTTCTATTTTTTTTTCTTCTCAAAATGCTTTCATCCCAAGTTAAAAAATAAAAGTAAATAAAAATTAAAGGGTGGCCGGCCACCCCGGTTGGGCATAGGGTGGCTTCGACCACCCCAGACCGATCACCCTTTAATTTTTTAATTTTTTTTTTTTGAACTTGGGATAGGGCATTTTGAAAAAAAAAAAAAAAAAATCAAAATGATCGAATTGCAATAATTTAGAAGTTTAGGATAAAATGTCATTTTTTAAACATTGATATTAAAAATGCAAATAAGTGAATAGTTCAAAAAATAAAGTGTATTTTTCTCTTAAAAGAATGTCACACAAGAAAGATAATTTAACAATTTGATCCGTGACTAAGTGCCACGTACTTAATTGTATTGAATATATCATTTTTATTAACAAATTTTGGTACCATTTGATGGTAGTATTATTTATGGTCGTAGCACTAGCTAGCACGAACATATATTCTGAATTGTAAACTAATTTTTGGATTCCAACCATCGCCATGCACCAAGAATGATTTCTCTAGGCTCTATTTTAATAAAAAAATAAATACTAGAGTATATATATATATAATATTTTAAGAAAATATTTAAGGGACTAACTATATTTTACTCATGGATGTTTAAAAATAAATGAAACTCAAACAACTAATTAACCGAGATTAATAAACATGTTTTACCTGCTTCAAAGACAATCTGGGTGACTTCGTCGATATAACCGACATGGGCGACGCCGGCTCCGAATCGAAGGCCTCGTCGGACAAAGAAGACAAACTCGAAACAGACGACATGAAATCCTTAACTGAACCGGTCTCGGAGACATCCACAGCCTCCACATCCCACAGAATCCAATTCTGCGTCGACGTGACGTGGGGGTCGTCTTGCGTGACGGAGTTCCTCCACGGCGGCGTCCCTCCGTTGGCGCGGAGATACTTACTGCACCAGGTCTTCAGCTTCAGCTGGAACCCATCAACTATCGGCTCCCACTCGTACTTCAAGTCGTAGACCGTTTCCGGCTCGGTCTGGAGCACCTTGTTCCCGGTCATGCCCAGAAGAAACGACTCGTCCGTGGCGGTCAGGTACGTGCCATGGCAGCTTCTCAAGCGTATAACGTGGCTTTTCCTTTCGACCAACTCAACGAACCATATAGCCCTGCGCGACGAGCCGTTGCGGCTCTGGCGGACCTTCTTTCTGTCGTCGTCGGCAACTAGGTACTTCTCCAGGTGGCTTCGGAGTTTCACGGCCTTGGTTTTCTGGAAAACCTCCATTTCCAAGCTCAAAAACCAGTACTTAGCCTACTCTTTGCTGGGTGTATATATATATATATATGAGAAAGGGGTTAAACTCTAATAATTGGATTTAATATTTACCCTTATAATTAAGGTAAAGGTTTATTGTGTATGGTCTTGCTTGTTGGTATTGGGATTTTCAGTAAAGTATTCTTCTCAATTTGTTTCTTAGCAAACAAGATTAAGAAATCTCCGTAGAGGACTTGGGACGCTGACCAGGAAACTTCTAGGCTGCCCAATTTTATACGGCATAACACAAAGAAAATAGGAACAGAGAATTGTGGTACGCGTGGAAGACCATGGGCCAATTTAATTTGTTGGGTGTACGGAGGTTTCGTCTTTAAAATCTAGAAGCTGGGGAGTGGGGGATATGTTGGGTACTTCGTGGCACAGTGATCGGACCGTGGGGGGCGGCCAAGCAGTCGTACGTGGCAGCGTTGAACGGTTCAAATTATGGCCAACTCGTTTTTATTTTGATTTTTACGAAATTTCCTTTTTCATTCCCTAATTAAAGTGATCCATTTCTGCGAAGTTACTTCCCCCCCCCCCAACCCCAAAAAGAAAAGAACGTGGAATTTTCTTTTGACCTCAAGAAGTGCATATTGTCAAAACTCAAAAGTGGACCCCTTTATGACTTTATTATTATTCTTTTTTTTTTTTTTTAAGAACATTCATTCATTTATTCAAAATAAAATAAAACGAGGTCTAAAAACATTAAATGGATACAAGCTTAATTAAAAAAAATTAATTTAAACAGAGAACTAGTACCTTAGTGAACGGGAGGAAAACTAAAAAGGGTGAAAGTCTCTTGCGACTGCAGCCGATGAAGATTGCGGCACACTATGATAAATAGAACCATATGGAGTAAGAAAACCTTTATAAACTTAAATCTATATTAGTTTCCAAAGAAACCGTAAAGATTAAGTAGAAAAGGAACAAAGAAAAAATGGATTTGTTCATAGACACAGAATTTAAAGCCTAACCTTAAAAACTTAATCTAAACATATCACTAGCACCTCAATAAATTTGAAGGAGACCAGAAAGGTGGAAAAAAGATTTCCTACTCATACACAGATTGTTACGGAAGTAACTTAGTGATAAAGTAGACATTATATTAGAGTAGACTTATATTTAATATGAATTAGATTTTATTTAAGATTAGTAGACTTGTATTTAATAAGAACTAGATTTCATGTAAGATTAGTTTTGTTATCAGTACTTTTAGATTATAGGTAAACATGTGTCTATTTGTATTTCAATTATCTAGTTATTTATTTTAGAGTTAATATTGCATTAGTTATCTTTGTAGGAGTTTATCTTCAAGTAAGTGTAGGAGTTCTACTCCAAGTCTAAGTTAATGTAATGTTCCTATTTAAAGGATAATATTTTAATAAAAATTAAATGAGAATTAATCTCAAATCTTGAGTTTCTTCAAAATCTAAAAAGTATAAGTTCCATCATAACCTAAATTCTATCATCATTACATATTCACGTAACACATATTTTGAAATCTAACCGGTTCAGATAATATAGAAAGCAATGACACAACAATCGAACATAAAAGAAATACATGATAAAAAGCATAAGAAAATCAAGTCAAAAAAATCAGCAACACCATAAGCGAAGGTGGTGGAGATGCGGAGGCTCGTGCGTTCCACGTGTCGGCACATGAGATCTATAAAATTTTCGGGAAAAAAAAAAATATATATATTTTAATCCAACGTCACAACAGTGTTAAAAGCAAACAAAAAATATAATAATAGGTTAGCATCTTTAATTGAATAAAGCTTTTTTCATTATTTTACAAAATTATAAATAGTCTACACAAAACCAGGGATTTCCTCACTTACCTAACTTGAATGATTGCATGCAGGGGGAACTACAATGGAGCTTGGGGCAGTAGCTTCTCCAAGTTCTAATTGGTCCCATAAAAATAAATAAAAAATATATATAAAAATTATTTTTAAATTAGCTTTTTACCTCTCTACTTTTATTTATTTTTAGTTTTGTCCTAAAAACCTAAAATTTTAGTTTTGACGCTATTCACATTTATAATAAATAGGCCTCATCTTGTACCTATCAAATTATTAATCACAACATATATTTTCTATTATTTTTGTTTATTTCACATTGGTCGAGCAAAAAGACAGAGAAAGAGATAGTGACCATTCTGGCAAGGAACAATAAAAGAAGACTTGTCGTGGACCGTCTGCATTCTGAATGTAATTAATGGTGACAAATATAGCATGCCCCACGGGGTACGGTATTAACTTGGTCTTCACCATTTGAAAAGATGCAATCGACGACCCTAATTATTTTCCTTTTCTTCTTGGTCATGCGTCCATACACAGGATTCACATTCTTTGAGAAAATTTCTATGAATCCACATACATGATCAAGTAGGTGAGAATTTTGTTTAGAGAGTGAGCCTCATATTAATTATATTGTATTTATTATCTAAATTATTAACAATGTAAGTAGAAAAATTTAAATTATATAATTCTTGCAATTACATGTGTGTGTATATATATATATGTACATAAAATTTAGGTAGGTAATTGCAAGAATTTTCTCGGTAATTTTATCTATAGTTGGTCATGGACCAGACTACTGGGTCTTTCAGTAGGTTTGCTATTAATAGTGGGCCTTCACAATCAATCTGGGCCAATCAGGAGTCCTTGCTGTAGGCTTTAGTCGAGATCAAAGCAAGCACCTGTCCATTACGGGTTTTGGAATGATCAGGCATTCTAAACCTATGATCTCACTAATTGGAGGATCCCAATCCCCATAAGAAAAAAATAAAAAGCTCTAGATGTCCCTAATGTATGACTTTTTACCAAATTACTCCTTCAAATTTTATCAATTTAACTCCCTAAGTCTATAAATCTTATCAAATAGATAATTCCATCCACTTTCTTTTTTTATTTTATTTTTGTTATTTTTATTTTTTATTGATGTGCCATCTTATTTATTGAATTTGTGGGGTACACTATTAACTTATATAAAATCTACATAAGTATACAAATCTAATGATTGATTGTAAAAAAATATGGGTCAAATATAAAAAATTTATTGACTCTTATTATTTTTTTTAACAAAAAAAATATGGGGTAGCCGAACTACCCCAAATTCGACAAGGGATGATTCGACCACTATAAGGCCAATTTGAGGGTGGTGTATCCACCCAATTTTATGGGAACCACAACATTGGTGTTGAAGTATACTCTCTCAACACCTTTAGATATTTTTTTTGAAAAAAAGACTTCCATAGAAATAAAAATTGACAAATCACTGAAAGGAGGACCCCAAAGGTGAGCATTCAGTCACCTACCCCCCCTTGCAAAAGAATGAAAGTGAGTTGAATTCCAAAAGTTAAAATGCATTATAAAAATGCTTAGAGGGAAAAAGGCATTAATGAAGGGCCGGGTCTCCAAGCTTGGCAGGCGGCCAACTCTTTTCTTAGGTGTTTTTGTCTTCACTCCACCTCACTTCACGTGACACTCCGCCCCTTCACTCTCCACGAGACCATTCTCTCTCTCTCTTCTCCTTGGGTGTCCCACTCACTCACACTCACTCACTCTCACCCTGCCACTCCAACAACTAGTGTTCGCAAATTCAGGTGGCTCAGATTCAGATCCCTCCCCACCCGATTGATGACTTCTACAACCACACTGCCTCATAATACTCATCCTCCTCCATGCCTCCGCCACCACATTCCGCCACACTCGCCTTCTTCTTTCTGATAGTACTGTACCCGCTGTTTGCAACTTCAGCAGCAGAAGCAGCTCAAAGATGCTCTTCACAGCCAGAGACCATCAGATCTCCATGCCCACCATTCACATCCTCCCCTTCCTTCCCCTTCTCATCCTCACCCGGCTGTGGCCACCCTTCCTTTCAAGTCAAATGCTCTACTCCGCACTCCATCATCTCCATCAACGACCTCTCTTTCTCTCTCGTTAACTTCGACCCCAACTCCTCCACTCTCACCCTCTCCCCGCATCCGTTTACCGCAACCGCAACCGCAACCGCAACCGCAACAACTGGCAACTGTTCGTCGCCTCACTTCGCCTCCATTCCTAGTCGATCTATCAATCTCTCAGGCTCGGCGTTCCGAGTCTCCGACGCTTCTTGTTCTCGCCTCTCCCTTCTTCGACCCTGTTCCCCGCCTACTCTCCCAAACTGCAGTCATTGCCCTTGGGAATGCAAGCTCATCAAGAACCCAGTTCAGCTGCTCCATGGCTGTGGTTCCCCTTCCACACAGCATCCCATCCCAGAGCAGGGCTGCCAACCCGACGTTTTGGGTTTCCTCGACAACTTTCTGATCAGATTCGGTTTTGAAGTTGAGTGGGACGAAGCTCAAGACACTTACTTTTCGAGCTGCAAAGCTTGCGAGGCCAAGAATGGAGTCTGTGGCTTCAATTCCTCCGACCCAGAAAAGCAATTCATATGCTTTCGTCACTCCCAGAGCCGCTACTTCCCTCCATGGCTTCATCAAGGCAGCCCAAAACGACTTGGTATTTTGTGCTTAATATTCGCGTTGACATGTTTTCTCCTGGTTGCTGCAGTGATTCTCCGGTCTAGGCGGTTGAAACCATCGGCTATAGAGGAAGACCCAAACACTCTTTTCCTCCACCGCCACCGCTCAGCTAGTCTCCTCCCGCCTGTCTTCACCTACGAAGAGCTCGAGTCGTCCACAAACCGATTTGACCCGAAGCGCAAAATTGGCGATGGTGGGTTCGGGTCAGTGTACCTCGGTCAGCTCTACGACGGGCGAATCGTCGCCATCAAGTACCTCCACAAGCACCACCGCCACGCAGCCGCCGGACGAGCCTTCTCCACCAAGTCATTTTGCAACGAAATCTTGATCCTGTCCTCCATTGATCACCCAAATCTCGTGAAGCTCCACGGCTATTGCAGCGATCCGAGAGGGCTTCTTCTGGTTTACGACTACGTACCTAATGGTACACTTGCAGACCACCTTCACGGCCCAAAGAGCTTGCACCGGAAAGGGACTTTGACTTGGCATGTGAGACTCGACATAGCTCTTCAAACCGCCATGGCTATGGAGTACTTGCACTTCTCAGTTGTCCCGCCGATAGTTCACAGAGACATCACTTCGTCAAATATTTTCGTGGAAAGAGATATGAGAATCAAAGTCGGGGACTTTGGGTTGTCCAGGCTGCTCGTTTTCTCCGACACGTCGTCGTCTAACTCTTCTTCATCTGGGTGTGTCTGGACCGGGCCTCAGGGCACACCCGGTTACTTGGACCCGGACTATCACCGGTCGTTCCGGTTGACGGAGAAGAGCGACGTGTACAGCTTGGGTGTGGTGTTGTTGGAGCTCATAACTGGGTCGAAGGCAGTGGATCAGAGCCGAGACAAGAGAGAGATGGCCCTGGCTGATCTGGTGGTGTCCAAGATCCACACGGGCCTGCTCCACCAGGTGCTCGACCCGGTTCTTGCGCTCGATGCCGAGGCCATGGACGGCGTTCACGCGGTGGCGGAGCTGGCTTTTCGTTGCGTGGCGGCTGACAAGGACGACCGCCCCGATGCCAAGGAGGTGGTCGAGGATCTCAAGGTGATTCGGAGCCGTACACGTGGGGTCATCCGAGCCTCGAACTCGAATGCCGGGGATGACGTGGCAAAGGCTTGATTTTAGATTTGATCGTGATGTGATAGTAGGGCCGTGGGGGTCAGTTGCACATGTGTGGGTTTGACTGCGTTGGATTACTCTTTTCAGAGGGAAGGTTTTTTTTTTAAAAAAAAAAAGAGAAAAAAAAAAAAAGAAGAAGAATGTGAATAGAATAGATGTGTCGGCTTATCTCCACTCCATAGCTTCCTAATTTTCAATTGAGTCATGAAGAAAGAAAACCATCAATCGAGCTTCCAAGTAGCTACTGATCAGAACTACTTTCTTGACTTTAAACCTATGGTTCAGTGCACATGTGCAACAACGTGTGTCGGTGATAGTTACATTTGTTCTTAGCATTAACATGCTATTATTGGGTTTGAATTTATGTACATAAGCTTTTTGACTTAAGGATGTCTCTTTTAATATGTTATATTAAACATTAGCGAACTTTTTGATAAACCTTCTACGCCCGTTCATCTCCCAACTAACATTATTTGATTATACACTATCTGATCAAGATTTAAGCACAAAATCCCTCCAACCAATTTGAATAGTCAAAAGAAGATAGAAAAGAAGATGAATATGGGGATACCACTTGACTTTCCTTTCCTTTTTCCACTTTCCTCTCATTTTTCCCTTCCATGTACACCAGCAGCTAAAATAAGGGGTGAAGGAAAATGAAACAAGTTTTAGAGTGCTTACAATATGTAATTATTCGGGTCACATAAAGCATGAAGCAAGTGTACAATCGAGATATTAGTGCATTTCTATTTGCCATATTTACATACAAGTAACACAATGAGCACCACTGATATGGCTTGCAAGGCATCGCAGGATATTTGTGAGATCAACCACTCAAATCTGTTGTAAGATGAGAAAATGTCTCAGCTGGTTGTGACTTGTGACCATACCAGCTATTTGAAATATGCAGTCTCCAAAGCCCTGGCCCTCTCCCCTGCAGTTGCAGCTTCTTTTCTTCCTGTAAGGTTATAGCCTCTCTCCTGAAGAAAAGATGGAAAAATTTATACAAAAACTTCCTAAATCTCTTACAAAGAACTACTGAGCAAGGAGCTCTGATGAAAGGCGGAGTTATACCAGAAGGCGCCACAAGAAAGGAACACCTTCCCGCTTGCTGATCCGCTTCTCGATTATGTCAATTGCTAGAACGACAAAAAAAAGGAAAGAAAAATAGTTATGACAAAACCAAAACTATGGTGAAGTTTAATGGCTAGAAGGCAATTGAAGTCTTACCCTTCTCAGCTTGTCCAGTATTCAGCAACATACTGTACCAGACTTCATTGAATACATCAAGTTGTTCATCAGACGCCCCGATCATCTAATGTAAAGGTAAAATTCATATCTTTTTAAAAATCCAATATGTGAAAAGAAAAAAAAAAAGAAAAAAAAGCAGGGATTTTGGAGCACACAGTGACCCGGATTAGTACTAGATGATCATACCTTGCAGTTACTGGCATCAAACTCTGGACCAAGCAACTCCAATGCCTTTTTGTCATTTCCACTACCATACTCATACAGGGCTTCTGCAAGCTGTGAAACAAATAAGAAACGCGATTAAAATTTCAAAAGAAAGTGCACCTTTAATTTGTTTTTATTTTTTAGGGGCTTTATTAAATACAAGTTCCAATTCAGAGATATTATAAGGTTTTACACCATAAAAAATAAAGTGTGCGCACACGACACACACATATATATATTAATCACGATTTCCTGTTCTCTTCTTGATGATAGCCATAAAGTTGAAGTTACCAGAAAATGTTATTATTATTATTTTGGAGAGTTAATTCCCTACATGTGTGTGATAAGGGAAGTTCTAATTGCTCCAAGCCCGTCTCTCCATGGATAAAGTTTGGTAGAGCTATATGATGTGACCAATACACTAGTATAGGCAGCTTATGAAGAGACAATAGAGAAGTGCACATGATAGATTAAGATAAAAGTCATTGATATGGCAAAGGAAGCAGCAATCAGAACAAACCAGCATTCCTCTCTGCATCCGTTGTTGCTTCTTCTTGCTCATCTTAGAAAATCTACAAGATAACAGAATTTCAATAAACTAATTGCTGGATTGCATTTAAAAGGTGATGATGAGAGGGGAGAAGATCCTTCAAACCTCGATTTCAATCCCTTTAGTAACTCCTCAGCTTTATACATGTCTCCAGTACTAGCCAAGACCCATACTATCAAGGAATCAAGGTGCCACTCTATATACCAGTTTGCCTGAACATTTTGGTGCGCACATTCAGATATTGCATAATAATTAAATTATGTTCATAATAATGATATCTACCATGGCACGTACAGATGCCATTTTGAGGATAACTATCAAGCAAACATGAAGCACACCACCCTAGGAAATTAAAAACAGATACATGTGTTCCAATTTAAGTTCATATTAACCTTGCCTACATTATAGTTTTGGTAGTCTTTCAAGTGATATATTAGTACTTTCACAAAAGTGTGTGTTATCTATGTGAAGAGATGGTACATCAGATTTCATATTCTTTGGTCCATATAACAAGGGCAATTTTATAACAAGATGAACTGCAATGCAGGTTGGGGATTTGAACAACATGAAAGAGACTTATTGCTCACCAAGTCTGATAAAGAAAAGAATTGTTCTGTTACACTTTGCCAACTATACTTGCAATGGAGAAATTAAGCACTATAATCAACAAAAGCCGCATAGAAGTTGAGAAATCATCCACACTTTAATCTCTACACTAACTTTTTTGTTTGAGACTTCCATTTCATTTTGATGCTTGCAATTACACACTGTTGTTCTACAAATGCCAACAGTCACAAGATATGATTATGATCTACTTTTAAAATTACCACACATGATACAAATGCATGCTTGATTTTTCAGTTCCTATTAAGGGGCTGTTTTGGAAGCCAATAATTGGCCAGCCTATTACAATCTAAATATGTAAGATTATGTTCCATAAACATGTGATGCCTTAAAAAACCCATAGAATATTTTCTGATAGCTTAATATAAAATAGGTATAAATATATAGTTAAACATGTGAAGAATCAATTTCCTAGCCTATCCTATCCACTAGTATTATATAACTCCAATGCTCCTTCATTACATAATTAGATGTACAATTTTTATTGCAAGGGTGATATATTGTAGCTCACTTGATCTGTTACGCAACGAGCTACGATCTTGAGACGGTCCCCAAAGGCATCAATTTCACCCCGTACGTACAGCCGCAGTAATAAACCAAGAGCATTTAAATACACCTAAATGCTGAAGAAGTTAGGACTTAGGACTCGTAACATTTGTTAAAAAAAAAAAAAACGGAGAAAGTGTTTAGTTTAAGTTACATGAAACAATATACCTCCGGATACACAGCATCACTTTTTTCCAACTCCTTCCAAATACAATGGTCATATACTTCTAAGACTCTTTGAATTGGAGAATTACCTTCCAAGTAACAAAGAGCTACATGCCACCAATTATGTGTCAGCCTGGAGATTTGAGATTTTTAGGACATCAAAAACCGCAAGAAAGAGATTACAATTCATGGCTAAGTATTATTTAGAAGAATTGATAAGCATACATAAACGATGAGCAAGAACTCCAAGAAGATGAGCATCCTTCCATGAACTCTACTGCTTCTTTAAAGTGGCACTCATACTGTAGAACATGGCACAACTGCATAACAAATTTGATGTTAATGGAAACCAATAAGAGGCTGGAAATTAATTAAATCCTTCTCATTGCAACAATTAGCTGACAGTAATACGAACAACCAATCTACCAATTTTGAATTATACATTTTTTTTTTAATGAATCCAATATTGAATTATACTCTGGCCAGGTCCATAATCAAAACTTAAAATCCACGCTACAATTTCTATCTTTTCCCAATTTATCATAACTTTTCCATTATCAGAAATTGCAAAGCATAATTTCCAAAATTAGAGAGCTTTGGTACGAGTATAGAACCACAATCCTTATATACGAAAACCGAGAAGCTGCATGTTCTATTAATATATATTGAATAATGGGAGAACCAACAATTAGGTTGAAGTAAAAAGCTTGAGCAAAAAATATGTTTAAGCATAAGCAGGAGTCAGGAGGTAAAAGTGTGTCTTTTAAATCAACCTAAAAATAGATGACTCACAGCATGTTGTGCCCAACAGTCTTGCTTGTTGATCTCAAATCCCTTTTTGGCAGCTTCTTCAGCATCTGCCATTCGGTCAAGCTCCAGCAAGGGAAAAGCAAGCAGGCCATATATGTACTTCTCATCTTGATTTTTTGGTAGAACCTGTTGAATTTACAAATCGTGAGATAACTGATGTTCAGAACCTTAAGTAACATGAATTGCAATTACATCAAATGTCAAGTCCTATAACATTATACATTGCTGACCTTGCACTATATGCATGTGCAAAAAGATCTAATAGAAATGCTCCTTCCAACAATTTCAGGAAATAATAATAAAATGGCACCTGTTGAACAAGATCCAAGGACAGATCAGGTCGACCCATGTAAAAGCATAACACTTGGGCCCTCTTCAGAGATACCAGATCTCTAGGGAAATCTTTTAAGAGCTGCAGAAGTTGGAGAAATTACATTAAACAAGAGGGAACCTAAATCAAATCAGCATTGGAGATTGGAGCTTCTATCAATTAGTTTACCAACAATTATTTCAGTTAATGCATTTAAAATGTGTCCATTTCAAGTGATATTCGTTAAGAAGCCATTAGATGAGTTAAATAGAGCAGTAAACAAGGAAAGTTATGTCTCAATAACAAGTACAGAGGGTCTCACACACCTTAGAATGTAACTCCAGAGCGACATCGTCGTCTCTGTCTTCAGATATATAATAATTGACGGCATCAAAAACTGCTTTCTCGTGCTTAGTGGCTTGCTCCTGTGCGTAATTACGAAATTTCTTTCAGAACCAAAAAGAGAAAAAGGACAAAGGTACATTTCTGACCATAACACAGATACTTACGAGGCGTGACTTAGCGGCTTGGAGATGGGAAGGAGCGCGGGAAGGATCAGAGGAGCAGAGAAAATGAGCAGCCAAAATGTTGGCCAACACACAGTCCTTATCATGTGCCGGCGCTTCCAGAATCACAGACCTCTCTCTCCCATGACAAAGCACCTTTAATACCATTCATCAGTGTCCAAAAACACTAACCCATTTCAAAATTTTAGACTTAGAATCATAAACCAACAAAAAAATTTATAAAGAAGCCGAGTATGAGGCAAAAGAGAGAACCTGGTGATAGAACTTATTGATGGCAGATATACAAGAATCCGAATTGGTCCTGACCTCGTACCCCCACCTATCCAGTTTCACTCCTTCCATCTCTCTCTCTCTAATCGGTGTCCTAGATTGTGTAAAAGAAGGGTGCAGACCGCAGAGGAGAACACCCAGATGAAAGAAAGGTGTTTCTTAGGCAGAAGTGTTTCGTGGACTCCAAGGGGAACTGGGTTTCATAGTTCGTAGGAAATTTGGATTTTTGTTGCCAAAAATGACCGCTTCATTCATTCATGAGGCTTTTGTCAGGTAGATCGCATATATGAAAGCGCAGCGCCGTTAGTTGTCGCGGTCTGCTTGGCTTTGGCCCTTTGGGTATGTCTAGATAGCATCGCGGTCGCGGTCGCGCTTGCTATCCAAAATCAGATTCTGCTGCGTCTTACTATTATGCGTTCAGGATAGGGGGCATCGCATTATTGCCGTTCTAGTGGTCAGAGCACCTTCCTCGTTATTTTGTTTAAGTTTTGGGAACCAATTTTTTTTTTTTTTTTTTTTTTCATATTCAAGTACATTCCGCAATAGCTTTCTCTTATAGTTTTATGTAACATTTTTTACATAGAAAAGTGTGAGAAAAAATATAATATCATTTTATGATTATAATAAACCATGTAAATGAACCTAATACATTGGGTTCAACTGTTGCAATTCTAATGCATAGGAAAGTCGCTGTAAGTAAGTTTTTGTGATTTTTTTGAGATTTTTCCTATGTGTAGGGAAGTGGGAAGCAGCTTCCTCATCATTTTCCTTACATTTAAAGATTCAAACTACTTTTTACTTTCTTATGTCAAAATACACCCAATAACTTTCCTTAATCATTCTCTATATCATTAAAATATTTGTTTTTTAAAAGTATATTATATATATGAGAGGAGAGAGGAGAGAGAAATGTTTTTTTTTTTAAAATTTTTAATAATCATAAGGATCGCAATAGTAGAACCCTATACTTTGGGTTTCACTGTAGCGATCCTCATGGTTGAGACTCATTTAGGGAGTCTGCTGTGTGACTTTTTTTATGATTTTTTGGACATATTCCCTACACATAGGGAACAGACTCACTTATAGGGAGTTTGCTGAAAATGCTCTAAGAACACTAGCAGCAGACTCTCTATAGCTCATTCCCTTCCCTATGTTTAGAAAAAATCTAAAAAAAAAATAGCATCCACATCAGAAGCCCTAAATATAACCAACATCAAATGATATCTACAGTATTTTTCAATGCATTATTAAATTATAAAAAATTGATTCTCTCTCCTTCATATGTCCTAACAATTCTCTTTCCTCTCTCCTTTCTCATTGGTTGCAATGATAATATATATATATATATATATATATATATATATATATATATATATATATATATACATAGAGAGAGAGAGAGAGAGAGAAAATAAGGAAATCTATTGTGAAGTGTTTTTTTATAGGGTATCAAAAAATAGTTTTATTCCCTAAATTGAGAAAAAATAGCTGGGAAGCTGCTGCTAGTGCTCACTTTTTGAGACAAGTTCTTCTCCATTTCAGTTTAAAAGGTAAATGAAATGAAATGGAGTAATCTAATCAAACAGAACTTTGTAAGAAGAAAATCGAAGGCCTAAAAATTGCCATGTTATCGAAGTTAGCAAGTATAGTTAACCGGAGAGAAGCCATGTTGTCGGGTTATTTGAAAATTTTAAAGAGAAATGCTAGATTTTTTTTAAAAAAAAATTATATATTTTGCCCATAAAAGTCCATATGACAAGATAGCACATCATTTTTTTTTTCTGTGAAGGGAAAAAGACAAGGAAAATGCTAAAGGCAAAACTATTTTGCCAAACTTTGGGCCAACTTTTGCCTTATTTTTTAATTAAAAAAAATATAAAAAAAATTTGAAGCAATAATTTTTATTTTGGTATTTTTTTTAAAATAAAAACTATATTTTGCTTCAGAAACTTTTTCCTTATTTTTTAATTTTAAGAACAACAAGATTAAAAATTAAACAAGTTTTTGAAGCAATAATTTTTATTTTGGCCCTTCTTTTATTTGGTATTTTTTTTAAAAAAAAAAATTGTATTTTTTTACATAATAATGACCAATTTTTTAAATTAAAAAATAAGAAAAAAGTTGGCCTCAAGTTGGCCCTAAGTTGGGGCTGTACTATTCAGACAAAACAAAAAGAAGATGATGTGGCATCTTGCCACATGAACTTTTATCAGTTTATGGGTAAAATATATAATTCTTATTAAATTATAGAATATCTCAATTTTAAATGATGTGATAATGAAAACAATATATACACGGTATAAAATATAGTTTAAACAATAAAATAATTTTTTTCTATTTCACTTCAAATCGACTTCGTCCCTTATTATTTAGATTGCGACTCATTATTTAACAGTTTACAAAATACTATCTGCATTGAGGTCTTTGTGATTGCTTCAATTCATGTGTTCATCTAAAATGCACCGTCTAAATTGAGTCACATATATATTTAAGTTCACACTTGATTATTCATAGGATGCCAAATGTATGGGGCAGTGCAGTCACCCACATAAACAAAAAGGCCATTCCTATCAAAAGGAACAACAAAGAGGCCATCAACTACTAGTGTGATCAACACCAAACTAAGTTGTTCATAGAACTAAACTTATTACTTAGGAGGATGAGCTCCTCCCATTCTGGCCACAATAACCTTAGAAAACTCCACAAGCTTCTCGGTCTCTGGCATAACACCTTTAACAGCAGCATCGGCACAAAACGTGTCAGCCCATTTCAGCAGCCCAGGAGTGTTGGCCTCGTGGAGCAGCTTCAGCCCACTTATCTTCTCTGTGGCCCTCAGCCAGCCCAACATGCACCCAAAAGCAATATCGAGGAGCCCAATTCGATCACCACCAAAGAAAGCCTTCCCTTTGCTACACTTCCCGAAGGCCTCCTCCAACAGGGCAAGCCCTTCAGCCAATTGATCCAGCACTGCCTTCCTGGCTTCCTCTCCTTGGGTAGTCAGAAGGCCTCTCATAGTCGGAAATAACTGCATCCAAAAAGATATGCCAAACAGCTTAATTCAATTCGACTACGTCTCTTATCAAACCAATTCACATTTGTCTCTAAGTGGTAGTTCAATCGGTTAAAGACCTCGTTTTATAAAGTGGAGATTGCTAATTTGAATTTTCCCGTTCTCCTCTTATGTGAACATGTCAAGAAAAAAAAAAAAAAAAAAAAAAACAATTTACCTTTATTTAAACCTGAATTCCACAAAATGAGATGTAATTGACATATTTGGCCACTTACGGAAGATCTAAGACCTATCAAAGGACAACTAGATGAGTTCCCAAACCCCTTTTCACTGGGTTTGACTTTAGTTAGAACTGCATCAACAGGAATTAAGAACCTGTCATATAACATGAGATAAGTAACATGTGTTTTAATTCTAACTCGTCTTATAACATGACACAAGAAAGTTCAAGTTTTTCACTTCTCACTCACCATTGATCTTGTATATTTATTTACAAGAAATGCTAGATATTATAATTTTATTAAACATTCATCGAACAAGGTTTCCTAACTAACTCTTGAATTAATTATTGTGAAGTAAAATAAAAATCCCTCAGTATGTTAGTCCTCAAGGAAGGTTTTGTTCTTTATTTAATGTTTGGCAATTATAGGAATTTGGGTGCCCAACCAACGGACCAACCAAAAGGAAAGACAAAACACCAAACCACACCGTAAAAATCAAATCAAAGCTTGAAAACAAACACCTCCTTGTTCTTTTGATTCTTTTAACGATCGTTTCGAAATGATCAAGGGCGTGTTCGGTTGTTATCTTTCGCAATTCAAATAACTACACCTTATTATATTTTAACAACATTAGATCTAGCTAATTCACAGATATATCACCATCATAAAAATTAACGGAGGAAATCAGTACCTTGTCGTCAACATAGGCAGCCCAGAAGCGTTGAATAGCACGATCGTAAGGATCAGAAGGGAGGATGGAGGGAGCGGAGGTCCAGACCTCGTCAATGTATTGAACGATGATGAGGGACTCGCAGATGGGTTTGTCGGCGTGGATGAGAACGGGGATTTTCTTGTAGACGGGGTTGGATTGGAGAAGAAGCGGGCTCTTGGGCTCAAGCGTCTCTAAAACAAACTCATACTCAACAGCTTTGATGTTAAGGGCGATCCGAGCCCTCATCACAAATGGGCTCGGCCATGCCCCCAGAAGCTTCACTTCACTTTTCGCCATGATCACTACTTAATTCTCTCTTCCAAAGATGATCTGCCTCTCAGCGTTTGCGTGGGTGAGGGGGTGTGAACGAATCAATCTTAAATAGTCAATTAATGAAATAAATGCCGAGGAAATGTAGTGTGAACACTGAACATTCATTCAAAGGTTAGTTGGTGGACTTTTTAATACGTGTTGATCTTTCTTGGAAGGAGACCGTTGGTTCTCTTGAATTCATAGAGTTAAAAAGCAATGGAGCACAGTAGACTGCTGACTTTTCCCTTGTCACACGCACGATGCCTTCATCTTCGGGACTCGCTCACAGCCATTTTACGGTGATAAATATTAATATTTTTTTAGATTGAATTGAAAGAAAATTTTTCAAATTACTTTTAAAAAAATTTGTGTCCAAAACCACCTTGCCAGGTCATGGACGTTGGGCCATGATACTAAGAACGCTATCGTACATGACTATTCATGCACGTCAACTTATTATTATTATTTTTTAATAATTATAATAATAAAATAAACTATTTTATTATTTTAAAATATCAAATCACTTCGGTGTGATGTTTAACGTCACCCATTAGACGTTTGGTTGCTTACCAAGTTAAGATTTAAAGGAAGTCTTTGCTCTCTAATTTAGAACTCTCATTATTGGACGCTTACTAAGTTAAGATTGAAATGATGTATTTCCTATAAAATTTGGAACGGGAGAGGATCCGATTCTTTTATAGAGTAGATTTGTCCTTTCACATTGCCCAAATTTGTGTGGCGAAGATCTAATAGTATTAAATGTTTGGTCTCTTCTTGCCAAATGGGGAAGCGAGGGGCACATCAAATGCTTCATTTCTAATTCATGTATAGTGTGTTTGGCAAGCAACACTGCACTGTTTATGTCTGGTGAAGAAAAAAATGAGTAATAATTAGCATAGAAAAGTAAAAAAGTAATATTGAAAAATGAAAAAAAAAAAAAAAAAAAATTGTTTTGTAGTGATTTTTTTTATTTGAATAGTGGTAAAACAGTAAATGACGTGATATAAAAAGTGAACGATGTAGTATAAAAGTGAGAATGTTTTGATGTTGATTTTTTTTTAGAATAAAATGAATAATATCTAAGAATGTTGATGCAAAATGGGAAAGTGATCGCTTATGCATCCCTTAAGTTGAAGAATTATGAGCTCAACTACAACACCCAAGTATTAAAGCTAGCTGCAGCAATCTTTGCACTAAAAATATCAAGACACTTTATGGAGACGCGTGAAATCAAAGACTATTCCAGTTCACATACTGGGCTGGCAGCCTGTTTTCTTCCAAAGGGAGTCGTGAAGACTAGAAACTCTTTGATGTCCACAAACCATAAGAGCATCAAGTATTTATTCGTACAAAAAGAGTTAAACATGAAACAAATTAAGACAATGTTTGAAATTAATCAAAGATTGCGATTTCTACGTCAATTACTACTTAACAGAGCAACCCTTTTCAATTAGACCCGATAATATCACGAGCTCTGAAGACGACCATGGCTCGGATCACCGAAGGTAGCTTTTATTCATGGCCTTTGTGCAGTGTAGTAACAAACAGGGTATTTGGTGTTAACGTTATTAAAGTTTGGAGTGATTCAAGGAAACCCAAAACATAATAAGAAGTTAAAAGGAATTAGTCGGTTCACACTTGGAATGTTCAGAGGATGCCAAATTTATTCTTCATCAAGTTTTTCAGTCACCACCACACAAACAAAAAAGCCATTCCTAGCAAAAGGAACAACATCACACAGGCCATCAGCTACTTCTGTGATCAACACAGAAACCTATTACTTAGGAGGAGGAGCTCCTCTCATTTTGGCCATGAGAACCTTAGAGAACTCCGCAAGCTTCTCGGTCTCTGGCATAACACCTTTAACAGCAGCATCGGCACAAAACCTGTCGGCCCATTTCGCCAGCCCAGGAGTCTTGGCTTCGTCGAGCAGCTTCAGCCCATTCGTCTTCTCTGTCACCCTCAGCCAGCCCAACATACTCCCAAAAGCAATATCCAGGAGCCCAATTCGATCTCCACCAAAGAAAGCCTTCCCTTTGCTACACTTCCCAAAGGCTTCCTCCAACAGCGCAAGCGCTTCAGCCACTTGCTCCACCACCGCCTTCTTGGCTTCCTCTCCTTGGGCGGCCGAGATGCCTCTCATGGTCGGAAAGAACTGCACCCATTTGAATTTCATTACGAGCGAAAAATGATATGATCTACCAAACCAACAAAAAAAAAAAAAAAAAAGCCAAAAAGTTAAATTCAATTGGACTACGTCCCATATCAAACAAATTAATTCTTTTGGTGCAAGTGTTAATAGTTTGTTTCTTTTAGATGTTATCGAACTTGATAGAACTTGATAGAACTCATAGAAGTTACCACCGGTGCCACCTTCCTCTCCTCGTCGGCGACTCCGTCCACCGGCTGCCTTGTCGAAATGAAGTCGCCAATTTTATCGGAGCAGTAGGCGGAACACCCCTACCGTTACTGATTTGGCCGACACCCACCTCTAACTCTCAAAGGGTCAAGGCAAAACACCAAACCACGCCGTAAAAATCAAAGCTTGAAAACAAACAAACACTTGGTGTTCGGTTATCTCACTTAATTCAAATAACTACACCATATATTTTAACAACAACAGATCTAGTGAGTAGTTGAAGAATAACGATCGTCACCATCATAAAAAGTTCAAGCTAAATCTCATGATTCAACTACTTTTCACCTACCCAATTCTTCAAGTAGCCAATTACAGAGTTTTTTTTTTTTTTTTTTTTTTTTTTTTTTGGCACTAAACAAGTTATGGGTGTGACATCAAACACACAAGCAGAGCCAACTTTACTTAAAAAAGAAGGAAAAAGAAAAAGAAGCAAAGCATTAGGGAGGGGACTAATCATTATCACTATCAAAGAATCAGTACCTTGTCGTCGACATAGGCAGCCCAAAATCGTTGAATAGCACGATCGTACGGATCAGAAGGGAGGATGGAGGGAGCGGAGGTCCAGACCTCGTCAATGTATTGAACAATGATGAGGGACTCGCAGATAGGCTTGTCGGCGTGGATGAGAACGGGGATTTTCTTGTGGACGGGGTTGGATTGGAGAAGAAGCTGGCTCTTAGATCCAAACGTCTCTTCAAGAAAATCATACTCAACAGCTTTGATGTTGAGGGCAATCCGGGGCCTCATCACATATGGGCTCGGCCATGCACCCAGAAGCTTCACTTCACTTTTCGCCATCAACAATCTATTTGTGTTTGAGCTTGTGTGAAATGGATATTAGATATATATATATATAGGCAATGAAGTGCTCACGAAATATGTGTGGATATGGTACCGGTACGTTACACGTGCAGAGAACATTGAAGGGTAGATGAGTTTATTGCGTGGCATTTATTTATGCGGTTATTGGACCATTTCATTTGGTTCGACGCGATATTTCTTTCTCCTTGGAAGGAGAGCGTTGGTGGCTTGTGTGGCTGAAACTGCAACACGGCTGCTCAAATAGCTCCCATTCATAGGCGCCTTTTTCTAAGTACTACTACTCGTGAGTCAATTTTTTTTGGCTTAATTTGTAATAAGAGAATGATGCATCAAAGTGGAACTTGCAAGTAAGTAAATTACACAAAAAGCACCGGATCTTTACCTATTCTCTATCACTCATAATCGACAAAAACTATTCAAGCATGGACAGCACTAAGATTACTCAACTGGGGTTGCCTTGCCTCCATTCAAGACCCTTGATCAACTGTTTGATGACCCAAGAGAAGGGATTTCTGTGGAAGTCCATAATGTCTTCTGCAAACGTTTTCTTTTTCTCAAACAATTTAGAAATGGATTCTCTATTTCCTCAAAAAGAGACCAAATTAGCTTATTTGAAATAGGTTTCCGAGTTCCCAAGAGGTAGTTCAATCGGCTAGGGACCACGCCTAATGAAGCGGAGGTCACTAGTTCAAATCCCCTCTCCCCTTCTTGTGCGGACATCTCAAAAAAAAAAGAAATAGGTTTCCGAGGGACCCAAATGGAAAAACTGTAATATCTTGTCGGAAACCGCCACCATGCACTACTACTGCTATTGGTTGCCTTTCTTATTTTTATTTGCGCTTCTTCTTTCGTTTGATCAACTTCCTGTTCTTTTAACCCACTTGAAAGCCGTGTTCCTTTATTTTTTCTTAACCAGTTGGGTCCATTTGCTATATTTGCGACTGTATTTGAGCAATCTTTCCCTTTCATCATATCAAAAGTCTTATGAGTAACAGTACTTATTCTCGATTAAAGCATGTAATAAATTGGTTTATTTTCATATTATAAATGGTCCTGTAATGTGCGCCCCAACCACTACATCCACTAACGAGTCAACTGAACTTTTGAATTGTTGCATTGTTTGAGTATCATTTCCATCACAATGCATGATAACTAATAAAGTTTGCACATCTTGTCCTCTCTGATCCCACGTCAAATTGTTAGTCACTGATAACCTCACCATATCTGCCCATATCTTTAGGAGGTTGAAAAGAAGGGCTAGCTGTTTTCGGTTCTCTTCTTGTATTTTTGTCTTGGAAGGATGAAAGATTGTGTTACTATCTTCGTTTTGATTTATCACTTCCTACTACTTCATTGCCCTTCATCTTCACTTCCTTTATGCACTGATTTAAGTATATATCTCTTCCTCTCTTTCTAGTTTGTGTATATGATATCTGTGTTTGTGTTACCTAATTTGTGTTTGCTGATCGAGCTCCCTTTGTTTGGTTTAAACTTGTATAGGGGCACCTCTCATTCCAAAGGCACCTCTGGACTTTTGTCCTAATTACAATGGAAGTGTGTGCTGTGACTCATCCAAAGACCTGAAGCTGCAGAAGCAATTTCATGCAATGAATATATCTGATCCTGGCTGTGCTGCTCTCATGAAATCAATACTCTGTGCAGTAAGACCCTTGTCAACCCTGTTATACTCTGTGCAGTAGCTAAAGCTTCATATGTTTGGTTGCTCATTATATGAAGCGCACAGGCCATCTTATAGCCCATTGTCCTAGTTTAACATATGATAAAATCATTGAACTTGATGCTGCTATAAAATGCCAAACCTGTTATATGGAGGTGAAAGTTTTCGGGGCTCACTACTGCTCCTTGATGTCCTGAAATATGTTGTCTCCATGCTGCCATGGATGCAAATTATGCTCCAGGTTTACTATATATTTTTTTTTATATACTATTGTTCCGCATGCTTGCCTTTGTTTGGAATCCGAGTAGATACACATTGATGTGCGCACAAATAGTATAAGTACCGATTCGTTTACACAATCTTTTTCTTATTATTTTAGTTGTCGGCGTCTAGAAGCTTTTGGATTTGTCCAGAATTATGCCTTAAAAATGGGCTAATAGCATTCAAAAACTTATATATACATGGTTAGCCTCGGGTAGAATTTGCCCTTCAAAGAAAGAAAATAGTGCCTAAAAACTTATATATATATAATTAAGATTGCACTCAATTTTTTTTTTTTTTTTTTTTGAAGTAGGAAAATTCCATTACTTAAGAATGTCCTTGCTCAGTGATTACAAGCTCCCTGATGCATAAAGGGAAATTATCAGTCCATAAAATCTCTTGTTGGATAGTCACAGCCAATTTGGCTAGGCTATGTGCTACATTATTCCCCTGACGGTGCACGTGAGACACTTTCCACTCCATGCATTGACATAGCTTCTGTTTTGCCTCCTGCAGTACATGCCCATAACTCCCCAACCAAACCTCTTCATTCCTTAGGACTTTGACAACCTCCATGGCATCCCCTTCAAGCACCACTTTCCCCAGACCCAAGCTTTGGCTAATTTCCGCCAATTGATGTGCGACACTTAAGAGTTATAATATATTACCACGTTCCATAGCCGACATCTATGACGACCCATTCTATCAATATTGATCCGATGATAGTGCTCTTTTCGTGGCTCTACTCACCTATGAGTATTCAATGACTTAATATTGTGCTCATAGATACTACCAAGATATTTTAATCTAACTTATAGATCGCTCCCTTCGGCACTTGGCTACAAAATCGCAACCCATTCGATCCCAATACTCAGTGAGCTGTGTCTGGTCCCGTACTCGACTTGATACTGATTTTGATACCAAATTATGCAAATCACAAGTAGAATTTACCCTTAAAAACTCCCTCACAAAGAAAAAGTATTCAAGAGCTTAAATACATATAGTTAAAATTACGATTTTATCATGTGAGACACTTAGTATTTTGTAACAATTCTCTACTATTTCAGCTATCATAGTAAGTATACTATAACATTGGATCCAGTTTTGAATGACAAGATTGTAATAATCAGAAAGTTAAGACGTTCTGGACTTTTATTATTTGCAGAAGTGTGATCAATTCTCAGCTCAGCTATTTAAGGTTGAATCGGGATCTCGAGCAGTTCCTGTTCTTTGCAGCACCCCTCTGTTGGTGAACTCATCGCTGTCAAACAAGGCAGCAAGTAGCTATTGCTCAGCCGTCTGGGATGCATGCCAAAATGTATCTATATTGAGTTCCCCTTTTGCCCCTTCATTACAGGGTGGAGGTGGAGTACCAGTGGATTCTAGTTCTTCCAAGCTGAACGAACTCTGGCAGTCAAAAAGTGTTTTCTGCGATACATTTGGTGGTTCTGATTATGGATATTCAATATGTTTCGATGGTGAACCAGTTTCACTTCAAAAAAATAAATCTGATCTGCTTCCGCCAAAGGGCATGTGCCTCGAGAAAGTTGGCAATGGGTCTTATCTCAACATGGTTGCCCACCCTGATGGGTCTAACCGGGCTTTCTTCTCTGAAAAATCAGGCAAAATTTGGTTGGCCACCATACCTGATCAGCAAAGTTCAGGAGGTTCTTTGGAACTTGATGTGTCCGGTCCATTTTTAGATTTGACCGACCGAGTCTTCTCTGACAGTAGCTTTGGGTTGATGGGCATGGCTTTTCATCCCAACTTCGCCAATAACGGCCGTTTCTTTGCTTCCTTCAACTGTGATAAGGTCAAGACACCACGATGCTCTGGAAGGTGTGCTTGTAATACAGATGTAAACTGTGATCCTTCAAAGGTTGGTCCTTTTAATGCTGCTCAGCCATGCCGGTATCATAAAGTTATTGCAGAGTTCACTGCCAATGGGACCTCATCAGAACCTTCCTCGGTAGAGATCTATACATTTTCAGTTATTGCATAAAAAACATGACAGTAGCTAACCTTAAAAATTCCCAGGGAGACAGTGCCAGCCCATTGGAAGTGAGAAGGATTCTTACACTAGGCCTTCCATTCACATTCAATCATGCCGGCCAGATTCTGTTTGGACCTGCAGATGGATATTTATATGTTATGATGGGAGATGGAGGAAAAGGAGGTGACCCTTTTAATTTTACCCAAAACAAGAAATCCTTGCTTGGAAAGATTCTAAGGCTTGACATTGATAACTTACCAAGTGGGTATCTGAGTTCTGATGCAGTTATCCTTTTATGTATGAAGATATGATTTGTTCTCATCTGGGCTTGTTGTCATCTAATTACAGGAGCAGATGAGATAGGTGACCTCAATCTATGGGGAAACTATTCTGTTCCTCGAGACAATCCTTCTTCTGAAGAGAAGGACTTGCAGCCTGAAATCTGGGCTCTAGGATTAAGAAATCCTTGGCGCTGTAGCTTTGACTCACAAAGACCTCTGTACTTCATATGTGCAGATACTGGGCAGGTTCATAGGCTAAATTACTTCTAATTATCGCCTGCTTTTTCCTTTGTGATTTTAATAACAGCAACAAAAATACACTTAGCCATATATCTTTGATTCTTATGTTGTCATAATCCTAAAGGATCATTATGAAGAGGTAGATATAATCACGAAGGGTGGGAACTACGGGTGGAGTGTTTATGAAGGCCCCTTTCTCTACAACCCTGAGCAGTCTTCTGGAGGAATCACTCCTGCTAACTCTATCCATCCAATCTTTCCTGTGTTGGGTTACAATCACTCAGACGTAAACAAGAAGGAAGGGTCTGCAGCAATCTCTGGCGGGTATTTTTATCGTTCCTTGATTGATCCGTGCATGTTTGGAAGGTAAGAAAGCACCCTTTCTGATTCCTACGTAAAATTTTGCAGAAAACATTTGGTAGTAACAATCTTAACTGTCATTATATGTTCAGTTACCTGTATGCAGATTTGTATGGCAGTGCTCTTTGGGCAGCTGCTGAAAGCCCTGAAGATAGTGGAAATTTCACTACTACTAGGATTCCTTTCAGCTGTGCTCCTGACTCTCCAATCCATTGCAGCACCATAGCTGGAAATTCTCTACCAGATTTGGGTTTCGTATATTCGTTTGGGGAGGATAACAGGAAAGATATTTTTATTTTAGCCAGCAGTGGTGTGTACAGGGTAGTTCGTCCAAGTCGCTGCAACTACACTTGCTCGAAGGAAAATGTCACTGCTGTTATCTTACCGACTCCTCCTTCTTCGAGTGGAAACCAGTTGACTAACTCGCAATGGGTGCTCTTTCTTCCTCTCTCTTTTCTAGGCATAATGTTGTAATCTGAAAACGATTTGAGAGTGCATGGATGGAGATATGGAGAACTTGTCCAGCAACCGAGGGGTGTCTCTGCCAATAGGATCAATCTTCCATTCCCACAAGTGCCATTGGTTTAAAAGGGTCAAGATTATCCAATTCTGAGGCTTTGTTTCGAGTCACGAGGGCAGCCTTTACTTCACCTACTAAAGGGTTGCCTGAGGAGATTTTCTCTATCCAAGCATAACGAAAATTTCCATTAAAGTTTCAATCAATGGCAACACAAATAGAAAAACAATCCAAATTTAATTTAATTTAATAAAATCCAAGGGAGAAAGTTTCTAGGGTTCTTGTTTTATGCTTTCATTAGTCATGAATTGCCAGGCATTCAGGTGATCTCTGTGAAGTTTTTTTTACTTGGGTAGACAACTAGATAGAATCAATGGGAGAATGCCCTTGGACGACCTTATTTCGGAAAAGCCAGATGAATTAGATGCATAGCTATCGCTACAAAAAGCAAAAAGGTGTGAGATTCAGAAGAATGAATGTTAAAGAGGGTGAAATTCGAGGAGTCCATAGGCAAAGGGGGTTCCCTTTATAAGACTCCGCAAAAGTGAAAGAAATAAATGCTCATGTGTTTTAGGCTCCAATAAACATAGAGAGCATAAGAGATCTACTCCAACTATATGAATAAACTAGCCCAGGGTCGATTTTACTGGAAGATTTCTCCAAGCAACTTTCCCGATCAACATCTTTATGAAACTCTCATGCTAGGTTAGACAGAGGCCCTCTATAATTCCCCAATCCTACAGGAGTCCACTCTTTTTGCTATCCTAGATGTATTTTCCAATCCAAAGTTTTTATATAATGGTCCAAGGAAAAAATTCAAAGGCCATGCCCAGCACTTGATCATTGCATATGATAAGAAAAACATAATCCGTACTTTGAAACAAATAAAAAATACATAACCACTGTGACAGAGGACACCACATTAACTACTATCCTCTCGGTATAACTTTAGTAAAAGATCAAATACTCACAACTTTTAGACTGCTACTCCATTGCAGGCGGCCTAAACTTGCCAATTCCGGAGGTATGTCAAGTCTACAAACAGACCATGGTGAGATATCATAGGAAAAGGATCATATAATATACACAAAAAAGTATAACCAAAATCAGTAAGAAGACAGATTTAGCACACAAACTGTTAGACCTTGCAAAAACCGTGTCAGCATAATAAAATATTTAGGGCTTGTGTCACATAGAATAATACAAAATTAAACACCCCACCTAGAAATTTTTTTGGATGAGGTACACAAAATGGATTAGAAGATGGCTACAAGACAAGATGCTTTGCAATGAAGTGCCAGATTTTGTACAGAGGTATTGGATATTCAAACAAAGGTATGGCTCATTGTGAGACCAAGTTAATGGTCATACTGTAATAAGTGGAGTATCTTCAGTTGAGAAGGAGCTCCAGTCGATGAACCATCTTTTGCAACTACCATAAAATTTTAAGGTACTCTCCATCATTGCAAATGTACAAGTCAGAAGATCAGAAATGAGGGTCACATAAGTGACGTAAAAGACACTGGTTTATGGTCAAATTGACATTTCTAGTCCAACTCATCTGCTTTTGCTCTATAATTTGCCCTTGAATTGTCCATATTTTTCATTTAAACGGGTGACGCCTAAAACCAGCTTCAACTTCTCTTCTTTGCTAAATGCCTTCGCAGCGGCTTTATCTAGTAACACCAACTCCTACAACTTCACCAAAATTCCTGCATCCATTCAAGTGTGATAAGAACAGGAGAAAGAACGACACTAAACAACAGTTTAAAAATGAAAAAGAAAGCCACATTCAAACAGGAGACTAAGTTGGAGTGGGGTTGTAAATTGGCTACCTTTATTACTCTTTAATGTGGTGAAATTCAATACAAGGAAATCATCATTGGGAACACCACAGTGAGATAGCTTATCTGTTTTTATAATAACTATATTCCACAATTGCTCAGCCAATCTACTCCCAAACCAAATTTATAGCTTGGGTGTCATAAATGTGTTGATCACCTGGGTAGTAGTAGGGATGGTAACCCTGTAAACAACCACATATTGAAAGATCATGTAATTTTAATGCATCAAACATCAGTGAAACACCATGCTTTGGTGGTGCAAATTATTCAAGTTGGATTAAAAAAACGACAAATGAAAATATTAAGATTGACATCAATGTCAAGTCCGGTACAAAACTATAGGTAAATATTGGAAGTACTCCGTGTAATCATTGAATCAATGTTTAGAAAGTGTTTAGACTAGAGATCCCATCCCTCACCTGTACGATCCTGGATTGTGAAGGCATTGTTTTACATCCCTTATTGAGTTAATGGATTGTAAGGATACTCTGAGCATATGTTAAGTCCTTAATTAGTCATGTACCGGATAGAATTGAACTTTATAAATGATTTTAAGGAACTCTGATGGTATCTATGATTGATATAGTGCAGTTATGGCAAATGCTTTCTTTGAGCCATTACAAATAGTATCAAAGCCTACTTAGAAACATCATATGACGTTGGGTACTACAATGCAACACAAGCCCAAACGATGAAGTCACAGATTTGAGCGGGGGAAATAGTAATACTTTGGATTATCAAGGAAGTTTCAAATCCCACATTAGATTGGTGAATAAAAAGGTGGATGCATGAATAAGATGTTGAGTGATGTTGCCCAAGCCCTTTGTGCATTTATAAATGCTTCAATTGGTTTGAATAAAGAGATGGATGCATGAATAAGATGAACTTAAAAATGAAACTATTATTGTTTCGGCATTTGTACTTATATCATCTATGAAAGCAAACAAATGGCGATGGTTTAAATGGCTGGGGAATCCTGTAGAAAAAATAACATTGTGAACTCAAAAACCCTAGAATTTGTCTTTTCTTCTGTCAAGTGGGGATCCAAGTTCCCACTAAATTTTAAACTACCAATAACGGGCGAGTGCACCTACACACATGTGCATTATTGTTGTTTACTAAGCTTTGTGTGCGCATGTTGCCATTTGGAACTAGTCAGGCTAATATAGGATCTTTCCACCAAAGCCCAACTTGAAATAACAAATTCCAATACCAAAATTGCTATGATAAAATTATAGGAATAATATCAATGTCATGATGTTCATGAATGCCTGACACCACAGCATTTAAACAGTTACTAAGGATTGACTACTTGTGCAGTATATGTGCTATAGATCTAAAGAAAATGAAATCTATTGAAGAAGCACAAATATAAAAATTACCATGATTCTGGGTAGATTAGGTTAGCATGTCATAGGATGCCACCTCACAAGTTGACGCAAACCAAAATTGACAGTTTTTATCCACAATAATCAAATCAAAGTACCGCCAACAAAATCCAGCTAGGTCTGTTCATTCTCACTGTTATCCACTAGACATTTCTCGATAGCTTCATCACAAAGCTCAAGAGTGATTTCCATGTTCCCTTCTTCAAAGTTCATATCAATAAAAATGTTGTATATTTCTCTCTCTGCAGTCAACCCATGTTTTCTCATCTCTTCAAAAAGTTCCCTAGCCTCCATAAATTTCTTCCTCTTATGAAAACCTCTGATAAGGGCATTGTAGGAACTAGCCGTGATATCAAATCCCTTCTCTACCATCTCTCTGTGCAAAAACCATGCCTCTTTCATATTCCTTGCTTTGCAATGCCCTTTTATTAAAATGTTATAGGTGTTGCTGTCGGACATTACTCCTTGAGCACCCATGCTCTTATAAATCTCTGTTGTGGCACGCATGTTATTTCTAATACAGTGCTGCTTCAAAAGAAAATTATAGGTGGTGGCATTTGGCATTATACCCTTCTCCAACATCCATTTTAGTAGCCTCTCACCATCTTCCAGCATTCCTGACATACAAAATCCATTCATGAGCACATTGAATGTCACAACTGTAGGTTGGAGACCTCTATCCAGCATGTCCCGCAAGAGCTCATGTGCCGTAGCCATCTCCCCCATCTTACAATAAGCATCCATGAGGGTGGTAAAAGTAATTGTATCAGGATTCAACCCAGCCACCTCCATTTCTTTCATCAGATTTACAGCTTGCATTAGATTTCCAGCTTTACAAAGACCATTAATAATTGAGTTGTAAGTGCATACATTCGGTTGAAGGCCCTTTCCACACATCTCATGAAGAAGTTCATTTGCAGTGCCTACCTCGCCTCTTTTACAAAGGCCATCAGCAAGTGCAGTATACGTGACAACATTTGGGGTAAGCCCTTTCTGAACCATCTGATTGTGAAGAGCAAAGGCCTCTTTCATCTCACCTGACTTGCAATAACCATCAATAAGTGTTGTGTAAGTAACTTCATCTGGTTCCAACCCTTCACTAGCCATTTCAAGAAAGAGCTTAACTGCTTCCATCATTTTTCCACTCTGACAAAACCCATGAATAATAGCAGTATACATTATATTATCAGGAACAATTTTCCTAGCCCGCATTTCATCAAACAGCCTATATGCAGCTGGAACATTTCCCAACTTACAGAAACCACTGAAAAGAGTTGTATAGACCACATTATCTGGAAAATTTCCCTGGTTCATCATCTCCCTGAATACCTTCTCTGCTTCAACTACTCTACCAGTCTTACACAAAAGAAGTATTATGCTGTTGTAGGTATAAGGGTTTGGCTTCACTCCCTTTGTTTGCATTTCTTCTATCAGTTTCAACACCTTTTGTAGCTCCCCGACCTGACAATAACCGCTTATTATAGTACTATAACTAACTACATCAGGCATACAGCCCCTCAACTCCATTTGCATGAGTAAATTGTGGGCTTCTTTTATTTTCCCTAATCGACAAAGAGAATGAATTATGATATTATATGATGCAGTATTCCAGCAAACACCCACTGCAGGATATTCATTAAAAACCTTTATTGCTATCTCAGTCTCATCAGAATTTGATAGACGAGTAAGAAATAAATTACAAGAAGCAACAGAGATTACTACCCCATACTTCAACAATTTGTCAAAGAGTTTCCCCGCTTCATTAAACATCCCAGCTTCAACAAGGACTTGAAAGAAAATATCAAATACATATGGATTTGAACCCCAGTCCTTATACGTGTATATCAAACTTTCAACAAAGTGAGAGTATGCAAGACCAATATCCAAATTGGGTTTTGCCCAAAAATCACAAATAAGCACATGAGCCATTTTTAGATCCTTTGATGCGACAGCAATCTGAACAACGGCA